>NW_004955431.1:7421153-7589714 GCF_000276665.1 Chinchilla lanigera | reverse complement strand
CTTGCACTTGCCAGGCAGGCACTGTGCTGCTGAGCTAAATCTCCAGCCCTGTAAAAAAAAACTTACGCTTCTGTAAAATCACCAATTAACAATAAAATACTTTAGGATCCCTAAAGAAAAACATATAATATCATAATCTCAGACAATTTCCTCTTATTCTTCCATCAACTAGAAGTAAAAAGTCAAATAAAATCTTATTAGCCCTAAGGCAGGAATGTTGATATTCCAGAATTGAGACATACTATAATAGTAACACTGAAGATGACATTCAAATATATTTTTATTTATCTCCTTTAAAATCTAAGAGTGGTTTTAACATCTAAGAAAACATCCACTTAAGAGACTGATGTGTTGGAGCACAGAAATCCTTTAAAAAGCATTATACATTATGCCTTCTCATACCTTAATAATACAAAATAATGTTTGTCTGCATCTATATTTGGGTAACAATATCTGAGCAGCTCGCATGCTCTAGTAAGGACTCTTTGTCTCTATGGCACTGAATGGATATAAAAGCAACCTATCTGAGGAATGCACTTCCTCCCTCTAACCATAAATCTGAGAAGTCAGATCTATTCCCACAAGGCTTAGGACACCTTCTTCCCTCCTTCATGTAAAGTAGGAAATTTCTTGCATGAAAGGTTGATTTGGGGCAAATTCTGTGGAGACAAATTGAAAGACTGATATCAAAGAGACCATTTTGTAAAAATCCTTCCTTTGATTATTTTTTCCTGATACCTCCGATACAAAAATAAAACAATGTGTTCATTTCTTCCAAGAAGGACATTTAATTCTTTCAATGTCTGCCAAAGGAACACTATGAGTAAAGTCAGAAAAATTATAAACACATACCTGGTTAGTTTAATGTAAATCCCAACATGAAAAATCTCCATTATAAAATCCTTATTTGCTATGCTAATCTTTCCATCCTTGCCACTGGTGAAGAATTTTCCTCTTCTGGTATTATAAATCCTGGATGCTTTCCAAAAATTCCCTAACCCAAGAAGAATGTCTCAAGGCTCTAACCTATTTGTAAAGATTTAGAAACATTAAAAAAATTAAAGATTTAAGTATTAAGCATGGTCTCTGTGTTAATTAAGTCAATGTGCATGCTACATCCTTAGGCGTATTTCATATGGTATTGTTTTATTGGATTTAGTGTGTTGGAAATTCCAAGCTTATTTATCTAAAGCATTAATTCTTGACATACTAAACACTTCTTGTGGCTGTACTTACATGCCCATTTTAATGTGCTAAAGAAGAAATCTTTCAGCAATTTAAAACAGGGAGGAGTCATTTTTCTCAATTCATAAACTTAAAATGTTTGATATTGAATGCAGGGAGGGGAAATGTGGTGGACTGACAAACGGTGGTCACCCTGTAACACCCAGCTGAACTTAATAAGCATAGTACTGGGTGTGGGAGGCCTACCTGAGGATTGTGGTCAGCAGCATAAGAGGCAGAACTGGAGAAGTAAAGACTGTTGGAAGCTGGAAAAAGCTGTTGGGAGCCTGTTGGAAGTGAAAAGAACCTGTAAGGAGCTGTTAGTCTCCTTGGAGGAGCTTGTCATGCTGGCTTTCCTGATGAACTTGGCTGTTCTCATCTTCCAAGGAGCTTGGCACCTTGTTGTCGCTGAGAATGGCTATGGTTCATTTTGGGGAGCTCTGGTTCTCACTCTGGGCATCACTTCATGGCTCCAGAGGGGGAGATAGTGCACACTCAGTATCCTGGAGAAGCTAGTCATGTTGGTTTTCCTGATGGAAACTTGGCTGTCCTGATCATTGGAGGAGCTCAGGACCTCACTGTTGCTGAGGATGGCTGTGGTACTTTTGCAGGGAGCTCTGGTTCTTATTTGGAGTGTCACTTCTGGCTCCAGTGTTGATCCTTCAGCCTGCTAGCACAGATCCTTCATCCCACTGGCACAGACTTTCCAGATTCCACCACTGAACTTTGGGCCTTCTCAGTGCAGATCCATGAAACAGGCCTTCATGAGACGTTGTTATGGGCTCTAGGTCTTCAGCTGAACTCATGCAGGATATTATCATGGGATCCAGGTCCTTAGCTAGATTTTTTGTTCTTTAGTGTGTGGACAGATTTCCTGCACTGTCTTGTATATGATTCTTCAGGTGATTATTATAAATAATCTTTTAAATATGTGCCCTGTATTATATTTTTTCTCCTTGCAAAAACCTTAAACTACAACAGGAACGTAGGCAGTGGGATAGGGCCTGGAATGGGAAGAAGGTTAACGGTTAACATTTCTTAAGGGGTGACTATAATGTAATCACACTTCTATTTACATTGTCTCATTCAACTTATATACCTATTCATTCAGCTAAGAGCTAATTTTTGCAATATTTTTATTCCTGTTTTACAAAGGAAGAAAGAGAGACACAGAGATAAAATAACCTGGCCAATGATAACACAACTAGTATATGGAAAGGTGTGAATTCAAATTGTGTCTCTACTACTCCAGCTTCCACAATATCCTATTATGCTACATGGGCTCGCTTAAATTATCTCCCTGAATTTTACACTAGGACTTCTACAACCTGAACACAATATGTCTTAGCAAGATGGCAGTAACTCACAACATAGAAGCCAAAACTACATCCTCAACAATGTTGCAGTCACAATCTTGATAGATCACTAGATGTCTCGGTTACTTTTCTCTCATTGCTGAGACAAAATTCCTGACACCCAAAATTAAGGAAGGAAAAGTTTATTTAGCTCACAGTTTGTAGAGATTTCAGTCCATACTTGGCAGGCTCCAAGGCAGGGTGGCACATGGCAGAGGGCAACAGCTCATGGCGGTGGAAAATAGTAAAGCAACAAGAGCAAAAGGGGTGGGCGCAAACAGCCTCTTTCCCTCCCTTACATTGTATGCAAACTATCTGCCCCAGGCAGGTGTAGCACTCACACCCTTAATCCCAGCATTGGGCTATGGATCAATCAAAAACTCTCGAAGCCTCCCCCATGACTGCATGAGGCTTTGGGAGAACATCTGGGCACAAACCAGAACACTGGATAATCTAATCTAGAAATTTCCTCCATTGTTTTCTTTTTTATGTATATTTGCTTCTGATTATTTTCACAAAGTACTCGAAAAAAGTAGTTCTCACATGTTTGTGGCCTTAAAATGCTCTTAACATGTCTTAAGGCCCTTAAAGTTCTTTTGTTCATATAGCTTATATCTTTGTGTATTTCACATATTAGAAACTCAGTTGGAGAATATTTTAAAGGATGCATGTATTCAACTACTTCAAATAGCTGCTCATTAATGTTAACACAAACAACA
This sequence comes from Chinchilla lanigera, assembly GCF_000276665.1. Taxonomy (NCBI): domain Eukaryota; kingdom Metazoa; phylum Chordata; class Mammalia; order Rodentia; family Chinchillidae; genus Chinchilla; species Chinchilla lanigera. The sequence continues at coordinate 7,586,416 of NW_004955431.1, read as the reverse complement.
CCTTTCACAAAAAATAACTATTTTGAAAAACAAGGAGAAAATTGGTGTTATTTTACACTTTGGGGAGATTAACCAATGTCTAGGACAATAGAAGACAGCTGAATCTCATGTGTGCTTCTGCATCCAGTCAATATTGCTCTGTTGTTGGGCTCAAGTAAGGAAAGAAGATTTTTCCTCACACAGATATTAAGTTAGAAAAGATGGAATTGTTTTGTTTGTTTCTTTCTTAATTTATTTTTTATTTTCTTAGTACATGTTTGCAGTTCATGCAGTTTGCAGTCTTCTTGAGGAGTGGGTTCATGCCCATACCACAGCTGTTTCTTCTATTTAACCCGCCTCCCCTTCCTTCCCCCTCAGTTCCCTTATCCCATTTTTCACTCTTGTTGAAATTAATGTTAGCTCATGTTATAGCACATAATGTTTACCTTAATTGAGGCTATTAGGTTCCTACATACAGCATATCTTTATTCTACTTATTTCCACCTTCCCTCCTCCTCACCACTCATGCTTTTTCCTTTGGATCATTTTCCTGTTGCAAGTGTTTTAGAATTTCTTTTTCAAATCGTTTTGGGTAATCTTCTGTAACATGACACTAAATCTCAGTAAAGAACAGCCTGTTATCGCAGTTATCATCTATTGTACGTTTTGAGTTTTACCTAGTCTTTCAGGTTCCTACACTAAGGAGACAATAGGATGTTTACACATCTGGGTCCTATTTATTTTACTTATGAGCATGGTCTCTGCTTGCATCCATTTACCTACCAAAGCTTCAAGATTATCTTTTTTAATAGCTGAGTAATACTCCATTGTATAAAAATACTACATCTTTTTAATCCATTCCTCAGTGGATGGGCATCTGATGTCTGATGGTGTATTGAAATGAATAGTTAATGATTACAATTTTTTATGTTCTGATCAATTTTGCATGCTTGTGTCTTGTGGTCTGAGCAACTGATTTGAAGGTAACAATATGCAATGGAATTACAATGGTGAACTCCTACCATCTTGTCTAGTGAAACTTTGTATTATCTCTACTGTTTTATCAAAGAATTATTTTCTTATTCCCTATAATGGTTTGAGCAATCTTTCATTCTTACCTCTGGTAATCTGAGCAATGTAGTTGAGGATAGCGATATGCAATGTAACAACTATTGTTGATTCATATTATTTTGTCTTGAGACGCTGTATCACTTTGAATGTTCTTGCTTTGATTTGTTTATGTTTGTGATACTGGTATGCTGCTACTGTTCTATTTCTGTGTTTCTCATTTACTACTCTCTTTAAAATAAAAAAATTTTTAAAAACAGCCACTTACAGATTAGTTGCAATGAGAAATAAAAAGCATATTAATGGAGAATTTAAACTTTATGGCAAAGTCCATTGATTTATCTTGAACAACAAATAGATTTTTATCCATGAATGATTTGTAACATCATGCATTGATCATTTGTAAGATGCTAGTTCACTGAATGTTCCAAACATTCACACATTTCATTATCCAATATCAAACAATTACATTTTTTAACTACAAATTTTTTCAAATTCTAATTTTTCTGGTTTCAGATTGTATCACTGGCAACAAACACAGTCACTTGTTTTACTTGAAATGATGATTTCACTTTGTTTATTTTTAAGAAAATATCTGTCAAATATCCAAGTCCAATAAGCATGGATGGCCTGTCAATCATGGTTTCAATTGAAAACCAGTGAAAATTTGAGCTTGTAACTCAAACGACTGCATAAGTACTTTTCCTCAAGGCACACATCACACTTTGACATGAGCAGAAATGTTTTATACATACTTGCTGTTTGTCTCACATTATACATAAATTGCAGGGATTCAAAAAGTCAGGTATTTCAATTTAATGACATTGGTGTTTTACACTTTCATCAATGATACTGTTAACTGCAAATGTGGTGGTGAAAAGCGCTATAGCCACTTGTATAACTTGGTGCACACTCATCACTACCTTTTCCCCCTCCAAATTAAGGCAAAAACATTACAAGAGATAAACAGTGTCTTCGTATTACAATGAAAACTGTCTGGACCTTGCAAAATTCCAGGGAGTTATCAAGAAACCAGAGTTCAGTAAAACATGGCTTAAAACCACCATTTAGAGAGCAAAAAGGATACTTTCAGTCTTCCTGAGGTTTAAACGGCGATCCCTTATTCTTGGTCACACAGCTGTCCTTCACATAGCTGCCTCTAGAGTAGTATATTAGAAAAAGCCTCAACCGAAAGCATCATTAAAAGAGAAAAAAAAAAAAAAAAAACAAGCTGACCAAAGATTTCTTGTCTGTTGTATTTCTACCAGGAGACCAATAAAAATGTAATGAGGAAAATCATTATATTATTCAGTGGTTTTCACTGTATAATCTTAATGCAGTGAGGAAAGTTGTTGAGGGAAAATAGAGACCTTGATCTGATGCCAAGAGCGCAGAGCGGAGCCTTTGCTCTTCCCTTTCGAGTGGCAGCTGTTTCTTGTAACCGAGACACGTGTTTTCTTTTCTAAAATAATTCTAAGGGATTGAGTCATGACTACAAATGCTTCTGTAAAATTAGCATAATTACATTTTCATTTAGGTTCAGGGAACTTTACCAAAATAGAGACCAACCGTGTTTAAAGGAATTGTTTCAAGTACACTGTAAAAAAAGATCAAGTGAACAATTTCATGATGCTATGTCTGTCTCCTCTTTGATATGGACTGCATTAGACTCTGGCAGACATTCGTGCCCAGCTATGGAGCTTGAAGACTGATGGTGTAATCAAAAGAGCACCGCCTGATGATGAAGACTAGACTATGAGGTTAATCAGTCTGTCTTCCAGCGATAATTAACACCTTGGTTATGTACAAAACAACTAAGAAATAGTACTGTTTGTTACTGTAATATTGTTAACAGACACTCTTTATTTACTTGGCATTCACCCTTGGCAGCACAATCTTGTAGTAATCAAATATGGACCATAAAACTAAGTTCCTTATTTTTTGTTCCTAGCGAGCTTCTATAATCAAGTCAAATAAATAAAAGTATGGCTTGATTCAGAGTGACTGTGCCAACGCTCTTCAGTGGAGAGCATGAACACCAGTCCTACGTAGATGTTTTAGTGACGTTTTTTAGGGTATAGGGGAACTTGCCACTCATGGCTCTTAGTTTTGGCAACCCCCAAATGCAAGCGATAATAAGAGCTAAATTTAATGTCCCGGGTCATATATGTCTTCTAAACATCGAGTCTTTTAGCTAAGGTGTTTTCTTTTTTTTTTTTTTTTTTTTTTTCCGGTACCGGGAACCGAACTCACGACCTTGCACTTGCCAGGCAGGCGCTTTGCCGCTGAGCTAAATCCCCAGCCCCCTAGCTAAGGTGTTTTCATAAGCTTTTCTTCTAATGCTCTCTTAAATACACATCTCCGTCCAATGACTTACTATAAGTTCTCTGATTAATGCATGCTGTTATTGTACTTACGTATGTAGGAATCTGCCTTCCTCATGGGCTATGATGTTAATGTTAAGGATCATGCTTCTCTCTACCCTAGTATTGAGCACATTGCTTGGCACAGAGGAAGGGCAATAGACATACGTTGTCCATGACGGCAGAATTTTTGTAGTCACTACATTCTAGGTGCCTAGAATAGCAGCAGACACTGAGTAGATTCTGTGGACTAAATAGTACAACTATGATTATGAAGCCACATATCTCCCCACCGAAAGGTATGAAAAACTGTGTTTGCTGTTAGATTATTTTAAATTGCATTTCTCATTGCCATGATGTGTATTTCTGTGATATTAGTGTATACTGATATGCTCTGTTGTTTTTTTTTTTGTCTTTTTTGAGAAAGGGTCTCACTATGCAGTTGAGGCTGGCCTTGAGCTCACTCTGTAGCCCAGGATGGCCTCAAACTCACAACAATCTTCTTATCTCAGGCTCCTGAGTGCTGGGATTACAGGCATGCGCCACCACGTCTGGCTTGATATGCTCTGTAAACCCAAAGATTATAAACTCTTCAAGGACCAGTCAACATTGTATTATTCAGATATAAAAATTCTGTTTTCACATTTCTTTCCCTGTGAGTAGAAAATAATAATTTATACACAATAAAATATCATAGCCCTATTTTAACATTTTCATTTGTATGTGAAGACAGTGTCAAAGCTAAGTCTTTCATGTCTCAATTTCTGTGTTTGGAGAGTTCATAAAATTGAATAAATTTATTGGGAGAAGGAAAAAATGCTGACAATATCAGGAAATTAGCAGTACCTTGCTGAAAAATTAAAAGTAAGCCAAGAAAAACTTCGAACATAAACTGTTTTAGGTCAATGCAATTAGTGTAAGCAACTACTAAAACATTTCGTCTACCCTTCTCTGAATGAGGCTTGTCCTATGACATTTCCCAAACAACAGGGACCAGAAAGACATCTAGACTGAGGATCGGGTGGCAGGGTACAGTCTTCTAGTTCTGGTGCCTAACAATGGGTATTATATATAAAAGAGCAAAGTCTATGAACTTCTATTCTTATATGATGGTTCCTATATGAGTTCTATATGATATCTGTAGAAATGTAATATTGAAGTTATATTTGAGCTAAAAGCCTACTTAAATATTCAAATTACATATGTAATCATACCAAAGAAAAAAATAATTTATGAAATTTTCTTTGCCATTATAGTCACTAAAATATTTTAATTATTGAAACCAGGTTTCAATGTACAATTGTATAAGACAAAGAGGATGGAGCGTAATTAATTTTCTGACTATCATTCCATTCTCCAGATTGGGATAGATTTTACTAAAAATTTGCACATGTTGCTGATGTTGTTTCTCCTGTAATATAATCTTCTGGAAATAGTTTTCAGTGTATGTGTGTTTGTGTGTGTGTGCTTTGTGTGTGTGTATTGTGATGAAAATGACATGCTACCAAAGAATACGAGAATGTCTTGTAAAGCAATTTATAATCTGGAGTTAATAAGATCATTTGTTGAATCATGAGGGTTCCTCTGGGTGGTATTTAACTGAAGTTTGGAAGTTTGGATTAAACAAAATACAAGAACAGAAAGGAGCCCTCTCCAGGCCACAGCTGCATGTGCTAGTTTCTCAGGTTTATCTGCACCCCTAATCTAAGGGCTCTGGCAGTTTCCAGCCATGCAAATGCCACCACAGGCTCTGCACCTGGAAATGAATGCTCCAGGCTGAGAGCTGAGGTCAGGGTGGGAATTCACAAGAACATAACACTGGGAACTTCCTTAAAACAGTTTCATTTATTTCCTAGCATTCGCTGCGATAAAGAACTTTGAGTGCTATGGAGAAGCATAAATATGCACAGAACTACAGTGATTCCTTCTCACCCTCAAAAGGGGGTGGAAGGGTAGACAAAATGTTCTAGTAGTTGCTTATACTAATTGCATTGACCTAAAACAGTTTCTGTTCAAAGTTTTTCTTGGCTTATTTTTAATTTTTCCACAAGGTACTGCTAATTTCTTGATATTGTCATAGAATGCAGTGAATTTTGCATCTATTAAGCAGCGGAAATTATAGGCTGGTCCTGTCCCCTTTCCAATAAAAGACCATGGACCCTTTTATCCAACTACTGTTGTTTCCCAAATAGTCTCATTTCTCCTCCGTGACACTACTGAACTGCCTTACCCAGTGATTATGAATTGTCTTCCAATGGTTAAACCCAGTGACTGGCACACATTCTACATTACATTTCCTCTTCTATTTCTGACCATTTGTCTTCCAACTGCCCCTCATTTTTAACAAAAGTCTTTGATCTGACCCTTTTCTCACAGCATCCTTTCTCCCTTAAAGATTCTATTCAACTGGCCTCAAGAGGACTTTTCCTCCAGGGTGAATTTCCAAATCCACCCTTTCATCCTTCCCTTTGCCCTAGGCTCCAGTTCTGCCCTTTGCCCATCAAGGGACTCTTCCTCTCTTCTCCTAAAATATAATACTTGAAACTAAACTTTTCAATTTGACCTCATCTGCCACTTGTTTTACTTAATTTTTCTTATTTCTGCACATAGTAGAATCTTCTAAAAAGTCACATGTATATTTTGTTCAGATGTTAACTATTATTGATGTGTTACTTTACTGGATGGACCCACATGAAGTTCCTGTGTAGGTAGGTGAAAAAAATCAAATATCAGTAATTTTATGATTTTCATCATATAAAAGTTCAAGTCCTTTAGGGGGATAGATGTTCCTTAAGTAGGAAGAAGATCAGGAGATGGAGAGAGAAGGGAGAAAAGGGAGAGAAAGAGGATGAATAGAAAAGGAATTAAAATGCGTTCTGTACATGTACCAAGTCCTCACAAGGAACACAAACATTATGTCCTGCAAATATGTACTAATAAAAAGATTTAAATGTTAACATTCAATTACTTGGGATCTCAAAGCATACCAGTACCCTCCTGTATTCTGTACCTCCAATTTTCTACATTGAAATAATTCTGGTGCCGGGGATATAACTCAGCAGCACAAGTGCCTTCTTGGCAAGCACAAGGTCCTGAGTTCAATTTCTAGTACCAAAAAAATTCTGAAGATCCTAGGCTTATTAATCTTCCTGGAATACTTGCCTTTGAGAATTTCTAAAGTGAAAACAGTAAGTGCCCTCACTTTTCATACACGCACCTCTGCAATTGGTCCCCAAACCTTTGTCTTCCTCTTGTTCTCATTCACACATGGTGTTACTTGTTCCAAAATAACTCTGGAGTAAACAGAATCTCTCTCTTCCCTTTATTCAAAGACGTCTCTCTTCTTTCGTAAATCCCTCTGCCTCTGTATTTCACTCAAACTTTAATCCTACACATCCTGTTGACATTTCCACTGTTCTCATTTTACTTCTGCTTTTATTCATGAATTGCCTTCACATTTTTAAATATCTTGAAAGAAAAAATGGTATCTTTTATTTCTTTTTATTTCCTCATTAAGCAGAACATATAATTTTGTCTACAATAAGTGACTAAAAAGTAGTTGCTACTACTTTTTGTAATTTTTTTTAAAAAATGATCTGAAGCCTGGCTTGGATACCATCACATAATCCACTCTTCAGAAAATATCTCTTCTGCCCAGAGATGGAATGTCTATTAAAGCCCTTTGTAGTCCCGACTGTATTTCCTATCAGTGCTCCTGCAATTCATGTGGCCACACACTGGTAGACCGACCTACTTGCACAGCAGCCTCCTAGATTTCATCTGAAAGAAAACTGATGAAAGATAATGAGATTTTTCCACAGATATTTAAATTCTTAGATGAGACTTGAGCTGCTTTATACTTCAGCAATGAAATCTTGGAGAAATGTGTAACGACGTATCTCAGAATCTTCTAACCCGAACAGCTCAGTGACTGCAGTTAAGCTGAGAAGACTTGCTACAGGGATCCTGTTTTCATGGGAACTCATAATCTGTTATCTGAATATCCAGACAAGAAAGTGTCCCTTTGTCATCAAGTCATAATTGTCTTGTTCTCCCACTGCCTGTTTAATTCATTTTAAAATACCCTGGAGCTTTGTATTTTCATGGATATACTGTAAAAAAATAATTCTTACAAGTTCTATTGGTCGCCTAATGTCTTCTATCCATATTTTATCTATAATACCAGACAACTGCTGAGGTTCAAGCCAAGATGATCTAGAAATAAGGTAGGGCTTACATTTTGAGAAAGTACCCCAAGAGATCAGCTCAAAATCATAAGGTTGCATTTCTCCAGAGATTTCTACTGCATTCTCCATTTTTTTGTGCAAAGAGCAAAGGCAAAAAACACATTGTGTTTAACCTTGAAATAATTCTGCTATTTTTAAAGATAAAAATAAGAAAAAACTCTTAGAAAAGACCATATTCTTCTGGTCTTTTAGGTCATTTTCAGTGGCTACTTATCAAAAATGAATGAACAGAGCTAAACAAAGCTTTATAACATTAAGTTCCAGTGAAGAAAAACATTAGTTCAGAGAACTACAAAAATATGTGACTAGGGAATACATTAAGTTAAATCTTCATATTTAATCTTCAAGCAGGATAGACTTAGTTAAATTTTCTAAGCATGTGATGTGATAGCATCGAAGTTCTTTTTCTTTAAATTCATGATTTATAAAGTAAAGGTCTCATTTATTTAAGTGTATTGTATTCATTAATTATTGAGCCACATGACTGAATTACTATTTTACCTCCAGTTAAAGATTAATTCTGGTTGTTCTTGAACTTTCCTTAAGTCTTTTTACTTTGTAATTAAGTGGAAAGAGTATACTTAAAGTTAAACTCTGTGCCAAATTAGGAAGGAAGGAAAATTTATTGCATTAAGCAGAAAAATGTTTCTTAGCTCAGACATATAGATATACAAAGAAGATCAAATGAAAGAAAAGATTCTGAAAATACGCTGTTTTGTTTTTCTTTTAATTACATTTATCATTTCTCTTTAGTTTATCTTGAAATATATTACAAAGCTTTCTTGTTAAACTTTTTTCCTAAGTTGTACTCAATGCAGTATTATTAGAAAAATATATCCAATCAATAGAAACTCACATTTACATTAATTCTTTCCTAAATACTGGTATCAGTGAACTAAGTTAATGATAATCTTCAGTTAAATATCATAATTCATTTCTCTAGATGAAAACCTGTACACTTTAATTTTCTACATTTCAGTGCATATCCCAGAATATTTATTGAGTACTTACTATGTGAAAGTGGTTTCCATAATTCAAATAACATTTTATAAAATATCTAAGCAATGTACAGATACTATCATTTTGCTAATATAAGATACAATAGGCACCCCCTTTGGCTGGTTCCCAGGAGTGCTTGTCTTTTTTGCATTTGTATATGCTCCGTCCCACATTATATTGGGATCGGTCTGTACAAAAAAGGAATATGGCAGAAACATTGTGTGACATAGTAAAGAACTTAAGTGAGTTTATATGTGGTCCCTTAGAGGGAACTTCTAAACCCTGGGGATTTCACAAGTGATTGGAATGTCTGCCATTCCTGATAGGCCCTTGGCCTATACCTGAGCCTATGCTAACAAGGGACTCATGAAAGTCCCCTGTTTCCTTTCATAACAGAGGATGTCTTCATCAGAAAGATCAACCACATAATTAGCGAATCAGGAGTTTGAGTTACATAATATCAGTCTGACCTTTTGAGACGAAAAGGAAAGTTGAAGATTAATTCATTTATGTTTGTCGATAATTTAATCAATCATGCTACACCATGAAAACTTCATATATTTAAAGTCTGAAAACACTCAGCGGAGCTCCTCAGCTAGTGATATGCAGTGATGCCCTGTTCAGATGACAGTGCCTAAAGTCATGGGAAACTTGTATTTGGGACCCTTTCACATTTTGTGTCTCTTTCCTTGGCTGGTCCTAATATTTACCCTTTAAAAGAAAACTGCAATAAAAAAATAAAGATTTTTCTTATTTCTAGGAATCATTCTTGTGAGTTATTAAACCCAAGAAGATAGTGAGACCTTCAAATTTCATGCTAATATGTCAGAAATGTGGGTAGCTTGGAATGGTGTCAGCTTGATATCTGAAGCTGAGAATGGCCCTGTAAGAGCCTATTCTCTGAAGCTGTGAGATTTAAACAATTAGAAGTCACAGTCAGCACTGTATTGCACATAGTTTGTCACTGCCACAAAACAAATACAGTCAAATGTAGATTTTCCCTGTCTCAGGCATTGTCACATTTTATGTTCTATTATACTTGAGACCATTATAATTTTTATATATTTGTATATGCCTTCATAGTGTGGAGTGGATTGGAGAATATTAAAACCATTGATGGATAAATGAAGCCCGTTCTGAAATGCACTCACAGAAACATGCCTTGGTTTCAAAATGAGTGGCTACTAAGATGTACAAAGCGTTGCCTAATTTATCCAGCTCCTCTTATCTGTAGGCATTTCCTTCAGTGAACTATTAAGATTTATTAAGCTCAGACTGAGCTAGTCCTCACCATGGTAGGCTGCATTCCAACAAGGGTAGGCACATTGACATGTGGCTTCAGAGTAACAATAAGTCTCAATGCCTGTGTACACATCTCTCACCTGCATCCTTCTTCTCCAATCTATTCTCCCACCACACACACACCCTTTGCATACATCCCCAGTCTATGCTCCAGGGCTTCTGCTTAACTGGCTGCCCATTACCCATAGGCATCTAAAACCCTAGCCTGAAACTGTACTGCACAAAGGTCCTATTATCCATCTTGGCTCTTGTTAATCTTTAATCTGAAATCTCTCTACCACTTTATGAGCTTTAACTCGATCTAAATTACTAGAAAGAGAAACATACAATACACATATTTTGACTTCCTCTAGATTTGCATATCACTGAATTCCCCCTGCAAAACAGGTCTAAAATTGCAGCATGTTTCCGGGTCAGCCACGTACTTGGGATATGTTGTAACACTGTTACCATGTGGAGGGTCCTACTGATAAGAAAAGGTAACAGAGTAAATGAAAGATCAGGAATGGCATCTTTCATCTGGTTGTGCCCACATGCAGATGAAGGACTGTAAAGAACATCCTCTGATTTGTCTTGTGAATAGCAGCAGATTCAAATGAAAGAATGAAAATAGCATGTTTTTATTTGTTCTATATTGAGTGATGAGCATTGTCATATGGGTAATGTCTGTAGCATTCTTCATCCTATTGCCCTGTCTTAACATTATGACTGATCTTATGCAAAGACGTTGAAAGGCTAAGTCAGCTAGAGACAAAATAGACAGTTCTCAGAAGAAGTACAAGCAGCAAACAAGTATATGGAAAAAATGTTCAACATCACTCAACATTCGAGAAATGCAAATTAAAGAAATGCTGAAATTCCGTCTCACTCCAGAAAGAATGGCTATCATCAAAAAACCAACCAATAACAAATGTTTATGGGGCTGTGGGGAAAAAGGAATCCTTCTCCACTGCTTGTAACAATATAAACTGGTGCAACCACTATAGAAATTAATGTGGAAATCCTCAAAAAACTAGGATTAGAGGTCCTATTTGACCCGGGTATTCTCCAGCTTGGTATCTTCCTGGAAGAATTAAAAACATCCTACCACAGTGACACACCCATGTTTACAGCAGCACAGTTTGCAACAGCTAAATCTTGGAAACAACCCAAATGTCTGCCACCTCAGGAATGGATTAAAAAAAGATACCTTTTTTTTATACAGTAGAGAACTATTCAACCATAAAGAAGGATAAACTTGGGCTATTTCTAGTGAAATGGATGCACCTTCAGACCATACTCTTAAATGAAATAAATTGGATACAGATGTATAAATATCAGATTGTTTCTCTACTGTGAGAAACAAAGTGTAAACAAGAACCAAAATATATAGTAGATATTGTGAGACAGGAAAAAATTAAGAGGAAAAGGGAAGGCAGTGAAGTGGAGAAAAGGAAAATGAGATGGAAAGGATAAAACAGAAACAAAGCCTTGTAAATAAGGAGTGGAAGAGGGGCTGAGGGGAGGAGAAGAGAGGGGAATGGGAGGGAAAAAAGAGGAACTAAGACATACCATATATAGGTACAAGTTCCCTACAATGAATGCAATTATTACACCTAAATTGTACCAATAAACTTAATAAATAAAAAAGACTGAATACTAATTTTTGAAAATTGAACATTTTAAGTGATATTACGACTTGCATCTAGATGTCCCTGCAAAGCTGTATGTGGTAATATGTGGAGCTTTTCAGAGGTGGCTGTGTCTAGAGCTTGTGATGCTGGGATTGATTCATGGTACAATGCTAGGATTAAGAGTGCCTCACCCTGGATGTGAGTGCTACCCCTAAGACTGGGTAGCCTGGATAGGATGTAAAGGCCAAAAAGAGAGCTGCTGTTGTCACTGCCTGCTGCTTGCTGCTTGCTGTTTTTACCTCCTTCTGCCTGCCATGAACTTTTTCTCCTCTGTATGCCCCTCCACCATTGTCACCCTGCCTTGAAGCCAGCCAACTATTCACTGAAACCTCTACAAATTGTGAGCTACAATATACCTTTCCTCCTTTAACTTTGGATGCCTGGCATTTGTCTTAGCAGTGAGAAAAGTACTTAAGTGCCTTTGTTATTCATAATATATTCATAAATCATACCAGTACTGTATTTTCATATGCATAGATAATAATACAACAACAAAGTAAAAAAAATCTAGATATAGACATGAATAACTAAAAATAAAATAGCCTTGAAAAGAAAAAGACAATTTATAACAATGTAAAATACCTTCAGTTGTTCTCTTTGTATATTCATTGTTTGATCACTGAGATCTCAGAAGAGAAAATATAAATATTATCCAAGGTCTTTGGGACTTACACAGAATTTAGAATTAAACTCAGACTTGAGATTAGGAGTTAATTTCATGGATCCTTGGAATATACCCTAAGAAAAAAAGGATTATCCAAAAATCCAGTCTCCTTTTCCCAAAAATCTATGTTCAGAGCTACCTTGAACTTTAGTGGTCATAACGAAATTACAGTGCTGTCGTGTTCTGCTACTTGTACAAGAAACAGGTGAGATGAAGGTGGTAAATGAAAACAGATGTGCACTGGCACGCACAGTAATTGTCTTCATTTAAATCCCAATTCATCTGGACCACCCATCTGGAAATTCAGTATTCTATCCTGAGCTCTACTTTTATTAGTGGATAGGTTAGTGAAACACGTTCTAAAATAATAATAATAATAGTAACAATAATAATAATGTTGTCACATATATTCTGACCTCTTCCAGAAGGAACACTCAAAATATGTTTTACTAAAAGACATGTGATATTTTGTCTTTCTATTCTATCTGGAAGAACAGAGCAGGGTCCAGACATTTTCACTGCCTCCCTTTTTGAGTTCTGCATTTTGTCTGCTAATTATGCTTGGTGAAGAAAGCAAGATTACAAAATCAGTTCTAAGCCCTCTTATTAATGACGAGAGTTTGTATGAATTATCAAACTGAAAACCTGGCATGATCCCAGCTATTTGCAGGCAGTGACTCTTACAGTTGAGATAGTAGCACAGAAAAACCATACAAAGTATGTATAATACTCCTCTCTGTGGAAGTGACAATTAAACCACTCTTATCTTCACAATAAAGTTAGGTGGAAAGTTTTCTTTCCAAAGAAAACATACAGAAAACATTTTTCTATTGTAAACATTAACTGTATATTAATATTAATATTCTAACATGTATATATAGCTTTCCATATTGAAGGGGTGCCATTCAAACACATGGTACAATTGGCCCTTTGTATCTACACATTTCTTATGTGCAGACTCAACTGACGGTGGTTCTAAAATATTTTATTAAAACATATCTGTAGTGACCACATACAAATTTTCTACCTTGAATAGAGAGGTAGAAATTTTCTAGATGCCCTAAACAATAAGCAAAAATTTTATTTATGTAGATTTACTTTACATTAAGTATTATACATAATCGAGATACTGTATAATATAATGATATCTTATCATTTGCAGCAAAATGGGTGGTACTGGACAACATTGTGTTAGTTGAAAGTGGTTAGTTGGTTATGGGAGGCTGGAAAGTATTAGCAGGGAGAGACCAAAGGGAAAGAAGCAAGGGGTAGGGGTATAGCTCAGCAGCACAGCACCTGCCTGGCAAGTGCAAGGTCCTGAGTTCAATTCATGGTACCAAAAAAAAAAAAGAAAAGAAAAGAAAAAAGAATAGGTTCAAGTGTTCTGCAGCAGAGTGGGATGACTGTAGTTATGTATTTTATGAATCACTAGAAGAGAGGAGCTCAAGAACTGCAAACACAAAATAACAATAAGAAGATAAGTTGGAAATTTTAATTGTCCTGCTTTGATCAATGTATTATATACATGTACTGAAATATCACATGTACACAATAAATATGTAGGAGAATTAAGCTATAAATTTTTTTTAAATATTTAAGGAGATGGAAATTCTAACCGCTCTAATTTTTTAGTTACACAATGTGTACATATAATGCATGATCATACTGTGCCTCATAAATTTGTGCAATTAGAATGATTAATTTAAAAATATTTTTAAATATATGTACATCAAAACCCATCAAAACTTATAATTCTGCTTAGATTTCTAGCACAGCAGATATCATTTAAGTAAAGGCAAAATTATGCATATGCTACTTCCATAGTTTATTAAAATATGGCTATATTTATTCTGCAAGATTTTTTAAAGGAAAATAAATTTTCATGACACTTGAAAAACAAATCAACAAAGTATAATGAGAATGTGTGTAGATTATATGCACATTCTATGCCATTTAATATAAAGGGATTTGAGCATCTGTGAATTTTAATATGTCAGATTCTGCACCAATTCCCTTGCAGATACTGAGAGATGAGTATACTATGTTTTATGATTCGTGATATTACATGAGAAATATTAAGCATGATACATCTCACCCCCATCCCCACCATCAAAGATTAGAGTAGGAAATACAGAGTGAAATTCACTGCAAAAATTGGGACCACTATGTATCTGTCACTGTCCCAGGTTTTAGGAATACAAAGACAAAAAAGAGGTACAGGAGAACTGTGAGTTTTTGCCTTTAAGATGGATAGTACTGTCACATCATTCCACTCTATTCAAAAGCCTAGTTCTCGTAATGCCAGGATTGAGATGTAGCTAGATTCGAAGGTGGATAATTTCCTTCTTTTAGGAGGCACTGAGACAATGTCTACCACCTTTGGGGGCACTCCAGTAACGAATGCATGTGTAGGGTAAGCGTAGGAATCAGGAGTACATGGATGGGTTTTTAGCTCTTCAAAGGATGCCAAAATATTTCTAATCCTCTAAATAGAAGAAGTTTATAAGGAACTGTCACCCTTTTGCCCAAGTTTATACATGGCTTAATGGTAAGATGGAGAATCTCTTCTCTATTTTTCCATCTCGTGCTACCTTCACTCAGAGCCTTTCTCATACATTATATGCCCCTAATGTGCCACACTCTCATAGACTTGTTTCCTCTTACCTTATATTTCCATCCTCTCTGAAATCTGCATAACTGAAAGACACAAGTAGGGCTGGGGTCTGTTTCAGCACTATTGTGTCAGGGGTGCTGTTTACCTTTCCTAAATATTAGAACTTTTCTGTCCTGGGTGATAATGAAATTATATTGGTATTTCTCATTAACACTATCAGTAAGGTTTTGTATTGCTTGTTTTAAATCTTGGTACTAATTTGGAACATTATAGAGTCAATAAAAATAATTTATTAATGAAATGAAAAGTATTTAATTCAAAAAATATTTATTAGCATCTACTCTATGCTTACTTAACATTTTCCTGGAACAAATAGACAAAAAGATAAAGCAGACAAAATTTGGTCTCTGCAGAAGTTTAAATGTATGAAACATGTACATAGTTATTCATGCAGACATAGAACCATGAACATCTCCATGCAATGCCAGCATGAGCAGGGTATGTCATGGTAACTAAATAATGTGTGGTTGGGGTTGTTAGTGATAAATGAAAGAAGACAGAGGAAGTGGTTCTTAGTCTGTGCTCCATGTCAGACACCATACTCATTATATCATTTAGGTTTCACAATCACCTAGGAAATAGACATCCTAAAGAAATTAGGAATTCATGAGATTATGAAGTTAAGCAATAGAATAGCAAAGTTCTTTTGTTTTCCCAGTGCTATAATCCCAAGATTTAAAATAAGCAAATTAGTATTTCACATAGTTTGGAATAGCAAAAGAAATACTCTGTGAAAATTAAATTAGCAGTGTTAAGTAAATGTGAGTTCCTTCCCTTTACTGACGTCCTGTTCTGGGATCCTCATTTTTCTATAGGTACTACCATGGCCCCCAAAACCAAAAATTAGAAACCTAAAATAATAATTTATCACAGTTCTTTGAAGTCCACCATAATTCAGTGTATCACTCAATGTTTTCTGAGGAAACAGATATAATATAAGACATACAAATATGTAAGAATTTACAGATTGACTTACAATGGCTTCCCACAGAGTAGGGTGTGGAAGAGAGCAAAAGGCTCATCAGCACACTGGGGATCTAAAGGATCCAGCTGCTTCCCAAACTGTCAGCACTGCTCCTCAAAAGACTAGCAAAGTAGAAAGAGACAAGCAGGGAGGGATTAACAACACATGCTGTGTATGTGTTTAGACTCAACGGTACATCATTTTGGTGTTTGCATGATAAAAATCTGTCTGAGTGAATTATGACACATATGTAAGAATAATCTTTTGCCTGTAGTAGTACTAGAAAGGATTTGATCTTTGACTCTCTTGAGAGTCAAAGATAGACACACAGTGCCAACCACCAGGTGATGTAGAGGGAAGATATTCTCACTTGGAGGGAATACCAACAGATCTGAAGCTAAGTAACATGCCCACTCTCATGAAGTAAAAGGAAAACATCAACTTAACACAGAGAAAACAAGTCAATATAGCTCCTGTCCAAAAAGCCCACACCACTTCCACATGACTTTTTACAGTTTTTATTTCCACTTGAATGTCTGTTCTCACTACACAGAAGTGAGTGACAGGGCAACAAACTTCATATTGAGGACACTTACAAGGAATCAAAAATTGTTTAGGAAGAATGCTCTGACATTGTTCAATCTTAGTTTTAAAGTTCAAAACCTTCCAGAAGGGAAATAAAAAAGAGAATTAGAGGAAGACAAGACAATGTGAAATGGGTTTGTGTTTTAGCAGGAGGATTAAACCTTGAAAGACTCCCTGGCTCTGTCACTTTCCATATTGAAAATTCAGCCTTTGACTTCCTTTTTGCCATTAGTCAGTTAGTTCCTAGAACAGGCGTTGTTAATCTAAGATCTATGAGCTCCTGGTCTCCATGAATGAAACTGGTATGTGCTGGGAAGTTCATATCCATAAACTCTCTAAAATTTTTTAAGTATGCACAGATGTATAGTTTACTTAGAAAGCGCCAATAATCATAATGAAATTGTCATGATGGTTAGCAAACACAAAAATGAGTTTATCATTACTGCTATAAAAAGATAAATAGCCAACTCTTCACTACAAGACCTGTATAGAAATACATTTTTTTTAAAAAATAGAACTTATTAGCTAAAATATTGTTGGTAAGTGTGCAGTAAAAGAAACGTAGAATTGTAAAATCTGCTGTGGACATGCTAAGCTATATGGGTCAACCCGAATTATAGTAACAGTAACTTCTCTTCCTTCTGAAAGGGTCATCTCCACCAAAATTCACAGAAACTACACCGTGACAATCTTGTTTGCTATATCTCAAATCAAGCCTTCACTCTGTAGCTGCACAGTTGGTTTCCACCTTACCTGACCTTACCAGGCTCTTTGTATCTCAAAGAACTGAACAAGAGTAAGCAGTAAAAAAGTGGTAAGAAAGATGAGAGATTTATTAAAAGGAAGGTATCACTACAGAGTAAGACTAAGCTGGTGAGAAAACTCAGGAGTCTGACACAGAGTGGCCCATCTGTTTTAGGCTCGAGGTTAAAGTACATTCGGGAGAGTTTCAAGTGGGCAACCCCTACTGATGGCAACTTCCCATAATGAAAGCCCACCCTGAAGAACAGAGGAAGAGCAGAGTTCAGAGATGGCAACTACAGTGCGTTCCAGGGTTGGCTTCTCTTCTGTTTTACTGAATTTGGAGAGTGATTAGGAGTGGTAAGCAGGCTGTTTTCCAATTAGCGATGAGTCTCCACTCTCAAATTGGGAGGAGGAGTCTTTGAATTTATACGAGTACAGTAACAACCAGCATGGCTGCCCTAGCTCACCAGAGGGTTCACAACTGCTAATAATGAGGGCTCATCCTTGCTTCCTCTAAAGCAGTTAGAACCCATGTTCCCTGGGATCACATCAGATGTAAAGGAACTATAATAAATGGAGAGGCATTATATTTTCAGGGTCAGGCCAGCATGGTAAGGAAATGTGGTGAGGATAGGTCCCTAAATCAAACCTTTAACTAGATTAAGAAGAAAAAGAGAATAAAGCAATGAAAATATCCATAAATAGACCTTATAACTATTACCACAGAATACAAAGGATCATAACAGACTACTACAGACAAAGAGCAACCAGTGGGATAACAAGAAATAAATAAATTTTTAGAAACTACGAAAACTGAATAATGAAGAAATAGAAAAGTGGAACTGGACAATGAATAAGAACATGGAATCAGTAATTAAAAATGTGGACATTTTAATTCTTCTGGGAAAATACTCAGAAGGGGAATAGCTGGTTTAAATGGAACTTCCAATCGAAGTTTTGTGAGGAATCTCCAAATTGATTTCCACAGTGATTTCACCAATCTATGCTCCCCCCAACAGTGGAGTTGGGTTCCTTTTTCCCCACAGCCTCTCCAGCATTTGTTATTTGTTGATTTCTTGACGCTAGCCATTCTTTCTGGGGTGAGATGGAATCTCAGTGTTGTTTTAATTTGCATTTCTCGAATGACCAATGATGTTGAACATTTTTTCATGTATTTTGCATGCTTATGTCTGATGATCTGAGAAACTGATTTGAAGGCAACAATATGCAATGGAATTACAGTGGTGAACTACCATCTTGTCTAGTGAAACTCTGTATTAACTCTACTGTTTTATCAAAGAATTATTTTCTTATTCCCTATAATGGTTTGAGCAATCTTTCATTCTTACCTCTGGTAATCTGAGCAATGTAGTTGAGGACAGCGATATGTAATATAACAACTACTGTTGATTCATATTATTTTGTCTTGAGATTCTGTATCACTTTGAATTCTCTTGCTTTGATTTGTTTATGTTTGTGATACTGGTATGCTGCTACTGTTCTATTTCTTTGTTTGTTTGTTTCTCATTTACTATTCTCTTTAAATTAAAAAAAAAAATGTGAATATTCCAGGAACTCAATGAAGACTGGTTAATTCTATCAAAATTTTAAAGAATTAATGCTAATACTTGTTAAACTCTTCTAAAGAACTGAAAGTATAAAAACACTCCCAATGTTATTTTATAGGTCAGTATTACCTAAATAATGCAGAATACAAAAAGAAAAGTAGAGGTCAACATTCCAGATAGGCATAGATATAATTATGCTCAATAAAATATTAGCAAACTCTACTCAGTGGCATATTGAAAGGATCAAAATGCATGATAAATGGGATTTTTACCTGAGATGAAAGAATGAATCAACATATGCAAATCTATCAACGTTTTCATAACAGACAAAATGAAGTATAAAAATAGATGATCATGTCAACTGAGACTGAAGTCATTTTTAAAACTCAACACGTTACCAGATAAACACTCTCATCATATTATGTATAGAAGGATGTATCCCCACATAGTAAAGTCCAGATATGTTTAGAACAGAGCAAATGACATTCTTATGGCAAAACACTGAAGAATTTTCCTCTATGATTAGGAACCAAAGACACCCATTCTTACTTCTATGCAGTACAGTCCAGAAATGCTAGCCAGAGAAGACAAGAAAAAGATTTTAATTAAAAGAATAAAAGGCATTCAAATGTTAAAACAAAAATAATCTCAGTTTTGGCAACACTATCTTATATACAGAAATTTTTAAAGACTCCACCAAAAATTCTGTTAGAAATAATGAGCAAATTCAGCAACATTCTAGTATTCAAAATCAACATATATGTCAGTGACATATCCATATGCTAAAAATAAACTACCCAAAAAGAAATAAAGAAAATAATCTTATTTACAATGGCATCAGTGTCGAAAAGTTTCTTGGGAATAAATTTAATCATGGAAGTAAAAGTTCCCTATACCAAAAACTACTAAACATTGATAATAGAAATAAATAGAATAGAAAATTGTCTAATGTTCATCAATATTAAGAATTAATATTGTTAAAATGTCCATTCTATCCACACTATTCTACAGACTTAATGGCATCACTATCAAAACACTAAGAACACTTTTCACAGAACAGAAAAAATAAAATTGCAAAATGCATGTGGAAGTATAAAAGCCTTCAAGTAGCTAAAACAATCTTCAGCAAAAAACGAAAAGCAGGGGATATTATCACACTGCCTTATTTCAAAATACACTGCAAATCTATTGCAACTGAAGTAGCATGATACTAGCATAATAACTGGAATATAAATCAGTGGAACAAAATAGAGAAACCTACATATTCAAAGTTAATTAACTGGTCTTCCACAAAGTACCACAGTAGAAAATAAACAGTCTCTTCAACAAATGTGTTAGGAAAACTGGACATTCACACTCAGAATGAAAGTGTTCCCTTACCTCACATCATATACAAAAGTCAACTCAAAATGAAAAATATGTTCATTTTTTTCAAAATGAAAAAAATCATCAGGGAAATGCAAATTAAAACCACAATGAGAATAAGAATGCCAAAAAGACAAAAGAATGGATATGGCAAAAAGAAAATACTTATGGATTACTAGTGGGAATATAAATTGGTAAGCTAGTATGGAAAACAGTATAGAGTCCTCAAAATATTAAAAATAGGACTGACATCAGATTTAGTAATTCTACTAATGTGAAGATTAGTAGATAAGATTAGTAGAAGATAAGAAAATCAATACATAAGAAATATGTTTACCCCTATTCACTGTGATATCATTCACAATAGCCAAGATGTAAAAATGACCTAAGTGCCTGAATGAATATGATGTATGAACACAGAAAATGTGGTGTGTGTGTTTGTGTGTGTGTGTGTGTGTGTGTGTGTGTGTGTGTGTGTAATATTCCTAAGAGTTTTTTTAAAGAAAAAAATAGAAATCTTGCATTACAAAAATATGGAAGAAACTGGAGGACACAGTACTAAGTGATACAGGCCAGGTACAAAAAGACAAGTATTGCAGGGTATGAGTTATACATGGAACCTTAAAAGTCAAACTTATAGAAGCAAAGTCCAGAATAGAGGCTGCCAAACACTCAGTTACAGAGGAATGCTAGGAAAATACTTGAAGTAGTTTCAGAGATCTCAGGTACAGCATAATGGCTACAATTAATAATATATTGTATACAGTACTTGAAAATTGCTGAAAGAGGAGATATTAAATGTTCTTATGACTTACAAAAGATGTAAAGGAGATGTAAAGGATATGATGTAAAGGAGATGTTGATTAACTTGATTTAACATTTCACAGTGTATACGTATGTCAACGTGTCTCTTCATACATCTTATAAATACAACTTTGTCAATTATATCTTAAAGCTGAGAGTGAAACAATAGTGCATTGTTTTAGAAATGGCATCCATGTTCAGTATATGTAAAATCTAGCACTTTCAGATTCTGATGACCTTGTACTAAAAATGGACAATTTTAACCTAAAATTGACTTTTCAAGCTGATTGCGGAAACAGATTTTGGAGTTCATCAATCAAAATTTACAACCACTCTTCAGCATTTTATGCTAATTCAACAGTAGTAACCAAAGCATAAGAAACAGCAAAGCAAAAGACAAAAAAGCAAAAAATCCCACTGCGAGACGAATCTCATTTGAAAGTTTTATAAAATCTATATTTCTAGGAAAAGACTGATTGTTTTAGAGCCATGATGACTAGTAGCCACTAGAATTTGTTTAAATTCAATTTGATCAGTGACAACTTGCCTGAGGGAGCACAGTTTTGCAAGCCAACAATAAGTAATAGCTCCTCACCAACGAGAAATCAGCCAGGCAGAAACAGGTTCAGACTCATAGGCAGAGTGCTTTAAACCTGGGTGTGAATCAATCCACAATAGCCTCATCTGTATAACTATGCCTTAAAGATGATGTCAACATTACTTCTGAAAATCTGTCAAATCTAAACTATAACCTCAACTTTGGGCCTTTTGTTTTGTTTCCTGTATGGTCATCTCATAATCTGTTGACAGTCTATGCTGTGATGGTCTCTTTTCTTATCAATATCCAACACTTAACAATGGGCGTCACGGGGAGAGAACCTATATTTTTGCTTGCTACTGTCACATTTCTGCTACCTGACAGAGGAAACACACTTATTTCTCTTATTGCATAAATATTTGAATGTATGCAAGAATGTAAGGTTGGATGGATGAACAGACATACTTGAAAAGTAGATGGATGGATGGGTGAATGGGTGAGGTGCTGAAAGGCAGAATCATAGTGGCACCTACAGGTTCCTAGGAGATGACACCATATGCAAAATATCAGTAGAATCAGTGGTTTCATAGAGTGCTTTTTGGGTGGAAGGGACCAGTTTCATGGAAGATATTTTTTCTCCATGGACAGATAGGGAGAGCAGTTCAGGATAATTCAAGCCTGTTGCAGGGCTTGAATAAATAAAGCTGGCCCACTGCTCAGCCCATGCACTGTGACTCAATTTCTAAATGGCAATAGACTGGTACCAGTGTGTAATCTGGAAGTGGCAAAAACAATCAAAATTTCTTTTCACAGAGATAGAACACAAATAAAAGTAACTGTATATGAGACACTAGCAAAAAGTCTCAAAATAGTGAGGGATAAAAATGGGTGGGATTCTTCTCTGATTCTCAAGAGAATGAAAGTGGGTCTATGAAACAGGAATTGTTTCAGAGGCAATAGTGTCTCATGCAAATATAATGGAAGTTTCAACATTCATCAAGGGAGACTTGAAGAAAGTCATGTTACTTCACAGTCAATAAATCATCCCCAAATCACACAGAGACCTGAGAACATTTAATTTTATTCAAGTCAAGTTGTTGTAGACTGCGTTCTCTGGAGCACAAAATGGGGTTCTTGTTCAGGTGATGCGTTGAAGAAGATCTCAAGCAATTGGGAGTGACAGAAGTAGAATCGAGTGGGAGTGGATGGGAGGGAAGCAAAGAAAGATGCAGTCTCGGTTAGAGGCTAGATTCAGCGAGAGTCCCTAGAAAAACTCAGCAGTATGGACTGCTCCACAAGACAGGGCCCACCCTGACAGCTGGCACTGGCCTTGAATCAGTGGCCTTGGTCTAATGATGGCTGGGAATAGGGGTGTTGTTGGGGTTCATATTTCAATTGCCTCCATGTGCCCACAGGAAGGGCTTGTGGAGGATGAACCCAGGTTGGAAGACACATATTTCAGTGGTGGCACGACCTGATAGGGTGTTTCCCCTCCCCACTTCTTCCTTCATCTCTCTGCTTCCTGAGCACTGTGATGTGAGTTTTCCTCCACAGCAAGCCCATGCCGCTTCTGGCCTGAAGTCAGCAGGCTGTAGACAGAAATCTCTAAAAAACATAAGCCAAAAAACTCCTCTCCTCCTTTTATCTGTTGGTGTCTGGGATTGCGTCCGAGCAACAAGAAAGTGACTAAGAGATCTTAGACTGAGGCTGAGGAACGGAGGCTGTTCCTTATTTGGATAATGGTAATTACTCAAGAATGGAGAAAGTGTCTGTGGATTTTAGTGAACATGCATGGTAGCTCAATGGAGATTGATAGAAGGCACCAGCAGCATGCTCCATAAAAAGCTAGAACAGGATTTCCAAACTGGGCCAGCATTGCCATTTAGGATCAGAAAATCTATGGTTGTGCAGAAGATGCCCTGTGCCTTGTAGGGTGCTCAGGAACACCCTTGGCTTCTGCTCAGTTGATACCAGTAATCCACTCCTCCCGCAGCTGTAAGACCCAAAACCTTCTCCAGCATTACTAAATGTCCTTTGGGGTCCCAACTGCTCCCTGGTTGAGAACGACTAAATAAGTGCGAGAAGCAAAATAAGGGTCAATTAAACAACTTTATCCCTTTGCACCCAGAACAGTGCAGGACATATCAGTTTTCTTGAACAGTATTTCAACTCTGAGGTAAATGAAAGGAATTTTTTTAAAACTGAATTCACAGTTGAGCCTCCAGTAAGCATTACCTTAACAATTATCTTTCTGAATAAAAACATATGCACTTATTGTTTTGAATGCATAAATGAATGCTTGTAATTCAATGTGATACATTTCTCCCTAAACAGTACAGTATTTTTTTTCAAGTCACAATGTGTCTGCCACTGTGGGATGTTCAGATATTGAAAATTATTAAAAGCTCTCATTGAAAGTGAGGAAAGTGAAAAGAAATCCATTATCCCAAAACTGGCTCAGAGCAGAGGCTCATACTGGACAGTTTACCAGGGAATGTAGGCAACAAATGTGGCTACAGCAAGCAGTGCTGAAAGCTGAGCAGCAAAACAGGAGAAAAGCAGAGGCGGACATGCACTGTACTGATCCAAGTGAAAACCGCTCTAAGATATGACTGATTAGTGGCCTATCAGAGCTGGTGTCAAGATGAGCCCCAGCAGCAAGCACTGAAGTTATTTGTTCAGTCACTTTCTTATCTTATGTTTAAGCATCTAGAACGGTTATACCATTTCACCTGACAAACTTTCTCTGAACACTTGCTATGAATCAGTCACTGTGCTGCAATCCAGATATCACTTGCCTCAAAGCTTATGCTCTTTCCTACTTGCCTATAATATCAAGAGAAGATGTTGTCCTACTTCACCATCCCCAAAGGAAGTACAACTTCTCATTTCCTTAAGAACAGTCACTGTGGTAGCTTAGGGCTCCTGTGCCTCTGTGATGGACTATAGTTCCCACTGTCCCTCCAAGGAGCAGGAGCTCCATGATGGGTTCCATGTCTCAAAAAGCAGGCACGCCCTGGCACTGCTTGTGATTTAAGTCAGCAGGTGGAAGGATGTGCAGAGCTCCAAACACTTACCCCAGCTGCTCAGCAATTTACCAGCAGTTATTACCCATAATGAGCTACTTATGCAAAATGCCACTAGCAAGTTGGAATATTTTATTTAATATACCTCTACTGGATTATCTGATTTTATTGCTATTGCATAAGATCTTATGCAAGTCATAACCAATACTTCACTTAAAACTGTTGAAACCCAGATTTGTCTGTTACTAAAATCTAGTATATCATTACAGCAACATGGGTAACAGAGAAAAGAATTGTATCATTCCGAAGTCAAGTGAATTCTGATACTCTAATAGTTATTTTTCTTTATTTGCATCACCAATGCTAGGGACATGGAACATATTCCAAGAAAGAAACTTCATTTAGAATAGGCTTTTATTTGGCAACATTAGTTAGTTCTTTTTATATCCTGGTTTTCCCCTACCTAATATTATCTAGAACACTTATGAAATATGTTGATATTAATAGTTATAATATGCTAGTACTTTCAGTTACATAAATTCCCAGATAACATTAGAGTAATACTTCCCTAAAATAAGGAAAGTATTTTAAATTTTTTATATTTCTATTACATATAATATATGCTAGTGTATGACATCAGCATAGCACACCTAGAATCTAAGATATGATTCTGAAGCAGCCATAGTAGCATGTCTGGAGACATAATATTGTGACTACCAGGAGCTACATGCTCTGCAAAACAGACATTAAGCAGCAAAAGTCAAATATTCCACTATATCTTAAAGTAGAAAGATAATCTTCCTGTTTGAACATATACCTACATTAACATACCCACAAAGCAATGTGATTCTAGATAAAGCAGAAAATCCAAGGATTTTTTTTCTGGGTTAAGACACAGCTAGCTTAACTGTGTAGTTTTACAAAAGCCATCCACCCACACTATAAAGCTGTACTCAAATATACAGACATCAACATGCAGAAATCTTAAGGTATTATGAAGAATATGTATGAATGTGCCAAATATTTGTTTGACTATATAATTTTTTTAAAAGTTACTCCTAGACTTTAAGTGGCAGGGTACACACATTAAACATTATAATTATATTATTCAAAAGTCAAAAATAATAGGTTTAAGACCTGGAAGAAAAGTTTACTTGGGTTTGAGACATTACAACTATTCTCTGTAATCCTCACGTGAATATTTTTGAACATAATATATTCTACCAGAAATAGATCAAAGAAACCTAACAGTCTTGTATATAGAATTATAGCCCATCTTTCTTTAATGGCAGCATGACAGAAGTGGGTGTGTAGACATTTACACTAATGCGTACTGTTTGGGGGAAAACTTCAAAGCAAACGTTGTCTTCATGTGTCGCACTGAGGTTCTGTTCTCCAGGCCTCCTCCAGGATGTTTCCCACATCCTAGAACCTTGACAGTTACATTCCGTTTCTTGTGAAATGAGATTCCCCCTCTTCTAGCTAGAAACCATAAAGCTATCTTGGTCCTTCTTTATTCTCTATTCATTAAGTTTTACCCGTTTCTAGCACAGTCCTTCTCATTCAGTAAGATTGCAGCAATTATTTCTTAAAATTGTTAGCTATAGACACATTTTTACCTCAAAATGTCTTTTCCTTTTTCTCCTTATTTCTGTTGTAACCCTCATCATTACACCCTATTCATTCCACGTAATGATTTCCTAGGAACTATAATATAATCTCATTGGCACTGCAGAGATATGGATGGCATTTTAGTCATATATACACAAAATATAAAATATAAAGGAAAGCCCATCAGAATCACGGCAGACTTTTCAGTGCAAACCCTCAAGTCAAGAAGAGCTTGTAGTGAAATATTTCAAGTTCTGAAAAAAAACAGCTTCCAACCCAGATTGATGTACCCTACTCACATATCTTTCAAAATTAATGGAGAAATATGACACTTCCATGACAAAGGACACCAGAAGAAATTTAAGAACAACAAACCAACCCTACAAAGATGAAATTAAAGAAAAAATTAAACAATATCTACAATTAAATGAAAATGCAGATACAACATATCAGGATGCAATGAAAGCAGTCCTAAGAGGAAATTTGTAGTGGTGAATTCTTACACAAGGAAAACAGAATGAGCATAAATACCAATCTAATGTTGTACCTCAAGCTTCTAGAAAAAGAAGAGCAAGACAAGCCCAAAGCTTGGGAGGAAATTATAAAGAGCAGAGTAGAAATTAATGCAATGGAGACTAAGAAGACAATACAAAGAATTAATGAATTGAAGAGTTGGTTCTTAGAATATATAAAATTGATAAACCCTTAGCCAACCTAATCTGAAAAAGAAAGAAAAGACTCACAGCCATGCACTGAAAAATGAAAAGGGTGAAATTACTATAGATTCTGTGGAAATTCAGAAGGTCATCAACATCTGCTTCAAAAATCTTTATTCTCATAGCATGGAAAACACAGAAGAAATGAACAGATTCCTAGATACATATGAATTAATAAAGCTGAATCAAGAAGATATAAAAAGTCTAAATAACCCAGTATCAGTTAATGAAATTGAAAATGTAACTTAAAACTTACTAACAAAGAAAAGTCCAGATCCTGATGGATTCATTGCTGAATTTTTCAAGAAATTTAAAGAAGATTTACTGTCAATACTCCTCAAACTCTTTGATGAAGTTGAAAGGGAAGCAATTCTCCCTAACTCATTCCTGGAGGCAAGTATTACCCTGATACCAAAACCAGAGAAAGACCCTACCCAAAAAGAGAACTACAGACCAATCTCCCTAATGAACATAGATGCAAAAATACTTAATAAGTATTAGCAAATAGAATGCATCAAAGCATCAAGAAGATTATAAATCATGACCACGTGGGATTCATCCCAGGAATGAAGGGCTGATTCAACATATGGAAATCAATAAATGTAATACACCATATCAACAGAACCAAAAATAAAAATCACATGAGCATCTCAGTAGATGCAGAAAAGCTTTAACAAAGTCCAAGACTCATTCATGATAAAAAAAAAAAACTACAAAAAGTAGGAATAGATGGTCTTTGCCACAACCTGATCAAAACCATCTGTGATAAACCAACAACCAACATCATACTAAATGGACAAAAATTGAAAGCTTTCACTCTAAAATCAAGAATAAGACAAAGATGTCCACTCTCATCACTTCTATTCTACATAGTTCTGGAAACATTAGCCAGACTAACTAGAGAAATAAGAGAGAAATAAAATAATACAGAGAAATAACAGCAAAAAAGGCAGAAAAGGAAGAAATAAAACTATCATTATTTGCAGATGATATGATACTCTTCACAGAAGACCCCAAAAACTCCACCAGAAGATGTCTAGATTTAATTACCAAGTTCAGTAGCATACCTATATATAAAGTAAACACTCAAAAATCAATAGCATTCCTGTATACAAACAACAAACTCATTCAGAGAAAATTTAGGGAAACCACACCCTTCACAACAACATCCAAAAACTGAAATACTTAGGAATCAATCTAACAAAGGAAAATTATAGTACCCCCAAAAAAGAGATTGAAGAGGATTTCAGAAAATAGATCTTCCTTGCTCATGGATAGGAATAACCAACATAGTGAAAATGGTCATGCTCCCCAAACTGTTATACATATTTAACGCAGTCTCGATCAAAGTACCATTAGTGTATCTCACAGAACTAAAGAAAGCATTCTTAAAATTCATCTGGAACCAGAAGAGTTCCAGAATAGCAAAGGTAATCTTGGGCAGCAAAGGAAAGCTAGGGGGCATCACAATCCCTGACTTGTGGAACAGATTTGATGTAGGCAAAGCTACAAACATACTCTGCCACCTTATCTTTGACAAAGGGGCCAAACATGTTCACTGGAAGAAAGATAGCCTCTTTCATAAATGGTGCTGGACAAAGTGGTTTTCCACATGCAGAAGACTAAAACTAGACCCATGTCTATCACCATGCACTCATCTAAAGTCAAAATGGATCAAAGATCTAAACATTAAAACAGAAACACTAAATCTACTGGAAGAGAGGAGCTGGAGATTTAGCTCAGCAGCACAGCTCCTGCCTGGCAAGCACAAGGTTGTGAGTTCAATTCCTGGTACCAGAAGAAAAAACAAACGACAAAAAACAAAACAAAAGAAAAATCTACTGGAAGAGAAAGTAGGTAGAAATCTTGAAGACATTGGTGTAGGCAGAGACTTCATGGAAAATACCCAAATTGCACTGGAAATACTCCAAAGAATCAACAACCGGGATCTCATCATATATCTCAGATGAAGGACATATATCTAGAACATATAAAGAATTGAAAAAAATCAAACCCCCAAAATTTAAAAACCCAATCCAAAAATGGCCATCTGAATACACACTTCTCAGATGAAGAAATACAGATAGCAAATAAATATATGAATAAATGTTTAATATCATTGGTCATTCAAGAGATGCAAATTAAAACAACACTGGGGTTACATCTCACTCCAGACAGAAATGGCTGTCATCAAGAAATCAACCAACAACAAATGCTGGCAGAGTTGTGGGAAAAAGGAACCATTCTCCACTGTTAGTGGGAGTGTAAATGGTACCACCACTGTGGAAGTCAGTATGGAGATTCCTCAAAATACTAGGACTAGAGCTCCCCTTCAACCCATCTAGTCCCCTTCTGGGCATTTTCCCAGAAGAATTAAAACCATGATACCACAGGAATGTACGTGCACCCTATTTGTGGCAGCACAATTTGTCATAACTAAATCTTGGAAACAACCCAAATGCCCATAAACTGGGGAATGGATAAAAAATTGTGGTATTTTTATATAATGGAGTACTACTCAGCTATAAGGAGGGATAAACTTGAGACTTTTATAGGTAAGTGGATGAAACTTGAGACCAA
Organism: Chinchilla lanigera; assembly: GCF_000276665.1. Classification (NCBI taxonomy): domain Eukaryota; kingdom Metazoa; phylum Chordata; class Mammalia; order Rodentia; family Chinchillidae; genus Chinchilla; species Chinchilla lanigera. The sequence continues at coordinate 7,556,946 of NW_004955431.1, read as the reverse complement.
ACTCATAAGTGGAATAGATCAGTCTTGCATGTATAAATATCATAGTGTCTCTCTAGTGTAAGAAGCTGAAAGAGTAAATAAGAACCAAAATGTGCAATAGACACTGTAAAATGGAAAGAAACTATTACAAAAGGAAAGAGAAACTGGGATGGGGAAAAAGAGAAAAGAAAGAAGGGAAAATGAAAAGTAAACATATATACATATACATGATATATATAGATAGATGATAGTTATAACTACATAATTCCAATTTCTATTGGCTCACTGAAAAGAAATGTTTGTGCTTATATCATCTGATCAATTTTTCTCACCTATATCTTGTAATCTGAGCAATTTGAAGATAACAATGTGCAATATAATAACCATTGTTAATTTCCTATCATCTTGTTTTGAAATTCTGTATCTTCGTTTGTATTTTTTTTCCCTTTAAAATAAAAAACATATCATTTTCATTGTCTTAGAAGGTTTTTTTGTTTGTTTGTCTTTTTGAGACAAAGTTTTGCTGGGCTTGAGCTCACTATGTAGCACAGGCTGGTCTCAAACTCACAACGATCATCCTGCCTCAGCCTCCCAAGTGCTGGGACTACAGGCGTACACCACCATGCCTGGCACTGCATCATTATTTTAAACACTCAAATGACTCTCCTACTTTAACTCTTAAATCTTTATACTTTTTGATGTCTCTTTAACCTAAGGGACCCCACCTTTCTTCAGTACTTTTCTTTACATTACTAATAGTAGATTTAACTAGATCTCTGGATTTGTTTCAGATATTCTCCTAGACCAGAGACTCTCCTCTTTTTCTGCACTTTTTAAATATAATATTTTTAGTTACCTTATCATCTGACCCAAGCAACCTGTTTAAAAATATTGTGAACAGTAATGATAAGCACTTGTTAGGTAAATATAGTTAACAAAAATGAGATACTGTTGCTCTTTTAGTTATTTATATAAGATGTCAAGTAGGGACATAAACATAGTCTATGAATCTATAAGCAATCTTGGTTCATTGATTGGCTCATATATAAAAAGGTAGTGTTTGCCTGTGTGAATGTGTACAGTGACTTCTCGGTTGATCTAAACCCTATACCTGGCCTTCTATGCACTTTGTAACTTTTGTGCCTGGATGTATGATGGCTAATTGTATATGTCAATTTGAGCAGAATTATAAAGATGAATGATTTGAAATGCTTATAGGATTTGAGATAGGTGTCTAATATGATTAGGTTTAAAATGCTAGTGACTGCTTTTAGAAAGAAAGCTTAATAGTCTATAACTTGAACAGGTAATTAAAATATGTAAAATATCTACATTGAATACTCCTGATCAACCACGTAGAGGAAGCAAGTAGCTGTGTGACAGTGTACATAATAGTCTTTAACATTTTTGGAAAAGTAATGAATATATTGAGGTTAGATGGTTGCTCCTCATGTCACCGAATGAAGTGATGAAAGAAAAAAATGAGGCCAGAAATTCAAAATTCCCATCGAATCCCAAGCATAAATAGTTGAAGGCGTCTATACTTTTCCTGAAGGATATCTTTATCTCCTACAGCTACAGAGTTGAGAATGCTGAAAAGGAAACAGAATCTTATCCTTCAACTGGCTAAACAGTATCACAAATTGAACTCCCAGCCTTGTGGAAATATGACTAAATTAGAGGCATTGGCTGGGAAATAATGGGATATTTTAAATTGAATAGGTACATGTGAGAGAACCTAGATAGAACTGGAGACACTGATACCTTAAATTCTGATGGGATATCTTTGCTAGGGGAAGAGCTTCCCCTTCCTCATGCAGGTGAACTTTTCACACCCAGTGGGATAGACCTTTCCCTTCCGCCTGAAGGATTAACCATGTATTGCCAGAAAGAAAACTACAATGGCCTCTCTGAGGCAATTCTCAAGTAAGGCAAAGCTGATTTTTCTCAGGGTGCGCCCTGATCTTGTCTCTTTGCTTCTAAAGCTATAACCTGATTCATGTCCCAGCATTAGTAAAGGTGATGTCAAAAGTATGACCCATGAGAATGTATACTACATTCCAAAAGAAGTAGTTGACTTTTTATTTTCTACAGGTAGAAATCTAGTGAATACATGAAACCAGATGTGAGCAGAAATTCTGCACTTTATGTTGCATTTGGGGAAGTTAACAGGGGTCCTGTTTATTTGGTTGGCTTAAACATGGAATAAAATGTGGGCCATAGACAACAAACTGGAACTGCCAGGTCTACTTTAGTTTAACATATAGAAAGGGGTTCAAGGCTGAAAAAGATCAAAATATTAGAATGGATTAAAAACCTGCTTCCCTAAATGAGGAAGTCCAAAAGACATAACTTTGACCAATTCTGTAAGAAACATCTTTGTATGTTAAACCTTTAGAGTGGGAACTGTAGGGGCTGGGGATTTAGCTCAGCGGCAAAGCGCCTGGCTGGCAAGCGCAAGGTCGTGAGTTCGGTTCCCGGTACCGGAGAAAAACCAAAAAAAAAAGAGTGGGAACTGTAGTCACTGAACTAAGAAAACAAATACAATGGGAGCAATTGGATCCTGGTGTAGCAGGGGCTAACTGGACGCTGTCCATTGCCAATGTAAGGTGTCATGATTACTGTAATGAAGAGCAGACTCAGTCAAGATAACATATGGAATAGTCCGACCCCTGTAAACCTATGGCCCTGGCTAGTTGGTCATGCTCTTCTTAAAAATGAAATAGATAGGAAGCTTGCTAAAGTATTACTTGATCTTACACACTGAAAAATTGCAGTTCAGGTGTACAAAAGTCTAACCTAAATCATAAAAACATAGGCATAGTACCTCAGTCATTCCCTAGAATTAACACAGTTTATGGTCCTTGATTGAAGGAGAAGATGGATCCCCTTGAAGAAGGACCCCAATTTTCTAAAAACTGTATACTATTAATGAACATTAACATTGGTTATGAAACATTTAATCATCTTATTTTGTACTTTCTAATGCAATTTATCCAGTATTTTAATATTCTAATGATTTATAAATGTGGTAGATGCAGCTTAGTTGCTACTTGCAAATAGGTAAGAAAGTGTATACATTTACTTGTTTTTCTTTTTCTTTTTTCTTTTTTTTGGTACTGGGAATCAAACTTAGGACCTCGCACTTGTTAGGCAGGTGCTGTGCCACTGAGCTGTATCCCCGGACCTGAAAATGTGTACATTTACCAGTGTCTCAAAATCTAGGTTATCTATAACGCGTATTGCATATACGTTTTTATTATAACAAGTGCTACTAAAGTGGGGCCAAATATTTTAAGAAAAGGGACAGAAAGACTTATACTCTGTAGCATGATCAATATCTACTTTAAGGAACTATGGTTAAGCATGTTAAACTGTGGGTAAGGATTAGCCAGGTGTGGTAGCACACTCTTGTAATCCCAGCACTCCCAAGAGCTGAGACAGGAGGAGCACAAGTTTAAGTCCAGCCTAGGGCAATGTAGTGACTCACAAACACCTTGTATGGAAAAAAAAGTAAGGCTTCAGTTTAGCTTTCAAAAGATAAACTCATCTTTTAAAAACAATGTATATAAGCTTTATAATTTTAAAATTTCTCTTGTTATAAATTCAATAAACATGGAAACTAAAAAGGAAAAAAAAATAATCCACTGCTAGGATTGGGATAAGTGGTCCTCCATGTCCATGCTGAAAGATTGGTCCCAAGTCCGTGGCCTCCACTGGGATGTGGTGGAAACTTTAAAAGGTAAGGCCCAGTGGGAGGCCTTCTCATGGTTAGGGACATGTCCTCGTAGGGATTCTTGGCATTATTTTTCCAGCCCTTTCTTCTTCCTCTCTTTTTTCAGTTCACAGCCATGAATGGAGCCACTCTGCTCTACCACATTTCCCTTGCCCTGGAATGGCATTCTGCCATTGGAAGATTTCTGGCCTCAACCAAATGACCAACTATCTTAGATGTCAAAAGTTATATGCTGGCCTCTAGACAGAATGTGAGGGGATGTGGAACTGGAATTTGAGATCTCTACCAAAAAAAAAAAAAAAAAAAATTAAGCCTCACAAAAGCAACTTGAGGACACTGCTTGAAAAGTAGGTCTAGAAATCAATCCAGAAATAAAAACACAGAGGATGTTTATTTTTGAAATGTTAACTGACCTATCAAGTCACTCTCAAGAACTGATTCTTCCTAAACAATAATTCACAGAAATAAATATGCAGTTGGTTCCATAAGTTATGGCTTTATGACTCCTGAAACTTTTAAAATAAAGCCTTTTTCTCCGTGGAAGATGTACACTGTTTCTTGTTCAAATTAGAAATTTTTAAAGATTTTTTTCCTTAGATTACCTCATAGAACTTAATTCATGTGAAGAAATAGAAGACTGCTATGCTTTAGAGAGGATTTTATCAAAAATTACAATTTTTCCCACAGACACTTTGCTCCTTCAATGGAGGCATATTAATAATAATCACAAAATATAATTGCTGTGAAACAAAACCAAAAAGCAATTAAAAGAGCCCTGCAGAGCCGCACGGAGGCCATGCAACGGGAACAGCTGCTGCACTGCCTTAGTCCCCAGCCAGCTCTGAGCCATGGGTGCTGCACCTGGCTGGGTCAAACAGCCAAGCCCTAACCAGCTCTGTGTTTGGTTTTCCTCAGCACAGGGCCACAGAGGGGCCAAACTAACATCAACCTGATCATGGATAAAGCCAATGGCCTAGGAGAGAAGAAAAACCCCAGAGTCAACACAAATCAATTAATGTAATACATTATATCAACAGAAGGAAGAACAGAAATAACATGATCATCTCAATAGACAGAGAAAAAGCCTTTGACAAAACCTGACATTTATTCATCATAAAAACCTAGAGGAAAATAGGTATAGAGCATCTTATGTCAATTTAATAAAAGTCATTTATGACAAACCTACTGCCAACATCATGCTAAATGGGGAAGACCTCAGAACTCTCCCTCTTAAACCAGAAACTAGACAAGAATATCCACTATCACCACTGATGTTCAACACAGTCCTTGAAATATTAGCATGAGAAGTTAGGCAAGAGAAAGAAATAAAAGGGAGATAGGAAGAAGGAAGAAAGTCAAATTCCCATTGTTTGCAGACAACATGATCTTTACAGACAAGACCCCAAAAATTCCATGCAAAGATCTGGAGATTTAATAGTCAAATTCAGCAGTGTAACGGGACACAAAAATCATTACCAGGGCCAGGAACATACCTCAGTGGCACGGTGCCTGCCTGGCAAGTGCAACACAAGGTCCTGAGTCCAGTTCCTTGTACCAAAAAAAAAAAAAAAAAAAACCTCATTAGCATTTCTGTATATCAATAATGAACTCACGAAGAAAGAAATTAGAACAATACCATTTACAGTAGCATCAAGAAAAAATAAATACTTCAAAATTAACCTAACCAAGGAAGTGAAAAGACCTTTGCAGTGAAAAGTATAGTACTCTGACAAAAGAGATATGAGGACATCAGAAAATGGAAAGATATTCCCTATACCTGGACAGGCAAAATAGATATAATTAAAATGCCCATACTTCTGAAATTGATGTATAAATTTGATATAATCCTAATCACAATACCAACAGCATTCCTCACAAATCCAGAGAAAATAATCCTAAAATTCATGTGTAATCAGAAGCGACCCACCATAGCAAAAGCAATCACGGGTAACAAGAACAAAGCAGGAGGCAACACAAACCCAGATTTGAAAGTATATTACAAAGCCGCAGTGACAAGAACACTGTGGCACAGGCACAAAAGCAGGGATGTGATGAATGGAACAGACAAGAGCATAGAGAAACAACCCCAGGCTCAGTCACCTATTGACAAAGGGGCCAAAAGCACACAGTGGCTCACTCTTTATCAAATGATGCTGGGAAAACTGGCTATCCACATGCAGGAGATTGAATCTAGATCCTTACCTTGTACAGAGTACTAAACTAAAATTAAAATACATCATGAGATCTATATGCTAAACTAAGCAATCTGCTGGAAGATAAAATATGTAAAACTCTTGAAGACATGAATAGGCAAGGGTTTTCTGAAAAGAGCTCAGCTTCACAAGAAATTATACAAAGAATTAAAAAACAGAATCATATCAAATTAAAAAGCTTCTGCACAGTAAAGAATCAATCTACAGAATGGTAAAAAAAAATGCTAGCTACTCCTCAGATAGAAGGCAGACAGAGGACTAAAATGTGGAATATAAAAAGAACTGAAAATAAACTAGACCACACAAAATAATCAAAACCTTGGCAACTGAAATGAATATCTACTTCTCGGAAGAAGCACCAAAGGTCAATGAATACATAAAAAATATTAACATCACTGGCCATTAGAGAAATTCAAATTAAAACAACACTGACATTCCATCTCAGTCCAGAAAGAATGGCTATCATCCAGAAATCAAATAATAACAAATTATGGTAAGCCTGCAAGGAAAAGAAACACTTCTACGCTGTTGGTGGGAATGTAAACTAGTACAATTATGGAAATCAGTATGGAGATTTCTCAAAACATTAGAAATTAGAAACTCCATTCAACCTAGATATTCCCCTCTAAGGTATCTTCCCAAAAGAGTTAAAGACATCATATTATAGCGATGCACCATACTCATGTTTGTAGCAACACAATTCATAATAGCTAAATCTTGGAAGCAGCCTATCTGTCCATTAACCAATGAATGGATAATAGATGTGGTGCTTGTACACAATACACTGTAATTAAGAATGATAATCCTGAGGCATTTATAGGAAAATGGATGTACCTTAAGATCATAATATTATGTGAAATAAATCAGACACACAATTTTAAATAACTCATGGTTTCTCTTATATGAGAAATCCAAAATATAAATGAAGAGCAAAATAAAAGATAGATAATAGGGAGTAAGGAATTTTGTTTTCAAAAGTAAAGGGACCAAAAGATGGAGAGGGGGGAATGAGGGAGAAAAAGCCAGTGAAAAAAAGAAATGAGATCGACTATGTACCTGACCAACTGTCCACAACAAATGTAATCATTATATATTACAACATATACTAATAAAAAATAAAAATGGAAAAACTAAACCTAACCAAGTATTACTATAAATTGTTTTAATGTTTTTGAAATCCTAAGTCCCAGTAAGGAAAAAGCTTTTTTTCCTTATTTGTTCATTGTTTAGTTTTTATGGGTTTAGCTAAATGGTGGTCTCTCGTTAAACTCTGTTTAAATTCTACTTCATTCTGAGCTTTGTTTGAAAACCCACAGGTGGAGAATCTGTGAGTATTAATGTCCCAGGATCATTGGCTTCAAAAAAACATCTTAACAAGTGACAGTGGGTAGACTACTGTAAACAGTGCCGAGTGGGAACCTCGGGCCTACATGTTTACTACTGGCTCATTTCCGTCTCTGCAGCCACAGAGGCCTGAGCTCACATCATTTCTTCCTCCCTTTGATTCTTCAATAAGAAGGGTTTTCTTTTATTGTTTGTTTGTTTGTTTATTTTGTTTTTTTCTGGTACCTGCAATTGAGCTCACGACCTTGGGCTTGCCAGGCAGGCGCTGTGCCGCTGAGCTAAATCCCCAGCCCCAAGAAGGGTTTTCTCTACTGTGTGGGTTGAGCAGCTTCAGTAATTCTCCACCACCAAAGCTTGCCCAAAGAGAAACCCAGCAAGAAAGCTTTCTACTGTCTGCAGTGCTCAGTCCCCCTTGTTTTGTGTAAAAGAAAAAGTAGGAAGTTTGACCAAGTGTTTCTAAAAGTAAAAAATGGTGTATTTCATGATATACAAGAATGGACCAACAGTCAAGTAATACAGATTGAGCATCTTTTACCTGAAAATATGAAATTTAACACACTGCAAGAGTCAAAAGTTTTTGAGTGCTAACATAGAGCGACAAGAGAAAAATTCCACACTTCATGTGACAGTCAAAAGGCAGGCACACTAAAATACACGGCATACAATTATCTTTGGGCTCTGTGTATAAAGTATTTGTGAAACATAAATGAATTATATTTTAAAGGCCTGGATCTCAACCCCAGGATATCTCATAATGAATATGCAGATATTCAAAAATCTAAAAAACTTTAAATTCTAATATAATTTTTACCTCAAGAATTTCAGATTAGGAGTAGTCACCCTATAATGAGATGATTTTTATTCTAATTCCTTTCTACTTACTCTCTTATTTAATTCTAATTTTATTAGTAATTATGCAGATTAAAAAATTACTGAGGCCTACAGTATCTGTCTTCTCAAATATAAATTGGTGCTGTTGATACTTTGCTAAAATGAGCAGCAGTTGTGTTTTGCCCTGTCAAATTCAAACTTGTTTCCTCTAAGTGAGAAATTCCCACAGTGTGACTCTTAGAGGGTAGGAGAACCACTCAATACCAAGAGGCAAAAAAGGCAGGCATTCACCTCCCCATGTCCTCAGCAGCTTGGAGTTAATGAGTTAAGCTTAGATAATCTCTTTGTGCCTTGATCTTTAAATTCACAGTGCCAGAAAAAAGGAATAATTCATTTAATTAGTGTCGGCAGTGACATCCCAAACCCACAAGTAGCGGAGGAGTGGCATCGGGGTAACTGACGCAGACCAGCTGCTGGCCCTAGTGGAGAATCACCCGCAAGGTTCAGGGTCCAGGAGGACCTCAGTGCTAAAAGACAGGATCTTTGCTTCTGGTGGCACTGGTTTTTGGTTCTCTGACTTCTTAGGAACTATGGGAGCCATGCAATATCTTTTCATTTCCTTTCTGCCTAATTCAGCCAAAAATCAATTTCTGTTAATTGCTAGTAAAAAAACTTGAATAACACACTTGGCTTCCTCGCAAGTTGCAAAATACAGCTGACTTATTTTAGTATAGAATAAAATGCAATCATTTGTAAATTAATTGATATTTATGAAGGCAGTTATCCTTTACATAGGGAAACGATGAGCAAAATGCAACTTGTGAGTTTAAGATGTTTCCAAATTAGTAAAAATTTATGTATACAAGATAAATGGAACAAAATCTATAATAATAATGTCTCTAAAATAAACACAAGCAAATAGGTGAGGGAAGTAGGTGATGAAAAGGTAATAGTTTGTATAAAATTGCATCCATGAATAAAGTTTGCACAGAAAAGGAAGTATATTTGACATTATCTTTAAACTTTGAACTGGAGTAGAATACACACACAGACCTTGGAATCAGTAAGGAAAGAGTCTTTCTTCTTTGGCCGCCCTACTCCTAGGTTTTAACCCCTTGATTCAGTGTTCTCATATGTGAAATGTGAAGTCACAATAAATATTGTGAAGTTGCAATAAATGGTCCACATGGTTCTTATAGTTCTGAAATTTCAGATTGGTTCTCAAAGAGGATAGAGAGAATATTGCTTATAGAAGAAGCATGGGGAATAAAAACAAAGGTAAAGCATGTGATATGAGCAAGGATGTAAACGCAAATGCAGGAGGAATAAATGTCCTATAGCACAGTAGAAGAATGATGACAGACAGTTAATTAACTCTTTCAAAATAACTAGTAGAAAACATTTCTAATGTTCCCAATACAAGGAAATGATAAATGTTTCAGGTTATGTATATTTCACCCTGTACCTATAAATATGTACAATTAGTGTGGCAATGAAAAATAAAACATTTTAAAGGAGAGTGTAGAATCTATAGACAAAGAGAAAGGCATTTCATTTGATAGGCAATGGGAAGCCAGAAAGATTTGAGCAAAACTGCTATGATAAAAGATGAGGTTTTCCTGTAATCCCAGCACTCAGGAGGCTGAGGCAGGAGGATTACTGGGAGTTCAAGGCCAGCTTGGGTTACAAAGTGAGTTCAAGGCTAGCCTGAACTACATAGTGAGACCCTGCCTCAAAAAGACAAAAAAAAAGGAAAGAAGAAGAAAACCGAGCTTTTACTTTATGTAGAGCAATGTAGGTGACAGCTGTAACAGTACTGAGGATGAGATTTGAGGAAAGCTTGAAGATAAACAATGTTCAGCTGAGTTTAACTGAGTGTGGGAAATGATGACAGACAGGAGTGAAAAGAGAAGACAGTTGTGAAAGGCACCGTGGAAAGAGATTCTTGCCATGGTGATGAAGGATCGCAGAGAATGAGGGGAACTACAGAAAAGACCATTTGCAGGGGGAGCATCACCTTGAAAGAGGCTCAGAAGTCAGTGTGATGAGAAAGTTTAAGAAGCAGACAGAGATGATTTTGGCAAGATTCAGAAAGAGAAATGTATGCTCAAATTCATGGATTACTGCTGTTGAGTGAGATTATTTTTCTACAGAATGGAAAAATTAAGCGTGATTTTTAGACAGAGATTAAACAACTAGAAGGACTAAGATATAAGTAAAGACAAAAGTAGATATATATAGTCAGTTGGGTAGTTGGTTAGTTAGTTAGTTAGTTAGTTATTTAGTTGGAGTATTGTGATTTATTATACATGTAACAAACTTTCCAGTCTTCTATTAATAAGATATTAAGAAGCAAGGCTGAAAATGAGATAAGGAGGACCAGAAATAAACTAAACATTTGTCTTCTTCACTTAGAAGACATTTGGTATTTACACACAGGGGGTGATTGAAAACAATGACCCTTTCTCATCATTTCTACTTTGTATATACAGCTATACATAAGTACATATATGTGTTGTACTTGCATATATGTTACCTGTTCCCCAATCACACATATTTAGAGATAGATTTAGTGGCTTCTCTTGAGCTTCAAGCAAGTAAGTGGAAAAGTAAATTTCAAAATGTTTTCTAGCTTCTAGTCTAATGTTCTTTCTTCTTATCCATAGCAGATTCTTATCGGGACGTAGATTTGTCTGGAAAGTCTGGCTATTTCTAAGTCATGTGTACCACTTAATCACAAATTTATCTTGAAATCTTATTTATCCTCATAATAAATTTGTACATTGCTGGATTTTTAGCTCAATTTTCTTCTTTAGCTAAGACATTATAACTTGATATGCATTTAAGCTGCTCACAGCAATACATGCAAATGTTGTTCTGTACATCTTGGAAAGGAACAACTGATCCACTGTCGAGGAGCATGAACTTTGAGTTGCTAAGTTTTCTCATTCAGTAACAGTGATATTTCCATTATTAAACAAAGGGCGTAAGACTGGGCCCAGCAGACCCATCCCTTACTTTCCCACCATAAACTTGTACTTTCGTGCTATAGTAGCTGGCTGTGCACCTTCCCCTGAGGGATACGGGAAGCAGCCTGTGTTTACCCACTTGGTATGATGAATGGCCAGGACTGTGCCTGTGTGCAGAAGTGGCAAAATGGGATCTTTACCCACCTTATGCTCCATCGAACTGGTTTTGCATATGTTTACCTGAGTATCACAGAGGATCCATTGGCTCACACCATTTTGCTGGTAGAAGTAGCCCAATTCAGTAAAATGCCACATGGAAAACCAGTTGGACGAAGTCAAAAGTGAATCATCAAATTACTCACATATGGATGATGAAGATGATCCATTATGGTAAAATACATGCTTTCATAACAGAAAAGTGGTGTGGGTGGATGATGATAATGGTGATGATGATGGTGATGATGATAATTTTGATCTTGTGACAGTGAAATGGAGCCAGAATCAACTGATACAGATACAGGGAATGCAGACCTCCTTGATTCAGATGACGAACAAAACAGAAATGTAAGTACATATCTGACTAGTCAAAATACTGTAAAATGGCCATGCAACCAAATGGGACAATCCAGTGTTAGAACTAGGTCCAAAAATATACTGAAGGTCTTGGCAGGGGTAAAGGTATTGGACACAATGCCAGCACTGCTATTCAGTGTTGGAAATTGTACAAGATGCTGTGCATGCTACAAGATGCTGTGAAACACACAAAAGCTGAAATGCAAGGAAACTGTTTTAAAATTGCAACAAAATATTTCCTCAAAGTAGTTTAAGATGAACATTATTGGTTGTAGCCCGTGTAAATTTTGCCTATGGCGCTAGTATATTAGAACCCAAAGGGAATTTATCCACATAGACTGAGTTCCTTGTCTTGCACTGGAGACCGTAGTTGCATGGGGATTATAAGTATTTGGGGAATAACCTGTGTTTGTACTGAACATGTATGGTATTTTTCCTAGACTTTATTCCTTAAGTAATGTAGCATAATGACTGTTACACAGTATTTATATTTTATCAGTGATTATAAGCAACTGGGAAATGATTTAAAGTATACCACCAGATATGTTTATATTATACACAAATGGTACACGATTTTGTGCAACAGAGGTGGGCATTCACAGATTTTGGTATTTGAGGGGTCCTGGAACCAAACTGCCAGGAGTATTCAGTGATCATGGAACATATATTTAAAGTACTTTGAAGCAGGCTCCTCTGTTAGCGTTTTAATGATCTGCCAGAAAAACATCAGAAAAGTAAAATACACTCTATCATGAAAACTGTAACATTTGAAATGTACCCAAGTGTACCTACCTTTATTTTCAGTATGACTTTAGAATCCCTGGCCTGTCATTGAATTTACACCTGGCTATCTTGCCTGAATCTTAAATTCATCATATCACCTTCTTTATTTTAGGCAGCCAATTCCCTGGTGCTTAACTTAGATCAGAAATCACCTGAGTTTTAACAACCAATAATTTTAATCTTAAGTTATTTTGAGGAGATATGTTGTTGTAATTTTAAAATAGTAAAGAAAGTTTACTTTTAAAGATTATTTTGCCCAGGGCATGTACAGGAAGTGTTAAAATACTTAAGAAAATAAGAAATGAAAAATTAAACTTAGGTGCACTAATAATCTATATTATCCCTATCCGTTATGATAGTGAGAATTTTGGCCTCAAATAACATTTTGCTGCTAATTTAAATACAGTGATCTTTTAACAGAGCTCTTATTCTCAAAGGTGTTCATCATCATCAGTGACAACTGTACTCAGATGAAAATGTAATACTTCACTATGTATCAATAATCGTCAGCACAAAATACAGTTAAGCAAATCCTCATATGCATTGCCTTCCATCAGATTAAAACAATGAAAACTAAGACATTTATCAAAAATAATAGTCCTAGGAATCACTTCATCACTTCAATCAAAGGAAGTTAAGTTTTAAAAGTAAAAATGATTATAGTTATTGATTTTCCTCAGCTGCTTAAAAGTAAGTGTGGCCTTGTAGTCTTCTTAGCATGAAACAAAATATTGAACTCTGCCCTTCAGGCATGCCACCATACTTCAAATGCTGATCTTATCATCGCAGGCAAGTCAAACAGAGTTGGACTTTAAAAGGAAGAAAGGAAAACCCTGGAGTCAGTGGGAAGCATCAGGGGTCAAGCTACCGCTCTGGATCCAATCACAATTTACCCAGGGTCACAATGCCACAGGGACACCGGGCTTCCAGCAGACAGTTTTCAATAAAAACACATAACCAGAATTTAAATATAGAGACAGTCAGATTCTGAAATTTATCTTGTATTCCATTTGGGATTTTCCTACATTTTGTGAACAAGAAATAGAACCACTCTCATGTATCTGCTACTCGAAGTTTCTATGGAATAATAAGTAATCATAATAAATTATAAAATAATAACTCCAAAGAGAATTGGGAATTGGCAAGCAGTTGGAAGGGGACTTTTTTCACATATTTTTTTTTTCTTTTTTGGTTTTTCTGCGGTACCGGGAACCGAACTCACGACTTTGCGCTTGCCAGGCAGGCGCTTTTTGCCGCTGAGCTAAATCCCCAGCCCCTTTTTTTCATATGTTTATAAAGCATTGTCCACGTCCTGTGTTACTAGTTGTTTCTTTTGTTAAAATTGTGAAGTATATCCATCAACTAGAAATGGGAATTAAGTAGTCCCCAAACAGTACACAGAATAGGGCTAAAGGTCAACTATCTGAACAATACTTGTTTGCTCTGATGTTCTGCTGCTTTTTTAGAAACTTCATAACTTTCCATCTTTGCTTACCGGAACCTAACTACCAGTGCTTTTCCTGGAATCTGACATCTCCAGTGATATTTTGAATGGAGTTTGTGCTGTGGCCTGGAAAATACTGTGCATGTGTCAGAGAGGGGTCAACACCCTCAACTACAGGAGCTCAAGCTAAAAATCCGAAGTGATTGAAAGGATAGGGACTTCTTCCGGAAATTACACACACACAAGCAATTTAGATTGAAATTTACAAGGGCAGCAACAATTTCTTACGCATCTTTCTCTTCTGAGTTTAAACTAATTTTGAGGAGAAAAAGGGGCAAAGTAACTATTACTCGAATTCTGCATTGTTGTTTAATAATCAGATATATGGTTGGAGGAAAACAAAATTATCCCCAATAAAGCATTTTGGGATAATAAAGAAGATCACTCAAGGAAATTGAGAATGCGCTGTAATAATGAGGTGTGTGTGGGCGGAGACCTTTTAGGAAGGGGTTTTACACAATACTGAAAGCAGATAAACACAAGGGGGCAGGAAGAGCTCAAGCTCTGGCTTCAAACTCGGCCCGCTGAAAGGGGACCTGAACTATTTTAGTCCCCCTCCAGATATTTATCAGTTCTCTTGGCATGCAGAGAAATGCGATGCTGACACGTAGGTTTAGTTTGTACTTGGTCTAATTACTGCGAAGAGAACAGGGGCGTCTCTCATGACAGCTACCCCAACAGCAGCGTCTCTGGGACAGCCTGGGGCTACATTCCCTAGAATTTATTCTTTGGTGCGAGTCTAGCGATTCTGATCAGACTGCATTTCTTACGCATTCCACAGGCCCCTTTTTCCTTTCACTCGGTGAACTTCGTATGCAAAGGAGGGGCTTGTTAAAAACTCACCGATCCCAGGACTGCGCCCATTGTGATTTATAAGAGGGCAGCGAGGGGCGTGGGGGTGACGGGTGCAACCTGCGCTAGGCTTGGCTTTTTCATTCCAGCTGCCCTTCTTTTGCAAAAGCGTCTGTTCCAGTCTTTGCAAAATGCTCTGGCTTTCCATCCAAACTTGGGCAACAGTGCGGGTCATCTTCCTCTGGAGTTTTGGGCATTTCCGTGAGAAGTGACCATCGTCAGGGAGGGATTTCACTGAAGGGAGGCGGAGGGCTAAACTGTGTGATCCTCCATCTCCGACGGACCAAGACTCGAATAAGTCGCAGTGGAGGGTTCCGGCGCCTCTGCGGGAACCCCAGACGGAGGGGCCCAGGGAGAGGAGCGCCCCGGAGACCGCAGCTCCAGGCCGCTGCACCCGCACTTCCGAGACAACCTGTTGCGCCTCTTCTTCCCCAACTCTCCGCAGTTTCCCCGCCTTGCACCCAGGAACTGATTGACAGAAATCACTACCCAACCCTCGACTCGGGGCCTCCTCCCGGGACCGACGATTGGCCTCCCGGGAGCACTGGAGTAAGGGGGTGCGAGCCGAGAGGTCCGCGGACCTGGGAAGGAGGCGGGGAGGACGCGCTGCTCCGGGCGAGCGCCGCGGTCCGGGCGGGCTGTGCCTCGGGCTTCGGCTCCAGCCGGGGCGCCGCCGCGCGACTCTCCCATCCCCCGGGCCCAGCTCGGGCTCCCCGAGGCCCCGGCAGGAGGCGTGCGGAGCCCCCGGCGCTCTCCGAACTTGTCTGCCGCAGCCTGCCGGCGCGCACTTCGTGGCTCTCGGAGCGACTGTCGGCGCCCGCGCACCCGGACCATGCGGGCAGCCCGGACCCCGGGCGTCGCTCCCCGAGCGCGCGGGGCAGCCAGCGCCGCCAGCTCGCAGCCGGTCCCTGCGCCGCCGCCCTGGCCGCTGCTGCTGCTGCTGCTGCTCCTGTCTCTGGTAAGCCCCGTCTCTGCGCAGCCCGCCGCCCCTGACCGAGCGCTGCTGTCCTCGGGTCTCGCGGGGGCTTCGGGGGTGCCTGCGGAAGAGGCCATTGTGCTGGCGAACCGCGGACTCCGGGTGCCCTTCGGGCGCGAGGTCTGGCTGGACCCGCTGCACGACCTACTGCTGCAGGTGCAGCCCGGGGACCGCTGCGCCGTGACTGTGCTGGACAACGACGCGCTGGCGCAGCGGCCCGGCCGCCTGAGTCCCAAGCGCTTCCCGTGCGACTTCGGCCCCCGCGAGGTGCGCTACTCGCACCTGGGCGCGCGCAGCCCGTCGCGCGACCGCGTCCGGCTGCAGCTGCGCTACGACTCTCCGGGAAGGGCGGTCGTGCTACCCCTGGTGCTGGAGGTGGAAGTAGTCTTCACTCAGCTGGAGGTCGTGACTCGAAATTTACCGCTGGTCGTGGAAGAACTGCTGGGGACCAGCAATGCCCTGGACGCGCGGAGTTTGGAGTTCGCCTACCAGCCGGACGCGGAGGAGTGCCGCGTGGGCATCCTGTCTGGCCTGAGCGCGCTGCCCCGCTACGGAGAGCTCCTGCACTACCCGCAGGTTCCTGCAGGAGCCGGAGAGGGGGGCGCCCCGGAGCCCTTCCTGATGGACTGCAGAGCATTCCAGGAGCTGGGCGTGCGGTACCGCCACACGGCGCCCAGTCGCTCACCGAACAGAGACTGGGTGCCCATGGTGGTGGAGCTGCGTTCGCGAGGCGCTCCTGTGGGCAGCCCTGCTTTAAAACGCGAGCACTTCCAGGTGCTGGTGAGGATCCGCGGAGGCGCGGAGAACACCGCGCCCAAGCCCAGCTTTGTGGCCATGATGATGATGGAAGTGGACCAGTTTGTACTGACTGCGCTGACTCCAGACATGCTGGCGGCAGAGGATGCTGAGTCGCCCCCGGACCTCTTGGTCTTCAACCTCACTTCTTCCTTCCAGCCTGGCCAGGGCTACTTGGTGAGCACCGATGACCGCAGCCTGCCCCTTTCCTCCTTCACTCAGAGGGATCTGCGCCTCCTGAAGATTGCCTACCAGCCCCCGTCTGAAGACTCTGACCAGGAGCGTCTCTTCCAACTGGAGCTGGAGGTAGTGGACCCGGAAGGAGCAGCCTCAGACCCTTTCACCTTCATGGTGGTGGTGAAGCCCATGAACACCTTGGCACCAGTGGTCACCCGGAACACTGGTCTGATTCTCTATGAGGGGCAGTCCCAGCCACTCACAAGTCCTTCAGGCAGTGGGCCACAAAACTTGGTCATCAGTGATGAAGACGACCTGGAAGCAGTGCGCCTGGAGGTGGTGGCTGGCCTTCGGCACGGGCACCTTTTCATTCTGGGTGCTTCCAGTGACAGCTCTGCTCCCAAGACCTTCACAGTGGCCGAGCTGGCAGCTGGCCAGGTGATCTACCAGCACGACGACCGCGACGGCTCCCTGAGTGACAACCTGGTGCTCCGCATGGTGGACGGAGGAAGCAGGCACCAGGTACAGTTTCTGTTCCCCATCACCTTAGTACCTGTGGATGACCAGCCGCCCGTTCTCAACGCCAACACAGGGCTGACACTGGCAGAGGGTGAAACAGTGCCCATCCTGCCCTTCACTCTGAGTGCCACCGACATAGATTCAGAAGACTCTCTGCTGCTTTTTGTGCTGGAATCACCCTCCTCCACCTCGGGCCACCTGCTTCTCCGCCAAACTCATCCTCCCCATGAGGACCAGGAGCTGACTGGGGGCCTTTGGAGGAAGCGTGGAGAATATTATGAGCGAAAAGTGACGGAGTGGCAGCAGAAGGACATAACGGAGGGGAGGCTGTTCTACAGGCACTCTGGACCCCACAGTCCTGGGCCAGTGATGGACCAGTTCACGTTCAGAGTCCAGGATAACCATGACCCGCCTAATCAATCAAGACTACAAAGGTTTGTGATACGAATTCATCCTGTGGATCACCTCCCTCCAGAGCTGGGCAGTGGCTGTCCGCTTCGGATGGTGGTGCAGGAATCCCAGCTCACACCACTGAGGAAAAAGTGGCTGTGCTACACTGACCTGGACACAGATGACCGAGAACTTCGGTACACAGTGACCCAGCCCCCCGTGGACACCGATGAAAACCACTCACCAGCCCCACTGGGCACTTTGGTCCTCACTGACAACCCCTCAGTGGTGGTGACCCATTTTACCCAAGCCCAGATCAATCACCATAAAATTGCTTACAGACCCCCAAGTCAAGAGCTGGGAGTGGCTGCTCGAGTGGCCCAGTTCCAGTTCCAGGTGGCGGACCGAGCCGGGAATGTGGCTCCTGGCACTTTCACACTTTACTTGCAGCCTGTGGACAACCAGCCACCTGACATTCTTAACACTGGCTTCACCGTTCAGGAGAAGGGCCATCACATTCTGAGTGAGACTGAGTTGCATGTGACTGATGTCGACACTGATGTGGCCCATATCTCTTTCACTCTTACACAGGCCCCTAAACACGGGCACATACAAGTGTCTGGACAGATGTTGCCTGTAGGAGGGTTCTTCTACTTGGAGGACATAAAACAGGGCCGAATTTCCTATGTTCATGACGGGGATATGTCCTTGGCTGATAGCTGCTCCTTGGAGGTCAGTGACAGACACCATGTGGTACCCATCACCCTCAGAGTGAATATTCGGCCAGTGGACCATGTGGTGCCCATGTTCAGCTTTCCCACTGGTACTCTGGAGTCCTATCTAGATGTTTTGGAAAATGGAGCTACTGAAATCACTGCCTATATTATTAAGGGGAGTAATGAGTACACTGATGATTTGATGCTAACTTTCCTGTTAGAAGATCCACCCTTGCATGGGGAGATCTTGGTCAATGGAGTTCTGGCAGAGCAATTCACCCAAAGGGACATCTTGGAAGGCTCTGTTGTCTATGCCCACACCAGTGGTGAGATTGGTCTGTTGCCCAAAATGGACTCTTTTAACCTGAGTCTGTCAGATATGTCTCAAGAATGGAGAATCAGTGGCAGTATTATCCAGGGCGTTACTGTGTGGGTGACCATCCTCCCTGTGGACAGTCAGTCTCCCATAATTTCTGTGAGTGAACAGTTTATAGTGTTGGAAGGTGACAAAAGTGTTATTACCTCAACACATGTAATTGCTGAAGATATCGACTCCCTGAATGATGACATCTTGTGCACAATAGTTATTCAGCCCACTTCGGGTTATGTCGAAAACATTTCTCCAGCTCCAGGCTCTGAGAAATCAAGAGCAGGGATTGCCATAAGTGCCTTCTCTCTAAAAGATCTCAGGCAGAATCACATTAACTATGTCCAGAGTGTCCACAAAGGGGTGGAGCCTGTGGAAGATCGATTTGTATTTCGTTGTTCTGATGGCATTAACTTTTCAGAGAGACAGTTTTTCCCCATTGTAATCATTCCCACCAATGATGAACAGCCAGAAATGTTCATGAGAGAATTTATGGTGATGGAAGGCATGAGTCTAGTGATTGATACGCCCATTCTCAATGCTGCAGATGCTGACGTTCCCCCGGATGATTTAACTTTCACTATTACCCAGTTTCCCACTCATGGTCATATCATGAACCAGCTGATAAATGGCACAGTTCTGGTCGAAAGCTTCACCTTGGACCAGATCATAGAGAGTTCCAGCATTATTTATGAGCACGATGACTCTGAGACCCAAGAAGACAGTTTTATGATTAAACTAACAGATGGCAAGCACTCTGTGGAAAAGACGGTCCTCGTTATAGTTATTCCTGTTGATGATGAGACTCCCAGGATGGCCATCAATAATGGACTGGAAATAGAAATTGGGGAAACCAAAATTATCAACAACAAGATATTAATGGCAACTGACTTAGACTCAGAGGACAAATCATTGGTTTATATTATTCGTTATGGGCCAGAACAGGGCTTATTACAGAGACGAAAACTTACAGGTGCCTTTGAAAATATCACGCTGGGCATGAATTTTACCCAGGATGAAGTGGACAGAAATTTCATTCGGTATGTTCATCGTGGGCGAGAGGGCATTCGAGACTTAATTAAATTTGATGTGACTGATGGGATAAATCCCCTCATAGATCGTTACTTTTACGTATCCATTGGGAGCATTGACATTGTCTTCCCTGATGTCATAAGCAAGGGAGTGTCACTGAAGGAAGGTGGGAAAATCACCCTCACAACAGACCTACTAAGCACTAGTGACTTGAACAGCCCTGATGAAAATTTGGTTTTTACTATCACCAGGGCTCCCACAAGAGGTCACTTAGAGTGCACAGATCAAACTGGAGTGTCCATCACATCTTTCACTCAGCTCCAACTAGCTGGCAACAAAATCTACTACATCCACACCGTGGAAGATGAGGTGAAGATGGACAGTTTTGAGTTCCAGGTCACCGATGGTCATAATCCTGTCTTCCGAACTTTCCGCATTTCCATTAGTGACGTGGACAACAAAAAGCCAGTGGTCACCATCCATACCTTGGTCGTCAGTGAAAGTGAAAGCAAGCTGATCACGCCCTTTGAACTCACTGTTGAAGACAGGGATACCCCTGACAAGCTCCTGAAATTCACTGTCACCCAGATGCCAGTTCACGGTCACCTACTCTTCAACAATACCAGGCCCATCATGGTTTTTACCAAGCAAGACTTGAATGAAAACTTAATCAGCTACAAACATGATGGCACAGAGTCGACTGAAGACAGTTTCTCCTTCACAGTGACTGATGGCACTCACACAGACTTCTACGTTTTCCCTGATACGGTGTTCGAGACGAGGAGACCTCAGATGATGAAGATCCGGGTCTTAGCTGTTGATAATAACGCCCCTCAAATTGCAGTGAATAAGGGGGCTTCTACACTTCGCACTCTGACCACTGGCCACTTGGGTTTCATGATCACAAACAAAATATTGAAAGTGGAGGACAGAGACAGCCCACACTTTTCTCTTCGGTTTGTTGTGACAGAGGCCCCTCAACATGGGTATCTTCTGAACCTGGGCAAAGGTGACCACAGCATCTCTCAGTTTACCCAAGGTATGTTTCACTTTTACTTTCCTATGAACAAAGGATTCCAGATCTTATGTCCTGAGTCTATGGATGCACTGAAAGCCTTAATACAGAGTGTTAGAGCCCAGGACAAGGGAGGGGAGGGAAAAGGAGAAATAGACTTACTTACAAAGCAGCTGCTTCTTTGCTGTGTGTTCCGCAGCAGTGACAGTCATTGGAAGGAGCATCAGTGTACAGGATTTTGATAGTGGCCGGATATGCGGCCAAAAGAGGGCAAGACTTTGGTAAATTAATATAGAAGTAGACTTTTCCACTCTGCTAGCTTTGCCACACCTTTCCCCTGAGCACACTCTATGGTGTGTGCTACGCGCACTGCGTGAGGCTTTCAGTACCTTACAGAGACACAAACTGTCTAAATTGTATTTATTCACATTGTTAGCAGTCCTCGCTCAAAATTCCTTTTATGTTTCTTTGATTAATCTTTAAGCTCATTGTGCTGATCTCGCTGTGGTTGCTAGGAACTGTATAAGTAAAAGCAAAATGCTTGCTGATACTTACTTTAAGATTTAAAAAATTATTTAGGAATATTTACTATTGCAGGCAAACACATGTCCAAAGACGTAGGAGATAAACACCTATCCAGAGCTGTAGCAAGTGTATGTTATACAGCAGAGCATACTGCTGGAGTATTCACCAAAAAAAAAAAAAAAAAACACGTCTGAACTCCAGTCACCTACCAGGATCTCGTATGCCGTCTTCAAAAAAAAAAAAAAAAAAAAAAGACCGTACACAAAAAGGAGAATATTGATGGTGGATAGGAAGATGATATGTTCATCACGAAACTATACACACATTTCAGTACTGGGAACCTGCAGATACGTGAACAAGATTCACAGTAGCAGAAGGAAAGGATTTCATCGTTTTAAGCCTTCTCTTTGCCCTGTTGGAAACTCAGTAACTGATACCAGTTGCCCTTGCACCTGCATTCTGAGGCAACAGAACTTTTCTCACCCAAGCTTCCCTTGGGGTGGACACAGTCTGAGACAGGAAAGGCAGGGTGACCGATGCAGAATTACTCAGTGACGGAAGGGAGAAGCCCATTCAGGTTACCGGCTGGGGAGTTAGGGCTCTGTTCGCTAGAATGTGCAACTTTTATTACAGAAGGATTCATGTTGCTTTCCTGAAAAACTCCCCACGTCAGACTGGAAACTGGATCTACCCTATGCGGGCTGTGTGGTTAGAGACGGAGTGAACCCCAGGCCATCCCAGTGGAGGTGTTCTTTTCCTGCAAGTGTATTCTGTTCCCAGATAACAAATGCTTTAATAAACATGGATGTAGCAAAGTGTAGTGTTAAAGTGACCTGCTTCTCTGTGTAATGCTGGCAAATAGCCTCACACTCCAGCCTCCCGATTCTTGGCTGTGCGCCTGAATATGTACATCCGAGGGCCTGCAGAGACAGGAAAGCATCGGAGTGCCAACTGTCAGCCAGACCAGCAGGAACCTTTTTGTGTGAAGGCTTTCTGGGGCTGGAGGTACCGTGCAATTTCACACTGGTTTGTTTTTGCGGAAAGCAAAGAGGATGAAAAGAATACATACAGGACAGAAAATAGCACTTCAAATCCTTTCTCTGCAAAGGAATCTGATTTTAGAGGATTAGGTTTTTTGTTTTTTTTTTAAGAATTTTTGGATGAAGACAGGCAAATGATTTAAAGTCTGAACCAAGTCCAACAACTCAAAATATTGGAATATTCTTCACTATAGAACCCTAAAATTATTCTATTTCATTATAGACAGCTGTACTTCCCATTGATTTTGAGTTCCCACAATGAATTATATGGTTTTTATAAGTGCAGTTATGTTTATTATAAAAAAACTTTTTAAAAATTAATTTTAAACTATCACATTCCAGAAGAAACTCAAATATTGACTGGAAAACTGATGGTGTTTGTTTACACAGCACTTATTTGAACAAGCTGAGGCTAGGCTTTGGTGCACAGCAGTTATTTATGAAGATTAGATAAGTTATTAAAAGTGGGAAAATCTCAATGGTTGCTTTACCAGCAGGAGAAATAAAAGTGGTACATAGAGTGAGGACTTATTTTTTTATTTACTTTTACTTTATCATTAAGGGATGAACTAACCTATATTTTGATGAATTTTTCAATGCACTGAATTAAGTCAATTTAGCAAAGGTAGTTTGAGGTCATTCTTTGGATTATTGACTGATATAGGTCCCCAGAAGAAAAAAGACTTACATATTTGCAAAATTTATTAAAGTTCATTATTAGGAATAGTAGTGATACAGAGTTAGGTGAATTCAGAAAATTATTTCTCTATTTTAAACTGCACCTTTTTGATGAGATGTCTCTGCCCCTCCCCCATCTTGGGTCTAAATCAGTTGCCTCAAGTATCTGCTTTTTCTTTTTGGTTTTTCTCCGGTACCGGGAATCGAACTCACCACCTTGCGCTTGCCAGGCAGGCGTTGTGCCGCTGCACTAAATCCCCAGCCCCTGCCTCAAGTACCTGGATTATTTTTTCTCAATAATAAGTGCATAATCATGTTTTGTGGAATAGTCTATAAATTGCTTTCAGGAAAGCAGCAATATGCCCAAAGTCTTTAAACAAGGTTGCTTACAGGGTATATTAATGAACTTAAAATTTTTTTTTCATTTTAAAGAAAAGAAAAATAAACAATAAAAGCATAAAATTTCAAAACAAGGTTGTAGGACAGGAACAATGGTTAGTATATTGCATATTATTATCTTCAAAGTAGTTGCTCATATTATAAGATATATGCATGAAAAATCTTTTAAAAATGGGATGATTGTGTAGATAAAAGGAAATAAATGTGATCTCATGTTTTATCACTGGAAGAAAATCTAGTTAATGCCTACATATTTGCTTAAATTAGACATACAGATATGTTTCAAAAACAATTTTAAGAAAGCTAGTGTATATGCATATTTGCAGCATATTTATGTTATTTTAAGGGATACTTTTGGATCATATTATAATCCATGTCTTTCTTGAGATTTTAAAAGTGTTGTGTTTTTCTTTTTTATTTAATTTTATCTTTATCAGTACATGTCTGCAGTACATTATAATTACCTTCATCCAGGGGAATTAGTACACATATATAACACATGTCAATTCTTTCTTTACCCCCTCCCTTTCTCTCCCTCCCCAGCCCTCCATCTCTCAGTCCCCTTTCCTGTTGCAAAGGTTCTAGCTCCCTGTCTCCTTTTACCTATCTTTTACTTTGATATTTAACTTATTTATTCTTTGGATTTCTTGTATAAGAGAAATCATGTCCTTTTTGAACCATGAGTTAATGTTAACAAAGTTATAAGGAAAATGAAGGGGGTTTTAGTATGACCAACTAATCAATATCATGTTCCCTGATTAGAGAGGAACTGTGACCCGAATGTTGTGTAATTACATTCAAGTTTTCTCTCACTTATGAAAGGAAGTTCTAAAAAGTCAGTCTTGAGGCTATAAATTATTTCAGTGAAAATGTCTCTTGAATATTATATTTTTATTTAAGAAAACACTAATACAGATGTTGGAAATACTAAATAGGTTTTTCTTATCTCCTAGTACTACAACTTTTATTTTTATTTATTTATTATTATTATCATCATCATTATTATTATTATTGTTGGTCTTTTGAGACAGAGTCTCTCTACTTAATTCAGGCTGGCCTCGAGCTCACTTTGTAGCCCAGACTGGTATTGAACTCACAACGATTCTCCTGCCTCAGCCTCCTGAGTGCTGGGATTACAAGAGTGTGCCACCACACCTGGCAATATCCAGATTTTTTTTTGTACTGGGAATTGAACTCAGGACCTTGTGCTTGCCAGGCAGGCGCTGTGCCACTGAGCTATATCCCTGGCCCCAGCTTTAAGGTTTTCTTGTCAATCGTAAGAAAAGGTGGAAACATTGGAAAAAGATTTTTACACTTGGCATGAGATCATCATCCTTAAGGTAAGGATGTGTAGTCAGCAGAGTTTGCTTCCTCACTTGAAGAACTGAGCTATAAGAGTAACCTAAGAGCCGTACAGGGGCTTTCACTCCTTTCCCCAACAAAATGCATGAGTATGAAGGCAGAGATGCCCTGTGTTCTAACAGACCATGCAGTGCCTTCACTTCCTCATAAGAAACATTTGTGCTTGTACTGATTAGAAGACTTTGAGAAAAGAACTGTGAGAAGTTAAGATTAAGACAAAAGAAAAAGTTTTCAGTCTCCTTGTAAGATACATGTACAGGAAGATGGATAGTGCCTCTAGACAGAAAGTGTGGGAAATTATAGAAGAGAAAAATGAATCTCTACAGGAGAACAAAACATCTTTGATTTCACTTCCAAGTACCTCTATGCAAAAGAAGACAGTATTAAATTGAAAGTCAGATTTTCCCCTCCCTGGGCATTCCTGGTTGTAAGTCACCTTCCAGAGGGAAGATAGAGCATACACTTTACATCTATAAAGTGGAGCTATAGAAATTCTTGGAATAATTTGTTGATCCTGATGCTTTACTTATTTTAGATGATTCAGAGTCACTGTCATATATAGCTGCCTTAAGCCACCATAGCATGAACTCAGCAGAGCTTTGAAGAGTTAAAAGAAAACAAAAATACAATAGGATAAGAAAATATACCACATTGAAGATATTTTTAGCTATGATCTGATTTTCTGGAAGCTCACTGATAGACCCACATCAACTCTACTATGATCTGTTGGGTGTACGATAGAACAAAATAATTGTTTTATTATGTTGTCTGTAGGAGAGGAGGTAGTGAAATGGATGAATAAATTTTAAAATTTGTGCTTTAGTAATGAAAACTAATCCAGGCAAGAAAATTTGATAGAGTAAGAAGTAACACGGAGATCATTTCTGAGGCAGCATAGCTTTCTACTAGGAATATGGGTTTCCATTTTCATTAGGCTTTCATTGTTATTATTGCTTTAAATTCTCCCTGATGTTAAGTCATGATAGTTATTTTAATCTGTGGGATTAAAAACTACTCCTTGATTTTTCCTTTCAAATTCTGGAGAGCTTAAAAATAGCCTTCCATAGTAACAAAAGGTAAGAAAAGCAAGCCAGTGTGGGGAGGCAAAGCCTCTTTCTTCTGAGGCCCAGCCCTACAAAAAGGGAAAGAATGTGATTTCAAGAGGGCCAAGAAATCTGCCATGCCCCAAAATATCTCCGTTCCCACCTGTCATGGTGTCTGACATTCCATCTTTAGGGAGTCACTCCTTTGGTACATGAACATGCAAATACTACTGGGATGGGCAACACCTTGGTATTATTATAACCTAAGTCTTGTGCTCTGTTTATCTGTGTAAGGGATCTGATTTCTATGGGACAGCTGGAATCAAGGGGCTTAGATATCTGAGAAATAAGATAGCACTGTCCTCCGTAGAAGGGGATTTAAATAGGCTTACAGAAAAATAATACCCAGTAGACTGTTCCATAAAAAACAAGTCATCAATTTTACTATGGTAATTAATCTTATGTTTTGATTATTTTCTAGCTGACATTGATGACATGAAAATATGCTACGTCTTAAGAGAGGGAGCCAATGCCACAAGTGATATGTTCCATTTCACAGTTGAAGATGGTGGTAAGTGTTCTAGTGTCCCAGTAATGGGACCCAGGAGAGAGACACTTCTTAGTTGCACTTTGACTTTTTTGTAAGGAATCTTCATCAAGCATTATTCTATACTTATCTGAATGCATGCAGAGAGGAATTGGACATTCGCTGTAGAAAGCTTTATGGTTCCAATTTGACACCACCCTACTCTGTAACAACCAGAGATAAATATTCTAGTTATTTTGTGTCTTATGATTTGTAAGCACGAAACAGAGACATTTGTGTATATAGGATTGTCAAATCCAGTTGATCAGATTACAACCGTGTCAGGCAGACTACTTGACAGAGAGGATGTGGGATTCATCCCAGCTCCATGCACAGCCATGGCCTCCTGGGTGCATCTGTGCCAGTGGGCTACCTTTTTCTGATTTGTACCTGGGTGTTGGTGTGAACTAATGCTGATGGATAAGGTGTTGAACTCGTGAAGAACTCAGTGCTAAATGAAGGTCTGTGTTTTTTCCCCATCTCAGGATGTCTAATGATTTTCTTAGTTGGAGGATTGTGAGTTTTAGTCTAGCTATCAGTTTTCCTTGGTGGAGTCTGAAAACCACTGTAGAGAATGGGATCTTACGCTCTATCTAAGTCTTCTGAACTATATTGTTGTGATTATTCCCCCCAAAATGACAGCCATCACCCCATGGTTCTCATTCTGAACCCTGTACACTAGGAGAAAATCTGGCCCCTTCTGGGTTGATTATAAAGATGTTTTTGTTCTTGAGTGCTCTCAAAGGAAGCCAGAACCTCTCCAAATGCTTACGTTGTGCGAACAGGACACAGGAAGTAAGAGGGAAGAGAAAAGGGAAAAGACAGGAGATTCAGACTCAATTATCTGTTTCTTTATGATAACTTTCTTTTTTAAAGTGGCAATCTATTATGTCATTCATCTCAAAAAGATTGCATCTATATCCTCTGCACTCATTGAAGCATAAATAGAATTTGTCTAAAATATCCCTGGACACCACATGATCACAGTTCTGAGAAATGACATCCAGTGGGTGGGTACCACAGAGGCAAAAAGGGGTTTTAGTTTGGGCTGAAGTACTTGTTTCCTAGTATAAATCAGAGGCTCACCACAGCCAATGTTCTAACTTTGAAAGTAAACAAATCACAGTTTAGTATTCTGTATACTAATAAAAGGAACCCAGCAAGGAACAAAGTTCTAAGAAAGAAACCAATTTAAAAATTACATTTGTTCAATCTTGCTACACAAAGGGTACATTCTATTTAAATAAACTATAGAGTAAGATCCTGAAGTAGTCAGTTATTGGTTCAAGTCACCCAATTTATCTAATAGAATGCCTGAACAAACCTTAGTAGCAAAAGTATGAAGTTTACAAAATAAATTTAAATTTTGATAGTTGCTGTTATTCTAAAATATTATAGATTATACTTCTTACATTTTGTTTTTTTCCCATCTGTCTATCTGTCTGTCTTTCTATGCATCTATCCAAACACACAATGTAATATTATTCTACCATTCTTCACATTTTTAGCTGAGTAGTTTGGTAACATTTACTTCAAGATTTTGGTCTGTATTCAAAAATTAAAAAACATAACATATTGTCACATTTCAAAATATTAAGTGAGGAATGACTAGCTGAACAGGTCCAGCTTATGTTTGGAAGTGCTGAAAAAGTAGTGGGGCCTGTAAAGATTGTCTTTGTGTTTATGGAAACAGGAATGAAATCGTATCAGCATTTTTAGAGTTTTGGTTTCACATGGAGAGAAAAATTCCTGAGATACTCTTCTGTATCCTCTTCCTTTCCACAGGCATAGCATTACTTACAGGGCTCACATAGATTTTGGCCAACTGTTATGGGACAGAATCTCTGTGCACCTCCCTGATATAAGAAAACTTCCCTTTGAAAGAATAAAAACAGAAATCTGCAAGACTGAGAAAGAAAAAGCAGCATGCATATGTGAAATTTGATGTAATCCAATTCCTTTATTAGGGTTTTTTTACATTATATTGTAAATAGTCTAGCATTTAGGTGAGAAATTCAATGCCTTTTAAACTTTCAGAGTATCAGCAGGAGTGATTTGTTGTCATCTCCTTTATGCAGCGGTAGTCAGTATACCCGCCAAGTCAGCCCTGAGGTATCTCCTTCAAGCTGCACAACTAGGAAACCAGATTCTTTCCCCAAATAGTGATAACTCATAACTTATTGAGTTAGCAGAGTTATGAGAATTAGACTGACAGAACTTTGCCAGGTTTCATAAGACAAGGGAAAACTCTTGAATTACTCTGGATTCTTCAGACTGAGTTTTTAAGAATACCTGATAAGAATAAGGTCAGAATAAGATCTGTGGGCAAAGGGTACAGAAATTTTTGTGTCATCAGGTTTATCAGTTTTCATATTAAAATACTTTAAAGGGTATACTTTCTTCAGCTTTGTACTACTTGTCCTTGGAATCAGAGTGTAAGTCTGAAAATTGTTATTTGGCCATGAAATATGTTTACTAAAATGTTAAGGAAGAAAATGAAAATGTTGCATCCAAATAGTCCATCGGTCCAGGTGTTCTGAGGCCAACAGGCAGATATGAGTGCATAGGTATAATCTATAAAGTCAGACGCTGGAGCTTAGGACTGTACTTCAGTTATCCATCTGATGAGCTTGTGTATATAAGTATGGGGACTGTACTTGTTATTGAGGTAACACATCTTCCATTTCTTTTCGATTTCACCTTTTACATCTTCATGAGAGTAACTCACTGTTATGGTTGATACACTGTGTCAACTTGGGGAGTCTAGAGGTTTGGCTAAGTAACTTAGCAGGAAGCCAGGGTGCTTACTTTGTATACATCCTGCGCATGTGGAAGAAGAAGGCATGGAGATTATGTGAGAGCTACACGCCCGTTAGGTGGGGTAGCCTGTTTACAAAGTAAGGCAGGGAAAGAAGCTGCTTGCCGCCATTCCTCCCGTTTGCTCTGCCTGTCTGCTGTTCGGCTGCCATTCCCCCCTTTGCTCTTGTTGCTTTGCTACCTTCTGCCTCGGAGCCAGCCAAGTATGGACTAAAACCTCCACAAACTGTAAGCTAAGTAAACCTTTCCTTCCTTCATTTTGGGTGCTGGGCATCTTGTCTCAGCAATGAGAAAAAAGTAACCAAGACACTCACCATATAATAACACTGCAGATCCAGGAAGTGCATCCTATGGACGATTGCCTCTTTGAACTCTAACTCTGGATCTAATACTCTGCAATTTTGTCAGAGGAAAGGAAACATTTATTCTTTTATCCCCTTTCTAGTTGAACATATTCTTATCTGATTTCTTCTCGGCATTCAACTCTGTAGTTTTTCTATAATGTATTCTAACATGAAAGTGCTGTTCTGGCTCCTTTGTAGTTTTCTTTCCAAGGAGCTGCTGTAATGCTTCACTGTGATGTGAGAGTTAGACTGACAGAACTTTGCCAGGTATGTCCCACCCGCCTCAGCCCCCGGCTCAAATGTCGTTTCCTCTCTACAGTTGTTTCCGATCCTCATAAGGAAGTCAGTCATACCCTTCTTTATGCTCCTATTCCTAAATTTATTTAGGAATCCAGAATGTCCTATTATGATCACTTGATAATGTGAAGTTTTCCATTAATAGGAAAAGCGCTCCTTCACATCTAAAGGATATCATTAATCTTTGTACCTCATTGTCAACTCAGGGCTGAGCACATGGCAAATACTTAACAAATATTAAAAAGACTGAAGGAATAAATAGGAGAAAAAACTCATTGTGTGTGTGTGTGTGTGTGTGTGTGTGTGTGTGTGTGTGTGTGGTGCTGGGGATTGAACCCAGGTCTTTTGCACTGAGCCTCATCCTCAGCCCTTTCTTTTATGTTTTATTTTAAGAGAGGCCGTCACTAAGTTGCAAAATTACACAGGCTGGTCTTGTACTTGCAGTCCTCCTGCCTCAGCCTCCCAGGGTGCTAGAATTACAGGTATGCACCACTATGCCTGGCATCCATTTTTACACTAGGATCAATTGAATAATATTCTAAAAAAGTTTCTGTAAACAATTTCCAGTGGACCCTTTGCATTCTTTTAGAACATTCTCTTATCCTTACTTTAGTTTAAATCCCTGTGGCACCAAGAAAGATTTTTAGTAAAGCTTTTATATTTATAAACACAGGGAGCTAACTGCTGTCAAATTCCTTTGAAATCTTTAGTGAAATATACTTAAGATTGAAAAGATTCACAGTAACCACCAGCGTGCAGCTCATATTAATCTTAAAGAATTCTTTTCAGGAGAAAAGTTGTCAGTATTTTCCGTAAACAATTACACAATTTAAAATTTAAAAACGAAGAAACTTTTTTTGTAAGATACTGAAATTTTAAAGCCAGAACCACTACCATAAGTATTTTTAAATTTTGTTGTGCCCAGGTTTTTTCTCATATGATATGAGACAACATAGAGACAGATAAGTAGAAAGCTCTATTAGCATAAATCATCCCCAGTTCTTTTTAAAGGATATTATGTAAACTTCTATTATTTTTTTTTTTCAGTCTGAAGTCCTTAGTACTTGATCAAAGATGTATATATGCATGTATTTGGGGGGTGTGTCTGTATGTGTGTGTGTGTGTGTGAGAGAGAGAGAGTGTCTGTGTGTATGTGTATATGTTTGGCTCCCAACCTGAACCCAGGACCATTGCATGCTAGGCAAACACTCTATCCCTGAGCTATGTCCTGCGTCCCAGCCTGTTTCTTCATGGGCAGAAGGAAGAGTAGAGACATGTGATTGTCTGGCTTGATTACAGAGTAAGAGAAGCCTTAGTTTTTTCTTCATTGTGAAAACTGGTCTGCTGCTTCCTCACTTGAATTCTCGTATGACATGGCCATGAAACCTGAGTTCTCCCTGCCAGTCTTGGCTCTGGAACTGGGGCAGCAGACACATCTGCCTTGACCATTACAGTATATCTGATCCACAGCCAGACATTTTTGTTGCTGTTTTTGCCTGTGTCTTTTGATGCCCAATTTCCCATCCACTAAGATCTTTAATTCATGTGCCACTGAGAGATATAAATAGCATCTTGACATGGTAGAAAAAGCCACAAAGTCATTTCTATCTATGAAATGTCAATTAAGGTCAGAGCTTTCAAATTTTTATTCCATCTTTGACGATTAAATACTCAGACACAAAGAGATCCTGGAAGCCCTTCATTCTAGATATAAGAAATACAAGTTTTAGCTTGAATAAGATCAGTAACTTCAGGGCTCAAGGCGAAGTCATTACAGATAATTAGCTTGAATTTAATGCTAGGGGGCTGGGGAAATATAAGTAAGAATAGTAAGCAGAAAAATGAGGTCTGAGTACAAGTGTTAAAAGATTTTATAGGTGTATTCAGCTTAGAGGAACAAAAGTAAACATTCCTGACAATAAAAGTAATTGCTGGTGACATGAGAGCCGGAGCGAGGATGGCAGTGCCTGAGAGAGTTATAATAAGACAGTGAAGTAATGTCAGGCACTGGTACAAATATTTTGAATTTAGAAGAGAGCAAAAGGTCTACCAGAATACGGGTCCCAGGAAGGGAAGCTGGCTACTGTGGATAAATGTTTGTAAGCCTTCCTCTTCTCGCTGAGCAGTTCAGAATAGTTCAAGTTTCTCTAGGCTGGATCCTTGCTTTTAAAGCTTGATTCTATTAATAAACCTGTTGTGTCATGAAAGAAGTTTCTCTTTGAGATAAAAATTACAAACTAAACCTTATTAGTTATTATTCTGTCAGTGCATTGCAAACGTATGTGTCATCTGAATACACTATTTTTATTGGCGTTAGTTCAGAGCACACTTTTATTAAATTGTTAAGTCTTCGGGTGAGTAAGAATTTTTATCAGAACCACGTTTAGGGATTAAATACAATTCCATATTTATCCTCATAACAAATGGCAGTCACCTTTTAAAACCTAAACAAATCTTTCACAAGTGATTAAATTGCTATAATCTCAAATCAAATATTTATTTGTGGTATGTATTACTCAATTCCATAATATCCCACTCTTCGTCTTTAACTTGAGTCTGGGTAGCTAGAAGAAATGGAAGATGGTTTTCAGTGGCTGTGTCTCCATTGGAATTGGCGTTATTCTACAATTCCTGGAATCATTGAGAATGCAAAGACAACCAGAATGTGATGTAAGACAATGGTGACACTTTCTATGGTGAAATTTATTTGCTAAGAAGAGGTTCCATATTCATTTATTTATTGAATTATTCAGCACAGATTTCTTGGAGCACCTGCTTTGTTACAGTTGATATCTTGGGTACTTTTCTCATTGCTGAGACAAGATACCCAACACCCCAAAGGTAAAGGGAGAAAGGGTTATTTAACTCACAGTCTGTAGAGGTTTCAGTTCAGAGTTGGCTGGCCCTAGGGCAAGGTGGTATGGCAGAGGAAAAACAGTTCATGTCAGGCAGAAGGCAGTGAAGTAGCCAAAAAACAGCATCAGCAAACCACAGCAGTCCTCTTTCTGTTCTTTACCTGTGGTCCAGGCTACTTACCCTTAGGGTAGCACTCACACCCAAGGAGAGCCTTGCCATTTTCCACTCCCAGGTCTGTGCCATAACAATCAGTGAACTAATTTAGTAGTCACACTCCCTTAATCTGAGCATCACACGCTCTAGATCCAGCTACCCACAAAAAAAGCCCCACCTACAACCACCTGAGGCTTTGGGGGGGACATCTAGGCACAAGCTATCGCAGGTGTTTATTGGGATCTGGGGAGACAATGATAAATACAACGGTCATGGTCTTTGACTTGGGATTTGTCCTAAAGATAAAGAGATAGATAAAACATTTTATACACTGTTGTGTAAAGTATACTAAAGGTTGTAATATAAAAATTATATTATAGAAATTATAATATAGAAATTATAGCTCTCAGGAAATGCTTTTGAAAGGTGAGATTTACTTAGCATGAGATGTAGCTGCCCCAGGAAGAAGGGAAGAAGAACACTGCAGACGGGAGAAACATGTGCACAGCCATGATCTTGGTTTGGGTCACCAGAACGCCAGTACACCTGGGGCTCAGAACACATCCCAGAGAGTAGCATAACATGAGACTTGAGAGGCCCACCAGCTTGATGGTACAGAGTCTGTACAACCAAGGGTGTGACTTAGAACTGTTCTAAGGGGAAAAGAAGCCACCAAATAGCTTTAAAGCTAAGGAATACCATGTTGTGGTTTGTGTTTTAGGATGATGAATGAAGCTATAGAGAATGAATGAAACAGTATTAACAGGAACAAGGAGGATTAAATCTGACACTGATGCATAACATAGGCACGATATAGAAAAGAGTGTAGGTGTGGTAGAATTTTGTCTCTTAGTCCCTAGGACTTATGAATGGATTGGGTTGTAAGGTAAAGAGAAAGGAGAAGCTGAGCATGTTTCTTGGTTTCATGTCTTGCAGAGAAAGACAGTACTACTTACTGAAATGGGAAGGAGCAAGGACATAAGCATGGGTCTAAAGGAGGAAATTAAGAGGCTGTTTTGAACATATTAATTAAGAGGCATCTTATTTCTTTGAAATGTGCACACAGGAAGGCCAGCCCCTGGCCCTGCTTATCTTCCCTTGCATCATAATTAGGAGCCAGGCTTTGGAGTCTTGAGTTGGAATAAGCACTCGTTCTGCCCCTTGCCATAATTGCTGATATGACCCTGACCCAAGTGACTGGAACTTTCTTAGCCTCCATTTCATTTGTGAAGTGGACGTCATAATAGTACCTAGCTAATAGAGTTTTTTTAAAGATCAAGTAAGATAATTCATGGAAATAAGATCATTCATTCAGCACAGTTCCTGTCACATAGGATGGACCCTGCAGTGAGCTGCCGCTGCTGCTCCTGCTACACCTCTGAGACTTCAGAGTGTCTTTCTTTGCTTTCCCTTTCTTTTCTGTTTTTTTCTTTTCTTATCCTTTCTTTTCTTTTCCTATTTTCTTGTCTTTTCATTGTTTCTTCTCCTTCTCCTCCTTATTTTTCTGTCTCCCTCTCTGTCTCTCTCTAACTCTGTCTCGCTCTCTCCCTCTTTCTCTCTTCCTTCTCCTGTCTCCTTTCCTTCCTCATTTCCTCTCTTCTTGCTTCTTTCTTCCTTTTCTTTCTTTTCAGTTCTGGGAGTTGAACCTAGGGTCTTTACACTGAGCTACATCCCCAGACCTTTTTATTGTTATTTTTATTTTGAAACAGGGTCTACCTAACGCACTAAATTGCCCAGTCTGGGCTTGAGCTTGTGACCCCTTGCTCAGCCTCCCAGAGAGCAGTTTTCTTCCTTCTTGCTTTCCCTTGTCTTCCTCACAGAAGCTGTCTGTGCGGTGTCTGTTTTAGAGAAGAGATGGCGGTGTGATCCACAGTGACGAGAGTGCTAAGGCTGTGGACCTTTCTGTCACATGGACTTTAAAGGCTGCAAGTGTGTCCGATATTATCTTGTAGGGTCAAGTAGCATAACAAAGATTTTCACTAAAAAATTTTAAGGAGTTTTCTCTATGAAAATGTAACAGAAATTTTAAAAAACCGTATCTCTGGAGCTCAGCTTGTGTGTTTTATTTCTTTTCCCCAATGGCTAGAAGTATAAATTTTGTAGGCTTGGAGGTTAAGTGAGTAACATGATTTTATCAAAATATAGTGCTGCAGAATATCTGGGTTTAGCAAATAAGAGTTTTGAAGGATAATTTTGTATGAAAATCTTTAACACACAGCAAACCAAAAGGATGGAGATAATGTCCAAATGGCATGTTTATTCACGTCTTGAAATCACCTAACTATGCTTAGTCTAGTTAGAATGCTGTAATCACTATGATGGGCAGATGCCTCATTTGATGACAACTGTAAAGAAAAAAACAATTAGATAAATGTACTTCTAAGAATATTTATACATTTAAACAGAAAGAGCATTTCATTTGAAATTTTCTGTTGAGGTCATTAAAAAATGAGTGATTATATATATATATGTATATATATTATATATACATATTCCTTAAAAAGCTAAATATTACTCATAGATAGTAGGCTTGTAATTACCAGGGACTTCTTGGTTCCATATAATGAAAATGTAAAATCTAGTTTTCTGTAAAGTTAAAAGAAAACTACTAACTTTTTAAACTCCTGAAATTTTGCTATACAAATAATAATTGAATAATGAATTTTATTTAAAAGTTGTAATAATAAGCTTCTACCTGATAAAGGTTAAAGCCATGTGTCTTTCTGTAATACCTCAGGAGTTAATGTCTTACTTAATTCTGACTGCAAATAAGGAAATGTAAGATTTCTGGTGGTTAACTTTGTGAAAAATTAATGAGTGAGTGAATCACACATGTACAAGTAAAGCATAGGTGCTTTTGTTCTTGCTTCCCTAGTGTAAACTGATTTTACAATGTACATTTCCTTGCAGTGAAAATGTTTATGTGAGAAAAGATTGTTTTCCTGACCATTCTCTTTTAGAATGCCTAGTGTGAATTTATTAAAATTACTAATTTATCAATGTGTTTCTTCCCTTAGTAAGAAAAAGTCAATTGTTGCCTAGCTGTCTATAAGAATTTTGTTGTTGCTGTGGAAGGAGGAAATAAATATCATTCTAAGGAAACTGTATTGCATCAGGTAGTTTACATTTAGAATTCTCACATCATTGCTAGGAGAGAAGTTTCTAGAATGAGTTACTCAGTTATAACTACCACTTAATACAAGCTTTACTCTGTACCAAGAGTATTAGTATCTTTGGGACAAATAAATTACAAGAAAAAGATGAACAGAATATTTATGAGCTATGATTGGTTCTTGATTTGGAACTGTTATTGTTCAAATTAATTTTGAGCTAAGCTTGGACAATAACAACCTTCCTGGCACTTTTGGAAGGAGAAGCCCAGGACACAGTCCCCCCTTGTTTTGTTCCGGGAGAGCTCTGACTTCATTCCCCTAGAGTGGAAGCAGAAGCTCTTGTTTCTCCTTCTTTGCTGGACTCCTCAGTGCAGAAAGGTACAATCATTCTGTCTTGGTAAGGTGCCACCTGCTGTCTGGAGCTCTAGTTGTGTAGCTGTTACAGGAACGAGTTGCAAACCCTGGAAACAGTGTTTTCAACACAGTTCAAGAGAGGCACTTCAGACTTTGGAAATGAAGTGGTAAAGCTGGTCAGAGGACTTCACAAATCCAGCAGACAGAGCCATTTTGTGTTCCCCAAATTCTCTCACATTCTTTCACGAAAAATTAGCTGAAAACTAAGCGCACTGCATTGCAGCTATAAAAGTTCAAAAGTTGGGCTACCCTTAATCACTTAAATTATTTTCTCAAAGTTATACTTGTAACCTGGATCTCAAAGTCATTTTGTTTCATTAGCCATGCCTGCTGGATTACTAAAGCCAGCGAGTTTTGTCTGATTCCTGAACTCTGTGGAGTTAGTTTCCCACATGTAACTCCCTGGCTGCTGGTTTCTTTGCAACCACACTGAGGTTTATCTTAAATGACAGTAAATATCAACTGCCTAACACAATGGCTGGCGCAAAGTAAGTGCTATATAAATGTTAGTCATTCCCTTGCGACAATATAGGATTATAACCGTGAAAGCAAGAAATTTTACCTGTTTTTGTTGATTGTTTTTAATACCTATCATACAGTGATATTCAATTTATTCAGTAAATAAATATTTTAGGCTGGTGTGCTGCTACACATCTATAATCTCAGCACAGGAGGTTGAGGCAGGAGGATATCCACAAGGCCATTGAAGGCCAGTGTGGGCTACATAGTGAGTTAAGGGACAGCTTCAATTACATAGCTAGACCACTCTCAAAGCCAATAATTATAATAATGATAATGATAATGATAAAATAATTACTGGGGAAGGAATACTTTGCTCTAGTGCAGTTCTCCTAAAAACTCTCTTTGACTCTTGTTGTTTTCCTATTGATCCAAATATAACTTCTTTCCTAGTTATGTAAAAATACAAATGTTTTTAAATTGTGTTTTAAAAATACTTCCTCCCTTCTGCTGTCATGGTTAATTTTCTAAAGTGCAATGTGACCCAGTCTTTACTTTTCAGCTCTCGCTGATATCTTTGTTAGGGCGGTGTGAAATCCAGCTTCTCTGGATGCAAAACAGGCTACTTCTGAGTGTGCACCTGCAGTGCTGACTCAGAATGCCTGCATCTGCTGCCCTCAGTCTGGCTTCGCCTTTTTTCTTGATCCCTGTGACCCTTTCCACCCCTGTTTTGAGAATCAGACCTCACCTCTCCTGTGTGCCTATAACTACTCATATTGTATCTACAGGCTGTACTCAAAATACTTGTGTCTATAGCAAGGTATTGATTTACAGAATTTTTTTCCAATTTATGTTTTCATTAGTAAATTTTGCAGTACATAATAATTGCATTCTTCCTGAGGAGTTGCTACATACACATAACACATCTTAGTTCTTTTTTTATCCCCTTCCCTTCCACTCCTACCCGTCTTCCATCTCTTGGCCCCTCTCCTATTTGCAAAACATATATCTCCCAATTTCCTGCTGTCTTCTATTGTGTTCTCTATTTATATACTGTGTTGGGTTTCTCATATGAGAGAAACCACTATTTAAGCTTGTGTGACTGAATTACTTCACTTAACGTTCTGTTCTCAAGGTACTTCCATTTTACTACAAATGAATAAAGTTTATCCTTCTGTGGCAGAGTAGTATGCCGTTGTGTAAATAGCGTATTTCTTTATCCATTCATCTACTGATGGACATATAGGCTACTTCCAAGACTTAACTATTATGAATTATGCTGCTATAACCATGGGTATGCATGTGTCGCTAATATACTCTTTGAGAAAGATACCTAGAAAGGGAATAGTTGGGTTGAATGGAATTTCTATTTTTAGTTTTTTTTTGAGGAATCTCCATACTGATTTCAGCAGTGGTTATAGCGGTTTACACTTCCACTAGCAGTGGAGAAAAGTTCCTTTTTCCCCAGAGCCTTGCCAGAATTTGTTATTTGTTGAGCATAACCATTCTTTCTGGAGTAAGATGGAATCTCAGTGTTGTTTTCATTTGTACTTCTAATGCCAGTGAAGTTGAACATTTTCATGTATCTATTGGCTGTTTGTACCTCTTCATCTGAGAAGTGCCTATTCATTTCAGATGCCTGTTTTTGGATTGGGTCTTTAAATCTAGAGAGTCTAATAGTGTTCAGTTCTTCATATATTCTTTTTTTTTTTTTCCTGGTACCAGGAATCGAACTCATGACCTTGCGCTTGCCAGGCAGGCGCTGAGCTAAATCCCCAGCCACTATATATTCTTGATATTAGTGTTTTGATGATTAACTTGCAAAAATTGTTTCCCATTCTGAAAGTCATCTCTTTACTGTTCGTGATTTCCTTTGCTACTGAGCAGCTTTTCAACTGGATGTGATCCCACCTGTTGATTCTTAGTATTATTTCTTGTGCAACTGGGCTTCTGCTCAGAAACTCTGCCAATGCCTGTATCTTCAAGTGTTTTATCTATATTGTCTTCCAGCAGATTAAATATTTCTATTTTAATATTTAGATCATTGACACATTTTTATTTTAGTTTATTGTATAGGGAGATATATGGGTCTAAATTCAATCTTCAGCATGTAGGTTGCCAGTTTTCCTGCCATACTGTTTTTATCACTGTAGCTTTGTAATATAACTTCAAGTATTCTGGGCCTCTTTTGGTTGCATATGACTTTTAGGGTTGCTCTCTCTAGATCTGTGAGGAATGGTGTGGTATTTTGATTGAGACTGCTTTAAATCTATATATTAGTTTTGGAAGTGTGGCCATTTTGATGATATTGGATCTACTTATCCAGAAGCAGGGGGTATTAGTTCATTTTCTGATGTTGTGTTAAGTCTCCTTTCTCAGAGTACTGTAGTTTTCACTGTAGGGGTCTTTTACTTCCTTGGTTTGGTTAATTCCTGCTATCATGAAAGGTACTGTTTCCATAATTTCTTTTTTGGTGAATTTATTATTGGTGTACAGGAACACTCTTCATTTTTTGTGTTGATTTTATATCCTGCTACACAGTTGAATTTGTTTATTAATTCTAGGAGTCTTTTGATGGAAATGTGGATCTTCTATGTAGAGTATCATGTCATCTGCATAATGATAATTTGACTTCTTCCTTTCCTACACATGTTTCTTTTGTTTCTCTCTCTCTTGCTTAATTGCTCTGGCTAATATTTAAAGAACTACATTAAACAGTAGTAGTGATGGCAGATATCCTTGTCTTTTTTCTAATTTTTAGAGAGAAAGCATTCACATTTTCCTTTTTAACATGATGTTGGCAGTAGGTTTGCCATAAAAAGATTTTAGCACAATAAAATAAGGTCCTTCAGAGGTTTGTTTTTTTTTAATCATAAATGGATGTTTGATTCACTTTTTCATGTGTCTGTTGAGATTGACCATATGATTTTTGTTCTTGTTTGTGTGATGTATTACGTTAATTGATTTGTGTGTGCTGAACCATCTTTGCATCCTTGGGATAATGCCTACTTGGTTCATAATTTATGATTTTTCTTCTGAGATTTGTTGCGTTCTGTTTGCCAGTATCTTGTTGACAATTTTTATGTCTGTGTTCATTTAGAGAGATTGGTGGTATCTACTGCTCTTTTACCTTTTTGATCTCTAATTGCATTAATTTGGCTCTTTTTTCATTTTTTGGTATTATTGGCAAAGATTTTATCTATTTTGTTTTATTATGTCAAAGGACCAGCTGTCTGATTTATTCTTTGTATATTTTAGTCTCAATTTCATTAATTTCTGCTCTGATTTTTATACTTTTCTTCCTTGTACTAGCTTTGGATTTGGATTGTGCTTGTTTTTCTAGGACCTTAAGTTGGATCACTAGGTTATTTAGCTGGGCTTCCTCTGTTTTTCTTATGGGAACATTCACAGATATAAAATTCCCTCTTAAGACTGTTTTCACTATATTCCATAAGTTCTGCTATGTTGTATGGCATGATCATTTGATTCTCAGAACTGTCTAATTTATTCTGTGAGCCATTCATTATTCAAGAGTGTATTGTTTAGTTTCCATGCATATGCATAGTTTCTGTGGTTTATTTTGCCATTGAGTTCTAGTTTCATTGCACTACAATATGATAATATGCATGGGATAATTCTGATTCTTGGCATTTATTTAAGTATGTCTTACCTGCTACTATGTGGTCTATTTTGGAGAATGTTTCATGTGTTACTAAGAAGAATGTGTATTCTCTTACTGTGGGGTGGAACACTTTGTAGATATCTATTAAGTCTATTTTTTCAAAGTTTTGCTTCAACCCTGCTATTCTTTGTTGATTTTTATCTAGTTCATTTGTCTCTTTGTGACAGTGAGGTGTTGAGGTCCTCTGCTATAATTGTGCTGATGATTATCTGATCTTTTACACCCAGTGTTTGTTTTATGAATTTGGTTGCAAGATGTTAGGTATATATACATTTATAATTATTTTCTTTCTCTGATGAATTGTCCCCTTCTTAACCAACATATAGTTACTTATTTGGATCTTCTGATCAGTTTTGGCTTGAATTTCATGTCTTCTGAAAATAGGACAGCCACTTATACTTGTTTTCAGGATCCTGTTGGATGAAATAGTGTTTTCTATCTTTTTATTTTTAGTCTAAGAATTTCTGGGGGTTAAATGTGTTTTGTGTATACAGCATACCATTGGATTTTATTTCATCATATATTCTGCCAGTTTGTGCCTTTTAATTGTGGAGATTGAAACCATTCACACTGAGAGTTATTACTAAAAGGTATTGACTTACTCCTGTAATTGCATTATTTTCTTGTTGCTGATTCCCTTTTCTCCCCCTCTACTTAACTCCTCACCTGCCTGGTGTATTCATTCTATTAGACATTGTTAGCTTCATTCTCTTTAGCGTATCCTTTGAGAAGCTTTTGGAGTGTTGGTTTTGTGGTCATGAATTTTTTGTGTTCTTTGTCATGGAAATACTTTATTTCTCCATGAATTTTAAAAGAGAGTTTTGTAGGATGTAGCAGTCTGAGTTGGAAGCTGTTTTCTTTTAGGGTTTGAAACACTTTGCTCCAAATTCTTCTGGCATTTAAATGTTATATCGAGAAGTCTACTGTAATTCTAATCGGTTTACTTTTATAAGTAATATGTTGCTCTTCTCTAATAGCTTGTAAGATATGGTCCTTATGACAGACTTCTGGGAGTTTATCATTTGTCATGGAGGGGTTCTTTTCCAATCATTCCAGTTTGGTGATTTGTATGTCTCACTTATCTGTATGTTAAGTTCTTTCAGCATAATTAGGAAGTTTTCTGCTACTATTTTTGTAAACAGGTTTTTATACCATTTTTTCTATCTTCTGATTTTTTTACTAATTCCAATTAATTTTAGATTAATGTTTTTTGTGTCATATAGCAACTGCAGGATCCATTTTTGATGTTTTCTTGGTCTTTTTAAGGTATCACTAAATAACTAGTCTCCAAACATCAGCCCTGTCTTCTGGTTCTGACAGTCTGTACTCATGTTCATTACTTTTGCTGCCCATACTTTCAATAAAATTTAAAAATAAAATAAAATAAAAATTTTAATCTCCTGAATTTTTGTTTGATATCTTTCCATTAACTCTACTTCTTTGCAAAACTAGCCGTTAATGTTTTGTATCACTTTCTTTAGCTCACCTATCTTTTTGAGTGTCTTCTGAAAATTTGCTCATCTTCATGTTCACTGTATACATTATTTGATTAGTTACTTTTCTGAGTGCTTTTTGTGTCATATAGCAACTATAGGATCCATTTTTGATGTTTTCTTGTCCTTTTTAAGGTATTTAAACCAAACACTTTAAAAAAAAAAAATCTGCCTTGTTATCCTGTGGAACAGTTTGGCTGTGTGGTTTTTTTATTTCCTCCACTTCAGTTTTTCATGAATTAGCTGTGGGGGATTTGGGAATTTTTGGAGGTATTTTGCTGCCTTGTCTTATCATATTTCTCATGTGTGTGTATGTGTGTGTGTGTGTGCGTGTGTCTACTGAGGTTTGAGGGTTGGTTATAGTGGAAGACCTTGTGACTAGTATGGCAACCTCTTTAGTTAATGTCTGCTTTTGAGTAATGAACTCTGGCCATTGCCAAGTACAGCTATTTGCTGCTGTTCCAAGATCAGCCACCTCCATTCATTTGGGAGAGGAACTTGTTGTGTACTTGGCTCAGCATCCAGTTCTTCAGGAATGAGCTACAGTGTTGTTAATGACACCTTGGCAATAGCAGTAAGTAACTATGCCACCTCGGCAATAGCAATAAATCAGCAATAATAATAATACCAAAGACAAACTGGATATTGACGTACCCTAACAAGCAATACCATGCCACCCTTAATCATAGAAAAGAAATCTATAATTATAGTATAAACACTAGGATTATACAGGATCCTATTGATAAATAACAGGAAAATAATATTAGATAAAAGTACCAGAAATTAACAAAGAAAAAAAAGAATGGAAAAAAGAGAGAACAAAATAAAGAAAAAGAAGAAATTTTAATGGTCAGTGGAGCAGCCCTGAATGCACCACTCTGTACTGGAGCTCCTTCTATACATCTGTGTTTATGAATCTTGTCAACTGCAAGAGCAGTTTGATTCTTGTTCCAGTCTCCTTGTACAGTGCTTAGTGTCCAGATATCACAGAGTAAGAGATCAAAGACAATGTGTGGAGTGAAGTTATGAAAAATGCAGAACATAACTGAACTTCTAATTTCTCTTCCCCCTTGAAGTCATAGGTAGAGTAGCTTCAAAAATCAAGAGAA
Organism: Chinchilla lanigera; assembly: GCF_000276665.1. Taxonomy (NCBI): domain Eukaryota; kingdom Metazoa; phylum Chordata; class Mammalia; order Rodentia; family Chinchillidae; genus Chinchilla; species Chinchilla lanigera. Next base: position 7,513,805 of record NW_004955431.1, on the reverse strand, counting down.
AAACTAAAAGAAAATAGATTAGTCTTTTTCATCAAAAATAACAAAATAAATGAAAGTTTGTGTTTATTTTTCAATGTATTTCTAACACACATAACTGTACATGGACAGATACTTTTCCACTCTTCTTCACATAAACTTTCATGGTAACATCAAACTCTATTTTGCTTTTCATAAAATGAAATTACCCTTCTTATATGTATATGCCTAGATGTGTGTCTGAAATAGAGATTTTGCTTCTAGACATTTCAACACTATGGATGCTTTAATTTCTTGGATTTGCTTATTAGAATAGGTATACTGAAGCTTAGGGATGGATGCTCTCGACACTATTGAGAGTGGATTGACTTTATACCCTCATCCAGTGGATTCACTGTGCTCTCCTTTGTCCCTGCATCTTTGTGACAATAATGAGACAACATCTTATACTTCTTGTCCTCTACTGTCATACCCACCACAGACATAGATCAGTACTAATGTAGTAAGAGCAAACATCTATGAGAAAAGGGAAAACTCAGTTAAATGCCACTGAATGTCTGCCTAATTTCATTTGAAACAAAGGTAACACTAGTAGAGACAAAGTGGGCTAGCAAAGCATTTTATAGTAGAAGTGTTTCTATTTTTTTTTTTTTTTTTTTTTTTTTTTTTGGTTTTTCTCCGGTACCAGAGACCGAACTCACAACCTTGCGCTTGCCAGGCAGGCGCTTTTGCCGCTGAGCTAAATCCCCAGCCCCTAGAAGTGTTTCTAAATGATATTACTAAATGATGTGATAAGTACGCATATCTAGCAATAAATCACATTCTTTAAAATATCCATTCTTATAACTTCTATTTGTTTACCTTGGTCATTAAATATTCACTATGAATATATGTAAAAAATGTTGTGAAGACCAATGTGCTATGGATATCATATAGTATTTAATTTTCTCCAGAAAAAGAATAGGGCTTCTGAGACTTGGAGTTTAAAAATTACATACAAACAGAGCAGAGGCTGAAAATATGATGTATATGCTGGATGTGATTCAGGACTCTACTGCAACACTCTAGGAAAACACAATTCTGTCATGTTGGATAGTTGCTTAATCCATGGTGATTGTATTCCTTGGCCCAAGTTTTCCTATTGTAAGTAGTAGACACAACTGAACTCTGATGAAGTCTTTTTTTTAGATCTACCAATATAGTTTAATGCAGGTTCTACCATAGTCTTGTTTCTTCCTCAAGGATAAAATATCCACAAAAACCCCTTCTGATGCTTTAATAATCATTCAGTATCTATTAAGTAGAGTTGATAACCTCACCTATTAATGTCTTCCTAGGATCCATTCCACTGTCATTTTGTGCCACTGTGCTTTGCTGTTTTCAGTCAAGAATAGGTATTTAAGCAAAATTCTAATCACCTTGTGTCTAGCTCATTCTGTAGCCTGGGACCTTTCTGATGCATGATTGTATTTCTGTAACATCAGCACCACACAGGCTCAGCAGGGACCTTCTGTGTCTTTCTTCCCCATTCCTGTCCTCCTGCTTATTTCTACTTTGTTGGTTCAGGACTCTTACCTGTTTTTTTCTTGTCCTTTGAATACACTCTTGTGCACACACACTTGCACAGATTTGAATTAGTATCATTTGCTGTATTTCCTCTCTTTGTAGAGAGTTTATACCCTCATCCTAACAGTTCCAGCTGTTAGACAGCTTATATGACAGCTGTAGAGAGCTTATGTGACAATACCTGTAATTGTCTTCATATGGGACCAACAACAGTGACTAGAAGTAAGAGTGAGATATGATTGACTAACTGGGAAGTAAGAAATTTCTAACTACTGGTGCCTGATATTAAACTGTGTTTTCATGTGGTAGTTATTTTGTGTCATTAGGATTCAGGTAAAAACTGAGCAACCACTGTCAAGAATGTTAAAAGTGACTTTTAGGTAGGGTAAGAAACAGGACTAGATATTAATTCAGACTTTCTGTGATTCAGGCTTCATTTGTAGAAATGACCTTTCATATTAAAAACAGCTGAGTCCTCATCTTGATAAAAAGGAATGTTTTGCCAGGCATGGTGGGGCACTCCTGTAATACCAGCCCAGGAAGCTAAGGCAGAAGGATTGCTGCAAATTCAAAGCCAGTCTGGGCTATATACTGAGTTCAAGGCCAGCCTGAACTACATAGCACAACCCTGTCTCAAAAATAAAAAACAAAGAAAAAAGATTATTTCCTCTAAAATATTGCTGTTTTGCTACCTGAAAGATTATTACAGTGAATTTTCATCAATGAGATTTGTCTTAGTTACTTTTCTTTCATGGCCAAGACAAAATACTCAACATCCAAAATTAAGGAAGGAAAGGTTTATTTAGCTCACAGTTCATGGAGATTTCAGTCCATAACCCACTGGCTCCGAGGCCCATGGCAGAGGGCAACCATTCATGGTGGTGTAAGACACCAAAAGCAACAAGAGCAAAAAAGGGAAGAGAGAGAAAGCAAGCCTTTTTCCCTCCCCTATATTGTACGCAGGCTCCCCGCTCCAGGGCGGGTGTAGCACTCACACCCATAATCCCAGCATTGGACCATGAATCAATCACAAACTCTAGAAGCCCATCCCATGACTGCATGCAGCTTTAGGGGAACATCTAGACACAAATCATAACATTCCACCCCTGGTGCCCCAAAGACTCATGTACATCCCTTTATGCAGAATGCATTTAGTCCATCTCTAAGAGTTACCAAAGTCCTAACATTTTCAGCAGTGCTGAAAAGTCCAAGTGTCAAGTATCCTTTGAGATTTAAGGCAGACTCTTAGCTGTGAGCTCTTATATAAATGAAGAGAAAGTTAAACACTTCCAACATTCAGTAGCATCAGATAAATATTACTATTCAAACGGTACAAATGGAGATACAAAGGAATGGGACCAAAACAAGCCCAAAATCCAGCAGGGCAAACATTAAGTCCTGTAGTTCCATGTGGAACTTCTGAAGCAATTTGTCTCAACTTGTGAGCTCCAAAAGGCTTGGGTGACTGCATCTTTATGGTACTTACAGTAGTTGTAGCTCCCATGGCTTCTCTCAGGCCTGCTCTGTTCAGTCCTTGCAGCTTTCCTTAGATGACTGATCTGCATTCCTGGCTTTTCCAAACATCTGGATTCTCCACTGCACCTTTGGCTTCACCCTCACAGCTTTACACACTGCCCTCTCAGGGGCACACTGCCTGGCCTCCTGGGCCTTCTGAAATTGAGGTGGAAGCCTTCTTAGTATCATAACTCTTCCATTTTGCATGCACCTAAAACCAGCACCACATGGATGATGCCAAGGTCTGTTGCCAGTTGGAGCAGTAGCCTGGCTTCCCTCTCTCTTGGCTGTATGAGTGGAGCACCTGAATGTCTGGGCACTCTGAATCCAGTTCCGTTGAACAAATTCTCTAGGCTGCTGCCAGTCTAGAACATGTTGCTCTGTGGCTGTCTCCTCAAAGCAAAGTCTTTCACTTTTGCAGGCTGCAAAGGGTGGAGACTTGCTGCTTCTTGTGGTGCTATCAGGTCATCTTTTATATTCTCCTGTTCCTCCTCAGTAATCAAGATCTCCTCAGCTCTATCTTTAGCTCTATCTTTGTAGTCCACAGGTTTGCTGAAGTGTCCTTTCTGGCCAAACTCACAACATCTTAAATCATCCTTTGGGCTCTTCACTCTTGATTCTCAAAATAGATCTGGTTAAAAGCCTCAAACAATAGCCATGCCATCACCTCAACATTCACCTGCCTTGAAATTTCCTCTGCCAGATTGATTAACCCACCATCCTTAATCTCAGTCTCAGGCAAAGTCTCTGGACACAAGCAAAATGTAGACAAACTTTCTGCCAAGCTGTAATACATTGTCTTGAGTCCAACAGTCAGTGCAGTCCTTCTTCCCAGCAGAAACCTCTTGAGCTTGGTCTTTACCAACAGGATTTCCATCAGCCTTCTGGTCTTCTGAGGTCTGGCCAGAACCCCTTATACAATACAGTCTAAGATGTACCAGCTGCACTCTTTCAGGTGATATCACTGAATCTTTCCAAACTCTTTCCCCAAGCCATTCCCAAAGACTCTTTCTTTTTGAACCACATGGTCAGGTACAGTCACAACAGTGACCCCACTCTCAGTACCAAAGTCTGTGTTGGTTACTTTTCTCTCTTGTTGTTGAGACAAAATATCTGGTGCCTAAAATTAAGGAAGGAAAGGTTATTAGCTTACAGTTTCTGGAGGTTTCAGTCATAGTCAGTTGGCTTCAAGGCAGGGTGGTAGGGTACAGGGGCAATTTAGAATTTGTACCAGAGAAGTGAGATGATTGCTGTAACTATTCCTGACCACCCCAACAGCCAAGAGAGGAAAGCCTGGCTACTGCTCCAGCTGGCAGCAGACCTTGGCATTATCTACATAGTGCTGGTTTTAGGTGCATGTATTATGCAGAATACAAGAGTTGTGGGGTTAAGAAAGCTTCCACCTTATTTTCAGAAGAAGGACTGGGAAGCCAGGTAGTGTGTCCCTGAGAGCGCAGTGTGTGACACTGTGAGGGTGAAGCCAGAAGTGCAGTGTAGACCCCAGAAGCTTGGAAAAGCCAAGAATATGGATCATCTGAGGAAACCTTCAAGAAGGGGAAGAGTGGGTACAAGAGAAAGCCAAGCTCTTTGGAGCTCACAACTTGTCACAGATTGCCTTGGATGCTGCAATGGAACTACAGGATTTAATGTTTGCCTCAATGAATTTTGTACTTGTTTTGGTTCCAATCCATTGTATCCTCGTGGTTGTACCTTTTGGAATGGCAAGGTTTATCTGATGCCACTGAATGTTAGAAATGTTTAACCTTCTTTTCATTTGTATAAGACCTCACAGCTAAGAGTCTGCCTCAAATTTCAGAGGATACTTGAGACTTGGACTTTTTAGCAATACTGAAACTGTTAGGACTTTGGCAACTCTTAGAGATGGACTAAATGCATTCCGCATAAAGGGTTGTACATGAGTCTTTGGGGGACCAGGAGCAGAATGTTATGGTTTGTGTCTAGATGTCCTTCCAAAGCTGCGTGTAGTCATGGGGCAGGCTTCTGGAGCTTGTGATTGATTCATGCACCAAAACTGGAATTATGGGTATGAGCTTTATACCTGCCCTGGAGTAGGTAGCTTGTACACAATATAGTGGAGGGAAAGAGGCTTGCTTTCTGTCTTGTCCTCTTTTGCTCTTGTTGCTTTCGGTGTCTTCCCCCACCATGAATGTTTCCCTCTGTGCCACGCCACCTTGCCTTGGAGCCAGGTGATTATGGACTGAAACCTCCACATACTATGAACTAAATCTCAGTTTCCTTAACTTTGTACATCAGGTATTTTGTCTCAGCAAGGAGAGAGAAAAGTAAGTAACACACGTTTCATTTAAGTTTTTCCTTTACACAAGTAGATATTTCTTTTTAAGCATGAGTACTTGGAGAATTACCAAGTAGAAAGCATATATATATATATAAGCAGAATATATATATATTCTAAATAGCCCAAAAGAATCCCAGTTAGCGTTTACCCATGTTTTTTCCACGTTATGTGCTTTACCCAAAAAAGGCTCCCATTTAACATATACTAGTCTAAAGCCTAGCTTCACATTTCATAGTATCTTCTAAACATCTTTCTAAATCAATAAATACAGATCAACAGTGGTGCTTTGTAGTTCACTTTGTGGTTATATTCTATAAGTTATTTGAACAACTGCAAACATTTTAAAGAAAATATTTTTAAGAAGTGAGCCCTTAAATAACTGCTATTTTCCCATTGGTACTACAGGAGTGAAATACTATTTTTGGAGCCACTTAGACACAAGCCGTCTTCCACTGCTAATGGTGGAATGGAGCTAACAGGTGGGATGGAGCTACATTCTTGCCTCTTTAAGAGTTGATAAGACCAAGACCCCTCACCATTTCATCTCCTTGTTATTATTAATAGAAAGAAAGTATACTTTATAATGATCTTTTTAACTTGGAATTCCTGACATGTTTATTCAGAGTATCTACTAGCTCAGAAGTCATTCCATATCCTCTGGTGATAAGCTATACATAAACAGTATTTCCTTAGTATTTGCTAGTGGCTCTTACTCTACCAGTTTATCTCACTTTCTCTTAAAAAATTACACTAATACTTTTGAGAGATGTTTTTAATAATATTTATTGAATAATTATCTGTTAGTCACATACCTCATTTTTAAATGTAAGCATAAGTGCAAGATGTATGGTGTCAGATTGATCGTGGGCCAGAAAATGGAGGAAAGAGATGGGGAATATGTACAAAGTATTTCCTAAATGACCAGTATTTTACCTGAGTTGATTAATACAATTATTATGGGAGCAGTCAGTAATTTCTACTCTAATTTTACTTTGGAAAGAAATTGAAACTGAAGGCATTTAAATACCTTTCTCATGGCTGGAGTGTAGCTCACTGGTAAAGTACATGTTAAGCACATGCAAGGGTTCAAACTACAACACTAAAAACAAATAAATTTCTCAACTGCTGTATTTATTTTTTATTGTTGCCACAACAAGCTATCACATATATAGTGACTCAACACATTACAAATTTTTATCTTAATTTTGGTCATCAGGTATTTTGCCTCAGCGAGGAGAGAGAAAAGTAACTAACACCAGTTTCATTCAAGTTTTTCCCTTATACAGTATATATATTCTTTTTAAATGTGTATACTTGGAGTATTATCTAGTACAAAGCATACATATATATATTCACTAACCAAAGTAAAACCCAATCAGAATTCCAAAATGGGTCTAATTTCACTAAGTCAAGGTATAAGCAGGCTCTAGAGAAGGTTCTATATTTTAAAAAATTTTAATTTAATTTTAATTAATAGTTATTGTGTATACTGACTTGGTAGAATATGCTGCATAGGCTCAGTGAGAACAATAAATTGGACTGCTAGCTCATGTAATTTGAAAAAACACAAAACAAACGCTAATATTTTAATGTCTTCAGTTTCCATATGCAGCCAAGACTGAGAAACACTGATTAGAACAAATCCTCAGTCCTGTCTGCACTTCTGTGTTAGAGACCCCTACAGGGGGCTCCAGTCTCACGCCAAGTGTTAAGGTGCATGAGAGAAGGAAAGAGCAAGAGACAACATGGCGGAGCAGTGGGGATCTGGGATGACCAGTTGTTCATGGAGAGCAAAACAGGACAAACAGGCCTCGAAGCAGCCAAAACCTCAGCAGTTACTGATTCAGCAGAGGATTATCGAATGACCCAGAGGGCAGCAGTGGACTTATGCTGAGAAGGATCTTATGCAGATGAGGATCACTCTGGACGACTCAGAGCTCAGTGGTGATTTTACTCATGAGGATCTTGCCCTGGAGTGTCATAGCATCATGGGATCATAAAGGCCTTCATTAAGGCCTCGGGGCCCTAGCTTCAATTTACAATTTGTGGTCCCCAACACTTCTGATCTCTTTTTGTTTGTTTGTTTCATTAAGTTCAGTTTCAACTGCCTAAGCTAAGTCTATTTCTTGAGTAATGATTCTCAAATTTCATCATGCACCAGAATAACTGGATGGCCCCAGCCCTAGGAAATCTGAGTCAGACGGAATGGGTGAGGTTCCGGATGGCAACGCTATGTGTACGGGAAGCACATGTTGAGAGCCACTGTCCTAACAAAGTGTGTGAAGATGATCAGAGTTTTTATTTGGTATCACTTTTAACGTCCTATTTCCTCACCTCCAAGACCCTTTCTATGACCCAGAGTTAATATCAAATGCAAGAGTTTAAGTGATTGGTTTTACTCATTCATGCCAAATTGCTGAAAAGCTTTGAAGAAAATTTTAGGTCAATGTGTTGAACATATAAACTTTTACATTTTCAAAATCCAGGTAAAGATCACTCATGGAACAGGTCTCACTGAATTTGTTATTTTAAACATGTTAATATCTACAAATAGCATGGTCTACACTATGTACAGCTTGACACGTCTTCCAATGTTTGTTTTGTCAAATATGATAAGAATGATTTTTATTCTGCAATTAAGAGTATTTGTACTCCTTTTTTTGGCCCCTATTTAAAGAAGGTTTCCATTATTAGGTAGGCCAGCAAATGAGCTTTTGGGGAACTGGGGTAGGATGTTGAGCTAAAATGTTTTGTTGACAATATGCACAACATTTTCAAGCTTTAGAATGGCGAATAGACATGATGGAGTCCGTTGCTGTTGGAAGAATAGTTGGAACTTAGGGAGGATTTCATTTCCTTACATAAGAGAAAGATTTCAGAGGCAAGTTTCCTGACTAAAACTATCTACCATGAAAAAAAGTGCCTAAAGTCCTTTTTTAAAAACTACAATTGATTAATACATGCATGGAAAGGACTTTTAGAGTCCTTCCTGTATGGGGGCTGTGATGTATTTGTCTACTCAATGTCTCCTAATAAAGGTGCGACAGTAATTATCCCTTCTCAGCCAGGGGTCCTGAGAGTTAATCGTGAATGTCCTGAAGCGTTCAGTGCATGAAACAAGTTTACTTCATGACTGTGCATCTGGAATGCATCAATCAGAACCATTATGGAAATAACCATTAAAGTAATTTCTTGTACGGTTGGACTCTGCGTGCTGTTCTGAGCGCTGTATGTGTTGTAGCTTACTTAATTCTCATAATTATTGTAAGAGACAGTATTATTTATCACCGTTTTTCCTGGTGGGAAGACCAAGACACAACTAAGTAATTGCCCAAGGTAATATAGTAAATAGCAATGAGAGCTGCAAGCCAAGAGTGCTCTGACCCAGGACCCCATGTTGATATGTGGCCTGTAGTAGGCAGCTTTCTGTAAACGAAACAAATGCTTTAGATAAATTAGCTTCAAAAAAGAAAATGTTTACTTTGACTCATGGTTTTGGAGATTTCAGTCCATGGCTGATTGGTCCCATTGCTTTAGGCCTGTAGCAAGGCAGCAATCATGGAGGAAGCAGGTGCGGAGGAAGCCCATTCACTTCATGGCTCAGGCAAGAGAAGAAAGGAAGAGGAGGGGAAAGCTTCCCGTATCTCCTTCCAGACTTTGATGGCTTGGGTGGTCCTGGATGAAAAAGGGGCCTTAAAGTTCTCTTCTTCAAGCAAGTTTTCAGCTGGGGTCTGCTTGAGACCTTGGGTTCCACTTTCAGAATCACACACACACACATACACACATACACACACACACACACACACACCCCACACACACATTCTGGAATGAAAGTCTTTGAAATGTTTTTCTTTCACACCTGTGAACTTGCAGTGGGTAAGGTCTCCAGAGATGCCCTCAAAGCATCTTCTCTATTATCCTGATGCAAAGGGCCTGGCTGTGTTTTCTTGGTGCTAAATTCCTTTAGCAGTTGCACTTTTAAAGCATTCTTTAACAGCTAAAGTGCCCGTTTTTCAAATCTTTTTGCTCTTCTCTACTCTTCTTCACTTTTTATTCTCACTATAAAGTTGACAAAATGCAGCCAGTTAGATCCAGGCCACTGCCTGAAAGCTGTACTGTCTTGAAATTTCCTCAACCAGATAAACTAATCAATCCATCACCTTTAAACTCAGCCAACTACAAAGTCTCAGAGAATGGACAAAATGTAGCCAAGTTCTTTGCCATGCTTCAGCAGAGATGACCTCTAGTACAGTTTCTAACAGTGTCTTTATTCCTGTGTCAAACATTATCATCATCCCATTGGCTGTCTAAATTCCCATGAGCACTCTGGTCTGCTGAGCCTCTACCAGGATGGTCCATTAAGGTGTGTTTACATTCTAGGTTTCATCTAACCTGCTTCTCCAGACTTTTCCTGACTTCTACAAGCCAGTCCCAAAGTCTCACCCATATAATCAGATGTAGGCAAAGCAATGACTCTAATAGTCAGTATCATTTTTCTGTGCTTTATAATTTAAAGACACAGAGACTCACACAGATGAGGTAAATTAACCAAGGTGCTACAGCTAGCATATGACAGCATCAGAATTCACACCAGGGGTATGGGATTAGAATCCAAAGCTCAGTGTTTAGATGTGTTCATCACTGTGTTTTTTAAAATACTAAAGAACTAAAGACTTCAAAAATTTATATGAAGTACAAAGTATCTTTATAATAGTTGCGTCATCACTCGTATCAAATAAAGCTCCCTCTGCTGGAAATAATTTTAAGAATGAGATTTATTTAAACAAAAATAAGTGTTTTAAGGCCATCAGAGAGGCAGGTTTCAAACATAGTTAAAACAAATATCCTGAAAACTTGACTTTCTGTTTCTCGGTGTGGCTTAGTGCACCTCTGTCCATTGTCCTCTGTCTCCTGGCTGGCAAGATGGTGACAGCACTTCAGGCTCACAGCAGCTACGGTCAAGTCCATTGGGAAGAGCAAGGCTTCTGTTACAGTAGCTCTAAGAAAGTTGTGAAATTTACTGTAATTGTACCAGCTAAAGTCATATCCCATCCATTAACCAGAACTTTTTTGATGGATAAGCTTTAGTGATAGCTTCCATAGCTGTAGTCAAGAACATTGCTGGGTGAAAGAAAAATGTTCCTGGACTAGAAAGTGTTTATTGTAAAATGAATTTGCTTTGAGATATGCCTAGAAGGAAAGAAAGAAAGAAAGAGAGAGAGAGAGAAAGCTATAGCTAGAACTCTGAGGAATTTTACATAATCCCCTGTTTATATTATAAAAGCCATACTCAGATTACTCTGTACTTGCAAATGAGAGTGGACACATAAACATTCGTTTATTATTCATTCATTTTAGTCTTGTTTTTCTATCTGCCAATTTTATGTCGAGTACAAAACTAGGTACAAGATATAGACAGACGAAAAAATATTAAAGTCTTGCCTGTATGGTGCTTAGGCACATGGGCAAAACAAATAGACAAGCAAGCAGGTTTAATTTTTTAAGTGGTTATAAATTATGGTGAGTAGTTTAAAAGATAAAAGGGAACAAACGAATGGGGAATGATGGAGAAATGAACATAGAGAAGACTTAACCTTTCCCAAGCATGACAGAGAAGACTGTTATTACCCTAAGGAATGAAAACAAATTAACTTGGAAAAGGGCCTGGTGAAACTGAGTCACTCAAAAGGAAGAGTGCAGGTCCTTTGTGCAAAAAGTGTCAAGTAGAGAAGAGTTTTGCTTCTTCAGAAATGGAGGGCTAGTATAGCTGAAATCAGAACAAGGAAAGGAATGACGCAGGGACTGAGCAGAAACCCAGGAAGCCAGAGTCATTTAACCTGTTAAGAACAGTGAGTTCAAAGGACAGTGGATGCCATGGGAGGTTTCCAAGAAGGGAGAGACGTGACCTATTTTCACAGATTACAGAAAACTGGACTGGGATTTTTAGGCTCAGATGCTGATCCAGTTGGGAACAAGATGATTCTCTTGACACAGGGGATGTGACTTTGGGGAAATGAAAAGTCGTGCATTAGACATATCAATATCATCTCTGAGTAAAGCAACAAGCATGCAATTTCATATGACAGCATGCACCGTACAAAAATCTGGCCTGTTTTAGTGTGTAGATTGCATTATTCAGGCATGATGAAGCCAATAGATCAGATGTCTGTGATTGCAATTGCTGTCCATGCCACACAAGGCTGCCTGGAGACGAGCCCAGCGGGTCAGGAAGCAGAGCGAGTGCACAGAAAACTTGGGCAGGAGCCTTTACTATAGTGTCTGTGGAAAAGGCAAGCAGGGGAAGTAGGTTTAGGAGTGGCCAGTGAGGATGATTTCTTCAGGCTCTTGGGTGCAGGGCCTGTGTCTGATTGTCTCATAGTTGGTCTTACAATAATGGGGCAGAGGCAGTTTGCCTCCTGAAATGAAAAAGCCAAATGAAAGAGGTGCTTTGGAGTGTGCCCTGGACTGGTTGGTCTGCCAAGGAAAAGCATACTGTCAGGGAATAGTTTGCTGCCTTAGAAATTTGCTAGACTTGGGCAGGGCGTTTTTCCTAAGTGGCCAACCCTCCAGATGCCCACGTATCAAAATACATATGAGGTCAGAGGTGTGAATTCATAAATGGCATCTATCATGACTGTGATATGGGGTACATGAAAAGGAAGATTAAGAATGACTCAGTAACACACATACTCTTTTTGGGATTTTTGAAAATCCCAAAAAATGAAGTTGGAAAATAATCTTTCTTGTGTGTATTATTTTCTGTGTCCACTAGTTCTAAGAACTATGGCCAGAGGGATCCTAGACAAAGAAATACCAGTTCCTCCCCAGGCCTTTCAGCTGCCTAAACTGTTCTTAGGTGATATTTTAGCACAGACGTATGATTGTAGGTGGAAGAAATAAAAATATTTACCCATTATGCATATAATGAAATTACAGCTGCTTCTACACCTTAATTTGGAATCTGATAGATGTTTCCACAAGACTTAAGTGGTAGTTCTGTTAATCAGTAGAACTTCTGCCAAGTTGCTAGGTATTTTAATTAAAATGGTTGAAATGAAAGGTGGTGATTGTCAGGGACTGGCAAAATGAGATTCTTTACTGACTTTAATTAAGGTGCAAAGAAAGTATTGTTTTAACTCCTCAAAATTTATTGGGCCTAGTTTTTATGCCCTTAATCCAATTTCAACTGCACTAAACTAAAACTTTTCATCTAGTGCAACAAAACACATTTAACTTATCAGGATTTTAGAGCTGAGTCTAGGATATAGAAATCTTTAATGGCTCCAGGTATGAAATTGTTTTTATCTGTTTACTTAAAATCCTATAAAAATACAAATCAATATTCTGCTTTTCAAGCATATTTGAGAATTTTTCTTTTGAAGATAAAATATTACAAGCTGTGCAAGGATAGGCGCCATTTTTGCCCACCATAACATAGCAGTTGGCACAAAGTAAGGTCTCAATAAATATCTAATGAGTGCATGAATGGACCACCCAAAGTACATTACAGTGGAAGCAGTTAGCTCTGCAGCGAGTGATGCCGTCTTCTTCTGCTTTGTGTACTACAGTATCTCTGAAGAGCTTTCTCCTTTAGTTTTGCTTCTGGCAACAATATTTCATAATTTTATTCTATGATTTCAATAATGGCAAAATGGAACACATAAGAGCTATACAACTAATTACACTCCTCTAATTACGTTAATTACAACCTTGTCCCGTGAGCGTGACTTACATAGCAGCCAGTTACACAGTACACTCTCAGGCTTTCAGATAAGGCATATTTAACCATACAAGCACATACTGGACATGGATGGACCCATTTCTTGGATAAAAAAATACATCAGCGCAAAGGTTAAGGTATGCTTAGATCAATGCAGTTAGTTAATGGTACACTCAGGACTAGAATCCCTTGATAAGCTTTGCCCTGGGAAATATACTGCACTATAAGCAACACAGAGCACAGTATATATTTTTATACCTACTTTGTGCTGTTCTGAATCTCTAACAAGGGCCAGGGCATCTACTGTCACTAGCAGAAGTGACAGTGTTACAACGCTTCATCAAACATGATTATAACTATAGAGATGAATTTACAATGAATATGAGCTTTGGTGTTCCCATTTGGGTTATTCGGGTCTTGTAACAGGGAACAAGAATTTTGTGTTGGAGAAGAAACATCCAGTAGGGCTCTCCTCTCTGTTATTTCCATGATATTCTACAAAATGCCAGGCTCATGAGATACGCTATGAAGAAAGTTTTTGATCAGACACATTTGGAAAATTCTGCGGTTTTTATCTGTCCCCTAGAACATCACAGTAAAGAGAACTGAGAAAAAGATACCTTTATGTCACAATTTTTTATACTCATTTGATCACAGACATTTCCTTTATCAAATAATATCAGTTAGTATTTTATGGAACCTAGCCTCCAAAGAATGAAGCTCAAAAAAAATAATGAATATTTTGTATGCATGTGATACTATCCTTCTCTGGAAGGATTTTATTTAAATACAAAATACCAAGATAAGAATTTGAATAAATATCTGTCATTCTTGAAATATAATGCCATGTTGCTATACAAAAAGACTGTGAATTTATAATAGCTATCAGTATACAGTATTAACATATGATTTTCATTAATGAAATATCACCAGGATGTGATTTTTATTTTTTTTAATTTTTCAAATTTTTTTGTAGGATTGTGATTTTAAAATTTTATTTTAATAATTCCCCCTAACTTCTTGACCTAACTAGGAGTTTGGTCTAGTTTTGTATCTGTCATCTTTATTCTTACCAAAAATCCTAAATTGAACTTTCTTCCTGATACTTACAATACGTTTGCCTAACAGAAATCTCGTTCATACTTTTGTTAAGTATACATGTCAAAGAGTGGAACTCATGCCAGGACAGTACGCCCTGGCATAATCTTCTTTGTTCTCTCTTCTTCACAGAAAGGATGTATTGAGCAGAAACATTCTAGTTGAGTACCTTCTCCTCTGAAATTGGAAAACAATCCCTTATTGAGTTTTTACAACCTGATGTAAAGTTCTTGGTTTTAAATAGGATCTTAAAAAGAATTATTTTCACCAGACATGTGTGATACATGTATTGAGGTTTTCTTTAGACTTTTCCCAAAGTCTAGATGTGTTTCTATAATATCTAGAAGTTTGTTTATGATAAAGCCATGTTTAATATGTTTTTAAACATACATAAGAATATTTAAACTTTCATATAATGAGTCTGTTACTCATATAATAAGAACCAGTAGTTCTCATTATATTATATATCACATTATATTACCTCACTGTATTATTGTGGTCTGGCAGTTAATATCAAGTATTTTTAGCTTGGCCAGATATAATTTTATCTAAATTTGTTTAAAAATAATAGAAATAGTTGTCAGAATAAAGCTACTTTCTGTACATAAATGAAGAAAGCAATTCTTCATTTAAGGATTAATTTCTTTTTTGGAATAATAATCAGGATACTTGTTTAAGAATGCTAAAAGGGAGTGAATCTATGATGGTGTAAATTAAGGTTCCACGGTCACACAAATCTCATAGTAGCCCTAGTCTAGCTGTAATGTGAAGATGTTTTCACTATAGTTAGAATTTTCCTGCTTTCCACTGCATTGCCTGGTATGCCTCTGTTACTTTTCTTTAAGAGGGAGGAGAGTGGAATTGTTATACATGTAACTTCCTTGTAAATATTTCTCTTTGTTTATGAAGTGCTTCTGTCACCCAGCATGGAGTGGTAAAAACACAAATGGAATCTAAAAATGTAACACAAGGAATAATGTATGTGTGCACAGGGCACCTTACCAATTAGTAAAGGTACTTAAATGCTTCGTAGAAGGATCTGTATGGTTTTAGCTATTCTACCAATGTGAATTAGTATCCCAATTCTGGGAGGAAAGAATGCAGGATTGCTGGAGATTCTCATTAACACTTGGCACTTTCTTGGAAAGTTTTGCAAGAAGAAAGTAAACGAATTATGTTTGACCTCTTCCTCGGGCAGCTCACCTTCCCTCCTCACCATCCCCCAAACCTATTATTTGCACCTTATGCATCTTAAGATGTATTCATAGCTTCATTCTTCCAGATGAAACTGCTTTTATGGAACTGTGATTTGTCATTTAGACAAGGCTCATTACCTTCACTTGTTAGGTACAGATAAGATGAAACGGCTAGAAATATTATTGTGCATATATGAAAGACTAGAAGGTTCAAAGACACTATTTTTCTTCGAGGTTTAAAAGTTTTGAAGTGTAAAACCTGATTCACACACACCAAAATGGTGATAAAAATAGTCTGATGCAATTTACTTCTCTGTTAGTTTTTCTCCGTCAAAGTTTTCACTATGTCTGTGCTGAGAAATAATGTTTCTATGGATATTAGAGTGATATTGGACATTTCCTCTTCTGAAGAATATAAATTTTCTTTAATGAGTTTTGATTCAAAGGCAAAATCAATGCTCACTTTACCTTTTTGTTTTCAGAATACTGTTACACTCTAACTTTTATATCTGAAAATTTTCCCATAAAAATGACAAGAAAAATACTCAAGGAACCCTTTGAAGTCTGTATTAACTTCTAGAAAATGTATCACTTGAGGAAATAAAGAGTATATCTTAACTGGCTTTATTTTACTTAGGAACTACTCTATATATTAAGTCAAGAAAATTATAACAACAAAGTAAATGACTGAAGATTATTCTTAAGTACATTAGTTTTCAAAATAGCATGTTACTGGAGCTATTATTACAAGCTGCCAGCGAAGAGTAGACAAGAAGCAAGTCTTTTGTTGTACGCACTAGCTAGACAAGGGCCTTCTATTTTACTTTCTGAAAGAACCAGAGAGACAATATAATTTATGGTCTGGCCAGGATACTTGAGAGAGAAAAAGGTGAGAAACAAAGAAAGAAACTAAGTCATGCTAGTCACAATGCTACAAACTAAGACAGTGTTAGACATGGATTTTCACAAGAGTAAAGCACACTCACACACACATACACGCACATACACACTTCAAAAGCTACATTTTATTGTGCTTTGCTGTGTTCAAGATGTCTTGCTAGTCAGTAAGAAACAACTCTGAACTGAACACAGTGACCTGCCCTCCTAGAGCTTACCTCCCTTACCAACTGCAAAATAAATGTTTGCTCAGAACAGAGCGATTCACAAATCAATGGCTCAGTCAAGCAGTTACTCCTTAGCCATGAGAAAATAAGAAAAGTAAATGTAATCTTCAATGTATAGCAGAAACTGAGCAAATAATTACAGTGGAGGAAAATCCCACTGGCGAGATACTGTCAGTTAGCAGTGTTTGATGCCTCGTATAAAGCGGATGATTCTGAGTTTTCATCTGTAGATGTGTCACACAGAGCTTTGAAATGTTATGATATGCTACAACCTCCAGGCACTTCACCTTCAGTTAAATTGGTGACTGCAAGAAAAAGATGGACTATAGTCATGTGCCTCATCCTTTTGCATTTGGAAGACTGATTTTTGTTTTTGTTTTTGTTTTTGGTGCTTAGAATCGAACCAAGGGCCTTGCACTTGTCAGGCAGGCACCGTGCAGCTGAGCTAGATCCCCCACCCAGCACTGCAATATTAAAGGTGCATAATATCTAAGCTTCAGTAAGACCCCTTTAAATGTATGCAACTTGGCTTGACGAAATTTCATGTCTTATACATAGTCCTTTACAGTTGAAATGTTGAGTACTATTTATTTTTAGTGGTAAAACTGTGTATCGATCATAATTTATCAATTCAGATTTCCTATCTTGCCACATTTACTTTGTTTATCTAAGAATGTTCCTTACTAAATAGATATTGTATGTTGGATATGGTGGCACACACCAGGACTTGAGAAGCTGAGGCGGGAGGATTGCTGTGAGTTTGAGGCCAGCCTGGACTACATAGTGAGTTCAAGCCCAACCTGAACTACATAGCGAGACCCTGTCTCAGAACAAGCAAAACAGAACAAAAAATTGCAGTGAATAGTAAAACATCATGGCTATACACCCATTAAAATTTGATTTATTTTTACCAAATAACTTCTGACAGCCGTAGGTTATCTTCAAAGTGTACTATGTGTTATTTCAACAAATATCTGTTGAATTCTCTGTGGAAGGCTCTATACTAGCCTCTCTATGGTGACTCAGAGAGCAAGGTGTAGCCCCTACCAAAACATGGCATGGGAATGAAGGAAATGAGTGGCGCTGGGTGTAGATGGAGCTGGGGTGCAGGCCTGTGACTTCCTGTAGTAGCGGTGCAGTTTCTCTAACTATCACAAAGCTCACCGGAGTAACTGACAAAGATAGCGTTCCAGGACTCAGTTGTCTCAGCAGGAGGAGTAAGAAGAGTTTTGAAGAAATGAATAGAAGAATTGCCAAACTTCAACGATAATCCAGTAATGAGTAGAAGGCAAAAATATAGACCGCATTAACGTAGTTTTTGGAACCTCCAACAGAGCTTGGGGGCCGGAGGGGTCCTATCGAGTGGGTAGTGAGACACTGCCTCTAATATTAGCATGACCTCTTTCAGTAATTGATGATGATTAAAAACTTTTAGGGATGAAAGTGATGCAGGAGAGATTGTGGGTGTGGACGATATGAAGAAGGCACCACTGTTTTCATCGTTATTTTGTGTGGTTTCTAAAAATCGATTGTGGCTGAGAGGAGGCAAGAGGTGACAGCCAGCGAGAGGAGAGCAGCAAGCCAGCTGTTAGAGCCGTGAAAAAAAGAAAAGGTGTCTGAGAGTCTGGACTAAAGTGTGTCATCTGAAAAGGGAGAGCGCGCTCAAGAGATGACAATGGAATCTCCTGTTTCTGGGGATCACTGAGGCGGAGGAAGGAGACCGACACCTAAGCTTCTTCTTGTGGAGACTGGAGGGGAGGAATAGAGTAGCCTCCCTCCAAGCAGTCTGGGCTGGGGATGTGGCTTAGTGGCACAGTGCCTGCCTGGCAAGCATAAGGTCTTGAGTTTGATTCCCCATACCCCCCCCCCCCCCCCGCGAAAATGGTCTTCACACTGCTGGGTTTCTTGGGAGATGGAAAAGATTCGGTGAAGACAAAAAAACAGAGAACAATAGAAAAGCTCAAATGCATGTAAGTTTTTGCCTATAACTGAATAAAAACAATGGCTAGAACACAATGAGTTTCCTGAAATGAAACATACTTTTAATGCTCACAGAAAAACCTGGTTTTTAAATTTTATTCCTTTTGTTAAAGTATTGGGTGCAATCTACTCACTAAAATGAATTTGATAACCACTAATGAAATGTGTTAGGAAAACACTACAGAAAAGGATTTTTCTTTTCATATAAAAAAATGTCTTTAAGAATCTAATTCAAATGTCCTGAAGTAACAGAGGCATAGTAATATTTTTCTGTTGAAATTCCTTTTCTTTGCATGACTGTTTTTAAAACTTACTCAAAAACTGTTGAGGAAAATACTTGTTTCCTATGGGAGCCTAAGCTGCCCGGATTTGACATAATGTCATACTGAAAGTATCCTTAAGGTCTAGTTACTGCTAAAAATGATCCTTCTGGTCTCAAGCCAGAAGAAATAATTCATTTAAGCAAGTGTTCAGCAAGTCCTATAATTGAATGAAAGAAAAGTGATCTTTTACATTATAAACTAGATCACCATCGGTCCAAACTAGATCACTTTTTATGATCTTGTAAAAATCTATTTCAAAAGGACAATAAGGTAAAATTTCAACATGTGAAAAATGTTAGGTGGTGTACAGTGAGCTATTTCCATTTTTTAATACACAGGCTCTGGCTTGTGGAAATAGCATGTACTACCATATCTCATTTTTTTCTTAATACTAAGCTTTGTGCCAGACTGGCAGCACAGGGCATATGAAAAAAGAAGCCTGGGTGAGTCCTTAGGAAGAGAGTTGTGTTTCTGTGGGTCAGCTACAAAATAATTTCTGTACAGCTAGTTAAAAGACTTTTTTTAGTCTTCCTGGAGTATGTTTGTGATTATTTTTATGCAAGTTGTACAACAATGGTTCTCAGACTTTTAGGACCTGAAATACCTTTTCACTCTTAGAACCTTGTTGAAAACTTTCAACGGATTTGTTTGGGATGTATCTATTGATATGTACTGTGGTTTAAACTGAGAAAATGTTTGTTTGTTTTGTTTTTTTGGTTTTCTTCCTGGGATCTGGAATCGAGCTCATGACCTTGCGCTTGCCAGGCAGGCGCTATGCCTCTGAGCTAAATCCCCAGCCCTGAGAAAATGTTTAAATGAATTACTTTAAATAGAATAATAATGAATGTATAACACTGAATAACATTCATATGAAGAGTAACTTTATGTTCCTTAATTAAAGTCTGAGTAAGAAGAGTGGCAGAGACACATATTAGAAATATCTAAGATGTTTGTTTTCATAGAGGACAGCTGTGTTCTCAGCTGTATTTGGTCTGTGGTGATTTGTCACTCTCAGTGATGTGCATTAAGGAGATATATAGCCTTACTACACTCTCTTTTTTTATTTTAAAGAGAAAAAATAAAAATAACAATAAAACAGATTTTCAAAACAGGCTAGAAGGAGAGTAACAATAATTAATACATTGCATATTATTATACTTTTTCCTTTATGAAGAATTCTACCTTTATACTATATTTAATCATCAGAAATTCAGGTCCACCTGTATGCATAGGATTTTAAAATCATCCCAATTTACAACAGTATTCTCATTCTAAGTGATGTGTCCCTTAGTTTAAAAATTATGTGGTTGACTTTAGTTTTACACACATCCAGTAATACCCACGTTTGACAGTAAAGTGTATTACAGGAAGGGATTATCTGCTCTCTCTGATTGTATCTGTGAAAAAGATAACCACTCCTTTGTCATTTCATTTTCAGTTTTTATTCATATTTGAAAAATCATTTATCAAAATAGTAATTACTTGTCAGCATCAGAGCAGAAAATTATACCAAGATCTCTTTTGAAAATGCCTACTGAGGAAGTACTTCAAAAAACGTAAATAGTTCTTGCTGGGAAGTCTAACGTACCATAATACAAAGTTCCAAATTTTCTAGTAGACCTTGTTGTCAGGGGCTTTGAGACCTCAAATGATTTTTTTGTTTGTTTGTTTGTTTTGTTTTTTCTCCGGTACTGGGAACCGAACTCACGACCTTGCGCTTGCCAGGCAGGCGCTTTTGTCGCTGAGCTAAATCCCCAGCCTGAGACCTCACATGATTGGGTAATACTGTCTTTCCCCTGCTTTCCTCTCTGATGATCCATCTCTAAATTCCTACATGGTTCCGTGTGGAGTTAGCGTTAGTTCACTTGGTCCCTGGCTGTCGTAGAGACACTGTTGGTATGAAAGCTGGTGTTCTCACTGCTCCAGGAAACAAGGAGGAGCTGTCAGTGACAGAGGGAGGGGACCAGATCATGCGGGACACAGGTGGCCTCTGCTTGTATTAAACTTCCTCAGTGGCTCCTCAGCACCCCCGACACTAGGGCTCAGTCCTAGACCAGACTGCACTGTTTATTCAGGCAACCTTTTCCCTTGCCTCAGAAGTTCACTTAATGATACAAGCTATCTCAAACCTTGAAAGATAATTTTTAACTAGAAAGTAACTTATTTATATGAATGATTTTCAGCAAGTGATTCTAACTGGCATAAGTTTTCTGGCCTGAATGAATTACAAAATTGTTTCAAAAAGACCCAAAAGTAGATGACTGAAAGGGTAGTACGACTGAAAAGTCAAAGGACCAAACTGTGAAGAGAAGTTGTTTAGAAATATCGTCATTTATTTTTAAACTGATATTTCAAAACGTCTCTATAACCAGAACATAGACATTCTAGTTTTTGAAAAAGCTATAAAAGGTACTTATATTTTGTTGTAAGATTTGGTGTTATTTCAACAAGTGAAAAAATTTAAGTGGTTTCCAGTGAAATATTTGCATTTTTTAATGCACACACCCCAAACATTTATTTAAGACAATGTGTTCTCTTTATCCACTGTTAGGTATGCAGCATGATATCATATAGCAAGACTGCTTTGAGCTTGAGGCATACGGAACCTGACCCACAGGTTCATGGTTTAGCCTCATCTGCTAGAAAGACAATTCAAAGAAATATTGGGTGATCTTAGTTAGAATAAATAATGTTCTTCACCATGTAAAGAAATTCATATTGGTGCAGAAAACTAAACGTTTTCCTTTGATGGGCATTCCATTAACCAGGAGATAGTGTTAATTTTTAGTAGAAGTTATACAGCCCTGTAACTCATATGTGAACTGTTTATTCTTGGTCTTGCTTCCTTAATTCTTTTTTTACTTCTGTTTTCTCTCTCTCACTGCTGCCTTTTAGTGGCCTTGGCATTTAGTAGTCTCTGAGGCTCCAGTGCTCTGACTTCCCTTCCCTACGTACCCTCCACCCTCCTGCTTTTTAAGAATCCACATCAGCATATTTTTGCCATGGAAACCATTACTGACTGGGCCGAAGCAACATCCTTATGTCCCTTTCCCACCAGAGTCCTGCAGGTATCTATATTGCGCATGAGTATTTCAGTAGCTGGTGTTCCAATTTATCTCCCCTTCATTTTTGTATCTTCTACTCCACCATAGCCGTTTAAACACACATTTTAAGGTTCTTCAATAGATGAATGAAACAGTTAATAAATTTAGCTTTGTGTGAGTGTGTGCATGTGTGTATGCGTGTTACTAGAGACTGAATGCAGAGACTTCATACTGAGCTACCTTTTTTTACTTTTTTTACTTTTTATTCTGAGACAGTGTCTCATGAAATAGCCCAATCCTCCTGCCTCTCAGCCTTTCAGTGCTGGGATTATAGGCCTCAGCACCCCCCACCTGGCTGAATTTAGCTTTTGAATGGCCGGCAGCCCAAGAAGATCTCTGAATTATTTTTATTCTAATATGAAATGAGTAGAATACACATGCCTTCATTACAATACCCAAGACATCTGAAGGAAAAATATAAAACAATGTTAGCACATTTCTCTTTTACTATTTATGGCAAAGTGCAGGCTGCTAGAGCTTATCTAGCATATGCCATAAAACTATAGGAAATCTTTGATCTGTGGCATACAAATCAGTTTTGAACTATAATTTGAACATTGAAATTACTACTAAATTCAAACTGAATGACTTGAGACTTTCATGAGAAGACAGGATGGAGTGGTGAAGGAAACAGTCCAGATCTGGGCTTGGGGCGTATTAAACATTCACTTAATATCACCGAACATCTAGTGGATGTTGATGAGGAGGCTGCACGATGTTCCTGGACTAGTGGACAGCTCGGTGTGATTTAACTAAGAGTTCAGTGTAGAGACATCCGGAAGTGAGACTGGGGGTTTAAGGGGACCACAAATCCTGAAGGTCTGGGCATGTTGTTCTAAGGTTTTAGACTTTATCCTTGGGTCAATAAAGAATTAGTGAAAATGGCAGTGGAAATGGTGCGATTTAGCTAGCATCGCAGGGAGATTATTGGGCAGCTAAGCGGGGGGCAGATGGGGCGAGAGTATGAAACGGGAGGCATACGCAGCAGGTGGACAGCCTGTCAGAAAGATTATGTGGGGCTGATAGAAAGTTGTAATGTTCAGAAAAGAGGGAATGCATTCCAGAGATGTTTGGGGCTTGGCGGCTGATTAGAGATGCAGATGAGTGAAGGAAAGAAGCAGGAATTATGTTCTGCTTCTGTAGCTGGAAGGAAGACAGCATTATCTTCTACAGTATGAAACGCATGGGGAGAAAAACACAAGAGAAGTGGCTAAGCCAAGCGGAGTTCAGCTCTGAACAGACCAGAGTCGCAGGTACCTGTGAGACACGAAGGCAGACATGTGCCGTGGAAAATGGACAACCTTGTTCTAGAGCTGAGCAAGGGGTGTGGATAGCTCAGCAAATTTTAGAGTTGTCTGTGAACAAGGGGGAGCTGGGCTTATGAGAACGGATCCATCTCAGTCAGACCCGGAGCATGAGACCAACAGGTTGAGCAGGCAGAGCGCTAGAGGCCAGTAGCAATAAGATGTTATGAGGAAGCAAAGTGAAAGGCAGAAACCACAATGAGACTTCCACAAAGCCCCAAACAAGGCTGAGGGAGAGCAATGTCACACCGCTGTGATCTAGACTTTTCTAAGATCCTAGACTCTGGGGTGAGACGGACATGACTTTGAGCTGCAATTCCGTAAATACTAGCTTTATTTCACTAGGCCAAGTAACTCACTTCTTTCTCTAAGGCCTGGTTTCCTGGTTGAAAAATGGGTATGAAAATAGTACCTATCTCCTAGTATTTCTATGAGTACTAAGTAATATACTGTGTGCAGCACACTGTAGAATGAATGTCTAGGCCACGGTAAGTGCACGGTAATTGTTCTTGGTGGAGGAAGTATCAGTACTGAAAGAAATGGCAGAATAGTTATAGGAGGAATAGCGATAATCATTGTCACTATGTCATTATTATTATTATTTTATTTTAAAGAGAGAAAAACTAACAACAATGAAGACAAAAACAAAAACAACACAGAAACAACAAAAATGACACATGACTTCAAAACAAAATGATAGGCATTAGCAATGGTTGCTACACTACATAGCGTTATCTTCAGTGAAGTTGCTCAGTCCACCAGATGTAAGACTCCAAGGTTGATCAAACAAGCAAAGACAGTAACAAGTAATTGAAGAAAACCATTGGAAACCATACAGAGCTTCACCAAACTAGATGGTAGGAATTCAACAGTGGTTCTTATATTGCATATTGTTGTCTTCATATCAGTCATTCTAATTACCAGATACAAGCATGGAAAATTGGTCAATAAAAAAGAAAATTTTAAGCATTAACTGTTCCTTTCAATGAACCACAGACATCAGCAGTACACGTATCCCTGCTATCCTTGTATATACGTATAAATTTTGTTTTCCATTTTAAAGAGAAAAGAAAAAAAATCGTTATTTTATTATTATTTTTAAAATTTCAAGAAATAATCCACTAAGACTTTTTAAAATTGACGGGTTTTTAGGAAAAGATTTTTAAAAGGAATCTAAGCACCCAAACCTTCCAGTGAATTTGACAACTTATAATCAATTGGTGGCCAGGATACATACAATTTAAGTGGGACAAGATATCGTACAGCCACACAGATAAGGTATTAATGGAAGGTGAAGGTCCGGCTAGTGATTACACAGAGCCTTCTTTTAGCTTTCATGGGAAGGAGAAAACGGGGCAGCAGTTGAGTGTAGTGTTCTCAGCCGGAATTCCTGGCCTGTTCCAATGTGGTCATTCTTGAAATCAAATTGGTCTACATGGAGTTCTTTCCATCACCCACACTGTCTATCTCCCTAGAAACGATGAGCCCACTGTTATTATCTCACCCAACTCCCAAGCTCCCCCGGGTAATCTCCTCTCAACTTCCATCATCATCAGCTCCTCTGTCCCACTCCCACCGCATGCACCCCAGCACAATCCTCGAGTCACGTAGGACGGATGGCCTGGCATTAGTATTGATTGCACCGAGCGTCTGTCTATCCACTGCCTCTGATGGAGGCATTCATTTCCTGGTTGTGTTTGACAGGTAATGCACAACTACTGCTTGATTTATTGATAATGATAGAGTGAGTGAAACGTATTGTGACATGAGGTTGGTATTTTTATTCACTTAAAAAATGTAATGTTGATATCAAAATCTCAAACTTATGTACATAGCTGAGGCCTGAGATAGTTCAGGCTCTTGCGTTACTTACTGATGCTAGCAAAATTTTATCTTTCTGTTCAAAACAGTTTACATTGAAGTTTCTTTAAAATAACAAAGCAGGTCATAGTTCTTCCTTTTCATAATTTAGCTCTTTGAATCTGCAGGGCAATCCAAAGCCTAAAAACCCTCATACTCTTAGAAACTCTAAGGAAACTTTTAGTTCTAAGTTATAATCATCTCTTGGAGGATTTTTTAAAACTGTTTTTATTGGTTATACAGATAAAAGGATTTCGTTTTGACAGATTCATATACACACATAGCACACTGATCATTTTCACCTCCGCATACTTCTCTTACCTTTTCCTCCCCCTTAGTTTCATATTTGGAGGGAGTTTCAATGTGCTTAGTACATTTTGCTCATATCTTACCCCCGTTACCATTCCTGACACCCTTTCCCTCCCTGTCATTCCCTTCCCCTTGTATAGCTGTAAGCAGTAAAATAAGGTCACTTAAATACTTAGTAAGCTATAAAGAAAAATGTTTAAAAGGGCATTTTATTATACACTGCTTTTTGTGGTCCAGAATTGTTGCTTTAATGTATAAACAATTTATAAAAAACTTGTAGCAAAGGAAAAGCTAAGAATGAGAGGAAAGTAAACCAGATTTTAAATACGCACATTTCAAAATGGAGCTTTAACAGTGTAAGCACTACTAGGAGTTATAGGTCTGAAATGGACTTTGAAATGCATTACTGATTAATTGGAACTGCTTAGATGAACCTAACCACTATGCTATCTATTCTAATCTTCATACAAAAACAAAAGACAAATAAAAGTATAGTATCCTGTCTGCCATCTTACCCCTCACAAATTGATCATTCTGTATTCTCTTCCCTGATTTCATCTCAATACCCATCATGATAAAAAAAAAAATAGGTAGGAGAGTGCTACTGGCCCTCTGGGCCTCAATAAATATTGATGGTAATTAAAGTACTAATTATGCAGGAACACCATTGTATGCTATCAGTTTAAAAAATTAGTTGTGCTCTTGTGTATTGTACTAAGATGATGAGAAACATTTATTCATAGCACTGATTTGGAAGTTTGCCCCGTTATTAGAGGTTCCTGGTAGAGAAAGACTTGAATGACAACTTGACTTACAACTCTTGACTCCTACACTTCCTTCATAATGATGACAAGATAATTTCTCTGGGAAGGGAATCATACATTTCACTGTTCAATAATGCAGCCCTCTGTATACATACAAGTCACATAAAAAAAACTTCCATAATTAATTAAAGATTACATGCTTTTGTTTTATACTCATTGTCTCTAAACTTCTACCCTATGAGGTATTTGTCAACATGTTACGAGGTAGAAAACCAAAGCAAAGAGAGCTAATATCCCAAGTCACAGAAAGCTACTGCAGAACTGGAATTCAAATTCTGGGCTAATCTAATTCCAGTGCGTGTATCTCTTCCCCTAAACCACACTGCTTCTCTTGGGACAGGATGACCACAAAACAGCAAGTGGGATTCATACCTGATTTGAAACAGAGGGAAAGCTATGTTAGTGACTCAGAAATGCCAAGATGTATGAATGTCAGGAATGCCCCATGTCCCTCTAATGTATTTTAAAACATGGAAGAATGATCAGATTCCCTATGTTAACAACAAATGGAATTTCTCCCTAATAAAGACCTTTTTATAAGTCTTGAGGTGAGTTATCATATTACTAGAGATTAGGAGCTCATAAAGTTTTTTCTGAAAAATTCATAAAGTGTAGTGGGTAAAAATTCATAAAGTATAGTGTGTGTCAGTCAACTGAGATGCATCTCCATTGTCCCAGGCAGGTGAGTGTTGGAAGTAAATTAAGGTACTTGACATGTATCTGAATTTAGCTTTTCCTGGGAAAATCACAAGTTTGAGATAGGTATAACTTTCATAGGACTTTGGTATCTATTCATATCTCCCTGTCTCCTAACCTTTTTTTTTTGTTTTGTTTTTTTTGTTTTTTTCTGGTACCGGGAATCGAACTCACGCCCTCGCACTTGCCAGGCAGGCGCTGTGCCGCTGAGCTAAATCCCCAGCCCCCTCTCCTAACTTTTTGAAGTGGTTGTTTTCATTCCCTCTTTTAGGTCCAGTCAGCTGTGTTCATCATTAAGGAAGTTAATTGCTATCCATTGCTGTATGGGTGCATTGTTATGAGGATGTGAAAGTGGGCATCATTTCATCAATACACCAGTGGAAAAACTTCCCAGACTTGAAGTGTGTAAACTAAGGCTGAAGTCTAAAATGCATGTCTGGAAGCAGAAGAGGCACTGAGGCTTTGCCAAGTGTTATTTCTTATTGTGCACCGGGTGGATATTAACAATGAAAAATGGGGCTGGGGATTTAGCTCAGCGGCAAAAGCACCTGCCTGGCAAGTGCAAGGTCGTGAGTTCGGTTCCCGGTAAGGGAGAAAAACCAAAAAAAAAACAAAAAACAAACAAACAAAAAAAAACAATGAAAAATAATACATTTTGAGCAAACATCAGAAACACTTGAGTAAACCATTCTAATTACATTTTGAATTACTGAGCCAAAGTAAGGCCAAGTAGCATTTTAATTATAGTAACAATTAGTTATGTTCTTCTCTGTCAAAATTTTCTCTAATAGTGACTTTCCCACTGCTTAGATTACAAGAGTCTCTAACACATTGAGTCCATATTTGGAGTCTCTGATTAGTATAAGTGGTTTAAAGAACAATGCAGCATGGATGAATAAAAATAAACGTGACTATGAGTTCTATAAAAACACATGTACTTGCAGATCTCAGAATGATTATTTCTGCCATATTTTATGAGGTAGGATTTCCTAATTTATGTGGTGCAAGAGTCATGAAAAGGAGAAAGGAGATCTGACTCCTCCTGTAGAGAAATTATATGGACTAGAAAGGATGCAGTCTGTATCCTTTGGGGACAAAGACCAACTCTGAGGGGCCACCTGCCATTGTCAACTTCTGAGTCTTCAAGTCAAGCTATCCTGGCTAGTTATGTTTTTTGTCCTGGTTTTGCCCTGGCTAGTTTATTTTTTTTCCTTTTGTTGATACTCTAAGTCTGTCATGCTTGTCCACCTGATACTGGGTTTCAAATGCCGTTGTTACTGGTTTTGCATTCTTTCCTGTTCTCTTTGTTTTGGGGAGATGATACCATTTTATTACAAGATTAGAATTCCTGTGGGGCTTCCACAGAGGGTAGAAATATCTATATGTAATCTGCATGTATTTTTTTAAAGAGTGAGCCTTGTTCTTTACTACATTACAATAATTCTCCCAGTGACTTTTGGGACTTAGGATTTAAATTGGTCTCCTGTCTTCTTCATTGCATTGGTAAGAAGCAATGTTCATGAATTATTGTAACCAGAAATAATCAGGAAGGCAAGAATATTCTATTGTTTCTGGAAATGGCCCTATAGAAGGTCTGAACTGGGATTTCTGGAATAACCTGGACATAGAACTAGGACCACAAATAGTTTTAATACCTCATGTGTCTAAAAGTCTTCATACCAGGCAAATTTACTTATATGGAACACCAGTGAGAAGAAGCAAAGAAGAAAAACAAATTAGCTGAATGGATGCTGCTAAGTCCAGGCAACGTTACATCTACCTGACTCACATGCTCCTAAGTGAGGGTCTCTTCTTGCCCATAGACACCAGGTGTGATAAAAATACACACTGAATGTTTAAATTTAAATTTCACTATAGTAATAGATACATTGCCATTAAATCCCCTCAAAATATTCACCTTCTCTGTGAACACACTTATCCCATCACTCTTGCCACTTTCTGAAGCAGTTCTGGAAGTCCTCTTTCATGAGTGTCTTTATAAGCTGTGATCAAAATGAAGTGAATGTGACTACTGACAGCCATTCAATGGGAAGGCAAACTCATAAAAGCATTAAAGTGTGTCCTCGTCCACCTTATTCATTGGGTCTGGCCTGTGCATCTTCTGGCTCTTCCCCAAAGTCAAAATGGCTGCAACAGGTAAAGGTTTTAAATCAAGGTAGGGCATCAAACCAGCCATGACAGTGAAACTAAAGACACAAAGCAGGACTTCTAGAATTGATTTATAAAGTGGCAAGAATGATAGAATCTGCATGTCCCCAGCAAGAGGAATACTTTGAGGGTATTAATGACAGTGTATCTCTTATTGTAATAAATTTTAAACATGTTTAAATATTCACTGAATTTTTGATCACATCTCAACACTTAGAATAGGCAACCCAAGGACACTCTAGTCAGGTTTATACTTAGCACACTTGCGTACATTTTCCTCCAGGTTTGCTTATTTTGACTAGTACATTATTTTCCAGTGGGCTATTTGCACGTGTGTGTGTGTGTGTGTGTGTGTGTGTGTGTGTGTGTGGAGGGATGTTTCACATGTCTGATTCACTCAGGTCCAGTGGGGCTCAGTTTGTCTTTTTCAAGAAAACAGGATAGAATTAGAGTCTCCTAAAATTTTTGAGGGGATCGCTAACGCCATAAGTGGCAGCTAACAATTTATAGTAATGAAAGAGAACAAACAGTTTTAATATATACCAGGAAACTTCAGTGCTGCAAGGAAGACTGTTTAGCATAAGTACAGAGAAATCAGTGCTTCTCAGGAGCCAAGAGGCACCACAGCTCTCCAAGCTGTCTTCTGCGTGCATCAAGCCTGTATGTGTGGCCCTCCTCCAAACCACCACCGTTGTTCTTCGGTAACTTAACTCTTACCCAACAAGACAGAACCGCTCTCTCCCTCTGACATTTCCTCCGCTGCATCGTGGATTTGCTTTTCTTATCCACATCCCAGCACCCACGTAGTGGCTAGCCCATAATGTGTGCCCAGAATGATTTGTAGAGTAACTGGATTGAGAAAACAGCTACACACACACACATACATGCACATGCACACACACACACAAACACACACACACACACAGAGTTTGCACATCCCTAACCCAAAACTCTAAATAAAAAAGTACTTCAAAACTTGAATCTTTTGGAGCACCAACAGGATGCTAGAAGTATAAAATTCTATGTTAAACTTTGTTTCATGCACGAATTATCTTAATATTTGTGCTGCTGAAGTGAGCATGTGCATAAATTATTTTAAAACACTATATAAAATTACTTTCAGGATCTTGCAGAAGGTTTGTATAAAACATAAATCAATGTTGCATTTAGATTGGATCCTATCCCAAAGATACCATACTCTAATATCCAAGTATTTTAAAAATCCAAAAAAAATCCAAAATCCATAACATTTCAGGTCCTAAGCATTTTGGAAAGAGGATGTTCACATTTTTTAGAAAAAAACTACATCCAAATACTAATGAGGCTCAGTGAACTACTTTCATAACAAAATGTATTTAAAAATTCTAATTCTCATAGGTATGGATAGGCAGAGGTTAAAAACAAAAAAAAAAGAAAGTGAATAGAATTGTGTTAACTTTCCATTACTGTGACAAACTACTGAGATAAATGAACTTAAATAAAGTTTACTTTGGCTGCTGGTTTTAGAGGTCTCAGTCCATGGTTTCTCAGCCCATTTTGGACCTTTATTGGCATAGAACTGGGTACATGGAGGAAGATGTCTGTGCACCTCATAATGGCCAGGAAGTGGGGAACTGGGGGAGAGAGTGAGAGAAAGAAAGATAGAAAAGAGTAGCAGAAGTCCCAATACAGTATCTCCTTCAATGGCATTTCCCCCGATAACCCAACTTTCTCCCACTCCGCTCTACCTCCTAAGATTCCACCACTTCCCATTAGCAGCATATGCTGGTGGCCAAGCCTTCCTCACATGAGCCTTTGAGGAACACTTCATGTGCAAATTACAGCAAGAGTACACACAAGGATATTTTTGAATATTAACAGTATCAACTAATAACATAAATTACTAAAATTTGTGAAATCAGAAAAAAAATCTACCTTACAGATTTGGGGCAAACTTTGAAGTTTTCTTTTAATGATTTACACTTAACTTTAATGATTCTACAGAAAAGCAGCCAACTCTAATGGAAAAGAAAAATCACTTTTCTCGGGTGATCAGGCTGATTTTTCCAGTAGTACTTCACCTTTCAGAAATCATGATGCAGTATTGGGTAATCAAGTCCACTATAGACAAAACAATTTACTGAATCTCCCATTTCTCACTAGAAAGCAAAATATGTACATTCTGATTTCTTCTTGTTTTTCCTAAAGCAAATTACTCATTGCTATTGAAATATCAATTAGGAATTGTCCAATAATCCTCAAAGATCAAGACGATTCCTAAAAATAAAACTATAGGAAACATGAGTAATATACAGAATCTAAGAGAAATTAAGAGTAAATGCTTATAAGTTAACCAGCTTCTAATCTGATATAGTTTTTTAAAATTCTATTGAAGTGTATTTTCATTAAAAAAAAATCTTGGCTGGATATCGTGCTTATATTTTGTGATACATCTTTTTGAAGAAGTTCAACATTGGCCTACAAAACCAATCCTGAGACATGCCTCCTTTAAATGAAATGATTTGGACTTTACTTTCTCAACTGAAAAAGTACCTGAGATAATAAATTTTAAAGGAGCAAAGGTTTATTTTGGCCCATGATTTCAGTGATTTCACTCCATGATCACCTGACCCTATGGCTTTGGGGATCTGTGTTA
This sequence comes from Chinchilla lanigera, assembly GCF_000276665.1. Classification (NCBI taxonomy): domain Eukaryota; kingdom Metazoa; phylum Chordata; class Mammalia; order Rodentia; family Chinchillidae; genus Chinchilla; species Chinchilla lanigera. The sequence continues at coordinate 7,482,089 of NW_004955431.1, read as the reverse complement.
AAGCAGTATATCATAGCACAGCTGTGTGGCAGAGAAAATCTGTTCAACTCATGACAAGCAGAAATACCAGCATAAAGAGAGAAAAGAAAGGCTTAGGGTCTCAAAATCATCTTTAAAGGCATGCTTCCAATGACCTAACTTCCTTCCAGGTGACCTCAGACTCCTAAGATTATACCCAGTAGCACCACAGGGTGAAGACCAAGCCCTTAGCATAGGGGACTTTGGGCTTTGGGGAACATTTAACTAGGGCTTGGGGTGTAGCTCAGGGATGAAGCGCTTACCTTGCATGCAGGAAACCCTGTGTTTAATTCCCCTTACCAAGAAAACTTCCAAACCCTAAGAAGATTCTGTCCCACACTGAATAAAAATTATGGATTTATTCGCTGACATTTCATAGTACCATTGCTTATTTTTCATTCTGGTATGATTTGTTATCAAAGAAATCAAGAGGTACTGTTCGATCAGGTTCCTAAAAGCATTAAGAGCATTCTCATCTTTCCTGTGTGGTTTCATTTCTTCTAAAAATGCTCCTCTTCCTCCTTTTATTAACCAAAGAAGTCCAGGTTGGCACTCTTGTCCACTCACTGACTTTAGGGATCATCTTATATGGACCCTGACCATTGAAAAGTGGATTTTTTTTTTTTTGTTTTTCCCTACATCTCATGGCACAGATTGAAACAGGAAGCTCATGTGCTGGATTATTATCTATATTCTAAGAGCAGAATTAGGAAAATTAGGAATCTTCTGCCTGTGGGTGTTTGCCTTCTTTAGAGGTTCTCTGTGTTTTCTTTCCACAGCCTCATACAGCTGAGCTCCATTGTTTTTCTCCTGGTGCCAAATTCACGTTCTTATATCCTTTCTAGTTCAAATTATTTTTTATGTGAAGAATCAGAGCCTATATCTTACCTTCATGATCCCTGGGCCATGTAAGTTGGAAAATGTTGCTTCACAGAACACAGCTGAAATATTCATCAGATTTGCAGGGGTATATTTTTGCAGTACGCTTATAGTAGCTGCATGCATCTTTTCTCATCTGCCCTGAGTTGGTCTTTAAATCATTTATGTTAAGCAGGAATGCTAAACATATCCTCAATAACTGTGAGGATTTTTTTGCTGTGTAACAGTATCTCCGCCCTACTTAACTTTTTGATAAGGCTTGCAAACAAGTTCATAAATAGAAGAACCTATGTATATGAAGCTGGGATATGTCTTCAGGCTGTTGTCAGTGAAAGTTTGGAATTGTTGTGTAGGTGTGTTGAACATAAAATGCAATAAAGTGTGATCAAGACTTTGTTAATGCATAAAAATGCCTGCATTCCTACTCACAAAACTCTAATTGCTTTTTTATGTGAAGCTTTTGCTCTGCCGATGATCAGGGTGAGCGATGCGGATGATCAGGAAAAGGGGATGGGAAGATGAAGTGAACCAGTCCTGTGACATTTATGAATTTACTCCCTGGTGTTTAGTAAAGTGTAATGGTCTAGCATAGGCAAAGATTGCTACAATACTCATGCTTTAAAGTACTCCTTCTACTGGAAGGATATTTAATTTCATGAAACCCCTCATTTGTAGGAAATCTTGAAAGAGTAAACCTGTTCGTATTTTGGGCTGAATAAGCAGTGTTCAAACAAAGGAGTTCATAATTAACACTGGGATGAAAGAAGGGTCGGTGAGCTGGGTTTCTAGCATGAAAGGAGTGAGTTCTTTAAGTGAGGGGATTTAATTCCTTCAAAACACAAAGTAAGCCACAGGCGAGGAGTTGTATAAAGCAGGAAGTGCAGAAAAACATCCTGCCTATCCAAGTAGCATTTCCTGTATCCTTGGTGGAAGCCAGTGCAGAGTTCCAAGCACTGGCAAGGGTACAGACTCCAAAATGGTCCAGAACCCTGCATTCAGTCCTTGCTTGCAAGTAAGGGGAGTTCAAGCCGATTTCCATGGTTCAGAATCACTTAGTCCACCTTCTGTAGGGTCAGTTGTTTAGAAACCCAACCACCACCAACCCTACTCCCCACCCCTGACCTTGCCATGCTGGAAAGAGGGAGCAAGAAAATAAGAGAGAGAAGAATGCTGGCGTTCTCCAGTCCTATCACTGTGTTGTCACTCAGGTGCTAAAAGACAGATTTTTCCCTGTGTTAAAAATGCATTCTGAGAATCGTCTATATTCCTAATAAATAGGGTTTTTTTTCCTTTAAATAATACTCACAACATGGTCTTTTAAGTGTACAGTTTTTCTTAGAAAATGTTTCAGTTTTGGGGGGGCATAAAGTTGGGGCATATCTAGATATATAAATATAATCTATTGCCCTAAATATCCAAAGCACTTGATGTATCTCTTATGACACATATAGATATATATTTGGTATATGTATAGAACACAGGGTTAATTAATAATTTTCATTTTACTGGATTCTTCCTTCTAACATCGCTGAGTATGGAGTAGTTGTACTACATTGATATTCTCAGGAAAGTAATCACTGTGAGGAAGAAAGACAGACTAGGAAACAATGCACTTTCGAATTTTTATCTGTTTATCAGCCTTGAAGTTTATGTTGCAGCATTATCCACTTTCCGAAGCCTAGTTTGGCCCATGCTTCCTGTGCAGGTTGTTTTAGTAGCTTTGGAAGCATTCTTTTTAGTAAGCTTTTAAATCCTTTATCAGAGTTGGGCAGGTTGTAGGGTTCAAATAGCCACAGGGAGTAAGAGCCACTTGAAAGTGGAGGGGTTGACATAGCTCGCTGTATGCTGTTGGTGATTTTAGCTTTGTTTTTGTAGAATTGGCCAAAATTCTAATTTTTTTCTCTGTTGAGATTTGATCCTACATTTTGCTAATTAAAAAACAGGATTGTGGTACTATACTGTTAAGCCACAGAAAAGCAAAGTGTGTGTCTCCATCAATAAATATGTTCTCTAGGAGACATGTATACCAGTAGCCAGTTATGTTTACTTGAACTTAGCTTACTTTTTTTGGCATTCTACACATTAATGTATTTATTTTACCATTTGGATTAGGAAATGGATGTATCTTGAGCCAAAACTTTTATCACTGGTGCAAACAAAAATCTATTCATTTTATTGGATTTTGTTCCTTCAGATTAGAAAGTACAATTCCAAATGTTGCTGTGCTCATTGAAAATTATGTGACCTGAGTATGACTGATACTGCACAAGGTTTTCTGCTCATATCTGTCTTTTAAATGCTTTATTCTAGAAGCTGACTGGTTCGAAAGTCCATGCTATAGAATAGACATCCACTTTTTCCTTAACAAATGGGTTCCCAGGCCAGGGCTGTAGCTCAGTGTGTGCAGTACCTGACAAACGTGAGGTTCTGAGTTCAATTCTCAGTACAAAAAAAAGAAGAAAGAAAGAAAGGAAAAAAGGAGGAGAAAGAAAGAAAGAAAGAAAGAAAGAGAGAGAAAGAAAGAAAGAGAAAGAAAGAAATAAAAAGAAAGAGAAAAAGAGAAAGAAAGAGAAAGAGAAAGAGAGAGAAAAAGAGAAAGAGAAAGAGAAAGAGAAAGAGAAAGAAAAAGAAAAGAAAGATAGATACCGGTTCCCTGATGGAATGACAATGAGGACGCTGTGTGCTCTAATCCTCCCCCTGTGCGTGCTTACTATACATCCATGTGTCAAAGCCACTAAGAATTCTTGCAGTAAAGAATTCTGTTTCTGGAGCCCAGTGCAGTATATTTCTCTTTTAATTTGATGCAAAGTGATTTTTTAAAAAAAATAATAACACCTACTAACAGCCAGGGAAAAATAAGTTTCTAAAAAAATACATCATGGGAAATCCTTTCCTAAATTATTCAGTGTAGAACCATATAAAGTATGCTATCTGTCCTGTGTTTTGGGAGAGTGTTTTGGAAAGGATTTTCATTCTTTTTAAAGCATAGGCAATAATGCATGACCATGTCTGTGTGTGTGTGTGCCTGTGCGTGTGCATGTGTGTACACACACGTGCACACACACATGCATAAAGCTGAACAACTTGTGTCCAGTGCTCAGCTTTGTCTGCCTATGATTACATTAGATAACCTTTTGCTTGGTACTCCCAACTCTTAAGGGCTGCAGTGGAACTTGATCTACTGAAAAAAATCTAGCATGGAAAACATTGCTCACATATTTGATTTCATACTAAAGCCTAAATCATGCATAGAGTTTCACTTGAACACAGTTTGGCACATTTCTCAAGGTCTTTGCTCACTGCCAGCTTCCTGTGGGATTAGCCATAAATTCTGATTGAGTAGGAAAACTACTAGCTGAGCTGCTTCCTGCAACAAGAGAATAAGCACTCTGTGCTAGAAACTTTTCCACATCAATGACCGATTTGAAAAATTCTGCATATTTACATAAGAATAGGGGACAGTTTTGTCATTTGACTGCATCTATTAATTCCACTCATGAGAAAATTGGGTTTTATCAAGAAAAGTAAGATAATATGTTTATGGTGGCTATATATGTTGATATGTCAGAGTATAAGTTTAGACCATCTCAAAACTAACACTATTGACATGTGGAGCTGGATAATTTTAATTCTTCATTAGTGTTTGAGGAGAAAGGAGAGGATGAAGATTGACTGTCCAGTGTATTGTAGGATCCCTGGCCTCCCTGGGGTCAGCCCACCAGAGAATGCCAGTAATCAGCAAGAATTCTCCATAATAATCATTGTCTCAACCTTACAGTATTCATAAAATTCCACTTGCATTGCTTATTAACTAAGTGAAGAAAACTTAATAAAGTGAATAAAACTATAGTTTACCTTGGCCTAAGAGAAAAATCTTGTCACATTGATCCTCATTTTCTCACTTGCTTTTTAAGAAGAGACAGAGACACAGAAAGAGAGGTGATTTTCACTAGTGATATGATTTGAATTTTGAGTAGATACTTGGATCCAGAACTCCCCCAAGAAACCCAATCATGGTTTATGCCACTCAAAACAAATGGGCCTTTAGATTATTTTCCTTTACACCATCTTCCTGAAGACCAAGAAAAAGTTGGAAGTATTTGCGAATTTATTTGCATTTACATAAAACCCAATTTTCAGACCCTTAAATACACAGAATGCCTAAATGTTAGGCTCTTCAAATAAAGATCTTAGTACCTTACACCAATTTATTGTATACAATACTTAGGTGAATTATGCGTAAGACTTGTTAATAATGTTTATTTAAAATTTTCAACACAGGATGGCATTGAAGGATTACTGCAATACCTTATCATTGCTAGCTTAATATTGCAATGATAAAATATTTTTGCTCACTAAAAAATGTTTAAACAGAGTGGTAAAAATAAACATATAACTTTCTTTCACTGAAAAATTATTTTTAACATGAAAGCAACTATATCCCAGTTGTAAATTATTTTCTAAAGAACACTACAGTCTTTTGAAGTTAAAAAAAAACATCAGTGTCCTGCTAAAACGTGCTTATTAAAAGATACAAATTTATTTGATTCATTTGTAGAAAACTGATCTTATAACAGTAATGGTAAATGAAATAAATCAAGCACGGAGGATAAATGTCTCATGGCTTCTTTTATATGAGAAACCCAAAATAAAAATGATTTTATGAGCAAAATAAAAAGAAAAGATGGTAGAAAATAGGGTGGTAGATTCTGCAGAAATAAGCAGGGGATCTCGGGAAGCTGCAGGGGAGGAGTAATTTTCAAGATGTGATGTGTATATGTACAAATTCCTAGTATAATTATTGTGTATTGCAAACATATCCCAACAATATGACAGTTTTATTCTATTTTGGGGGAAAAAGGTGTAGACTGTGGACTTCTGCTAATTCAGTGGCAGATAGGGTCCTTTTCTTTCTTGATTTCTAAGCACACAAAATCAGTTGCCAAAAAAACTAACAAAAAATTATTTGGTGTGACAGCAGTGTTACCAAGGTTATATCTCACCTACTAGTGTTTCAAGTGTACATAAGAGTGGCTGATTATGGCTGCTGGTTTTGTTTAGCCAATTTCCCACTTGCAGTTAGTTTTTAAATTCTTTTATTAGTAACTTCTGAATTCAAAGGATTCCTATTGTCTAGAGACTAGACTTCCATTTTTCTTATAGTAATGTAGAGACTAAATTGTATCATAATGCCCAGTTTTCTTCCACTGACAGAAAATTTAATTGGGGATTATTTCACAAAGATATTTTTTATCTCTTAGCCCATCTTTAGTCTACTGAATCTCTAAATTATTCTGCCAAATCAATATTTTTTCTCTTTAACAGTTTTATTCAAATAAAATTGACAAATAAAACACATAAATATGCAAATACAGTATAAGGAAAGTGTATAGTGTGCTTGCTGTTCTGATATGTGCATATATTATGAAATAGCATGATCAGGTTAATGAGGATATCCCCTCATCTAGTTATACCTTATTTTGTGTATGGTGTTAGTTAAGATTCACTTTCTTAGCAAATTTCAGGCAATCCATTATTATTTACTATAGTCAACATGCTCTATATTAAATCCCTAGAAGTTACCCGCCATTACTGAAAGCTTATACCCTTTGACAGACATCTCTGCCCAGCCTCTAGCAACTGCCATTCTACTCTGCCTCATGAATTTGAGTTTTTTCAGTTCCACATGTAAGACTCTGCAGTGTTTGTCTTTGTGTGCCTTATTTACTTGGCTTAGCATAATGTCCCCCAAGTTCATCCATGTTTTTGTAAATGAGAGGATTTCTTTACTTTTTAAGGCTGAATAAGGTTCCATTGTGCATATTCACCACATATTTAAAAATCCATTCACCCACAGACCCGCGCTTAGACATTATGTCCCCATCTTGGCTATTAGGACTAATGTTGCAGTGAACATGGTAGTTCAGATCTCTCTTCAAGATCCTAATTGTGAATGTTTTATGGATATATCCTGGAGTGGGATGGATGGATCAAGTGGTAGATCTGTCTTAAATTTTCTGAGGACCCTTCAACCAGCAGCGCACAAAGATTCCCTTCTGTAGTGGATTGACAACTGGTGGTCAACTTACAACAGCCAGCTGAACTGAGTGAGTGGTGCTGGGTGTGGGAGGCCCACCTGAGGACTGTTGCCAGTAGCATAAGAGGCAGACTTGGAGAAGAAGAAGTTAGGCTGTTGGGAGCTAAGTGAAGGCTGCTGGAGGCTGGCAGAAGCTGTTAGGAGCTGTTGGTTCTTTTGGGGAAACTTGTCATGCTGGCTTTCCTGATGAACTTGGTTGGCTGTTTTCATCCTTCGAGGAGCTTGGGACCTTGTTGGCACTGAAAATAGCTTCAGTTGACTTTGATAGAGCTCTGGTCCTCACTCTGAGCATCGCATACTGGCTCCAGAGGGGAAGATGGTGCATTGCTCAGTCTCCTAGAGAAGCTTGTTGCTTTGGCTTTCCTCTTTGGAACTCAGCTGTCTTGATCATCAGAGGAGCTCAGGACCTTACTGTTGTTGAGGATGGCTGTGGTACTTTTAGGGGGAGCTCTGGTTTTTACTTTGAGCATTGCTTCCTGGCTCCAGTGCAGATCCCTCAGCCTGCTAGCACAGATCCTTCATCCTGCAGGCACACACTTTCTAGATTCCACCCCTGAGCTCTGCGCCTTTGCAGCACAAATCCATGAAACAGACTTGCATGAGACAATGTCGTGGGCTCCGGGCCTCCGGTTGGTCTCATGGGAGGCATTGTTATGGGCTTTAGGTCTTCAGCTGGACTCATGCAGGACATTATCACAGGATCCAGGCCCTCAGCTGGATTCTTTGGTCTCTAGTGTGTGGACAGATTTCCTGCACTCTCTTATATATGATTGGGTGATTATTATACATAATCTTATAAAATATGTGTCCTATATTACATATTTTTCGCCTTGAAAATATTCCCCAAACTATAACACCTTCTTTCCACATCTTCACTAACGCTTGTTTCAAAATCATTATTTCTTAAAGCGTGATGCAGAAAACGTCTGTCCTGACCCCAAGTTGCCCTATGGGACAGCCTAACCCTCCAGTGTATCTCTTCCTTTCCTCCATTCCTTCCATCCAACAAAGCTGAACTATTTCTTTGCTGCCCACGGACATTGCCGTTCTTCCATTACACCAATTTCTCTGTGGTCCCTTCCTTTCAGAGCAGCTCTGTCCTTTGGTGTCCATCCACTGTGCTGCTTTGGGGAACCCATCATGGCGTCCCCACTCCAACACCCTGCCACACACCGCTCCTCTAAACCTCAAATACTTTGTTTACCCATTTATTTTATATTTTCTACTATAATTCAAGTGTAGTATTGTTTTGCTCCCCTTAGTAAAGACTAAATTTTAAGAAGTGACTATATTTGAACCACCTTTATACTTCCTAGTATATATATACCTTGCACAGGGCTCTGCTAAAAAATATCCATTGAATTCAACTCCTGTATGCTGGAATTTTTGTTGTTTTTCTTTGTCTTTTTCTTTTCTAACAGGTGCTGGTTCTCTAAAACCATACCAACTTGTCTTTATGCTTATTTTGATTATTTTTCTCTTTGGCAGCTAAATATGTAAATGAATGGCTTTTGTATTAATCTGAGATAGTGAAATCACCCAGGAAGGCTGCACTGGGACATAATTTTAAAGGGATCAGAGCAGTCACCAAAGGGTTTGACTAATTACATAATATAAGTTAAGCACAAAAGCTAGCTTTGCAAAACTAATCTGAAATAAATGAAAAAAATGTGAACCAACATAATACTGTGACTGCGCTCTCTGCATCAGTCTCTATTCCTCTTTCTCTGTCCCTGTCTCTCTTCTTCATCCTCCCTCACTTTTCCTTTCTAGCTTTCCCTTCTTTCCCCTTTCATCCTTAAAGGAAATCAGTGATAAGGCTTTTTACCATTTGTCCCAGGAGCAACAGCTGTGCAATGATCTCATTTATTTCTTTGATTTTTAAGTCTAGAAATTTTAAAAACTCCAAATCCTTGTGATTTTGCTGCTAAAAACAGATAGAACTGATACCTCACTGCTAAATTAGATTGGAGAACAACAACAGCAGCAAGTTAAACAACAAAAAATATATATATCTTCCAGAAGTTCTTATGTAGCTCTAACTTTCCAGCATACTGAGGAAAAATTCAGTCATGACATTTTAATTCTCGGAATGGCTTTTATGCTACTTTCCCACCCTAATCCCTCCATCCTGGCCGTCAGATTTAAATGCTGATAGTAATGGAGCAAGTTAAAGATTTCTTATCCTTTTAACAGCCAGATTAAAGTACTTCTGTATTTTCCTCTTTGATATATTTTGTCTCTTAGTGTAGGTACAACACATTGTCAAAAGATAATACAAAATATAGCTTGGGCTGTAATGCATAGTGTTATGGCGGTGTCTCGTAGTAATATGTGCGGTACTATTATACAAATAGGAATTGGAAACCAGGCTTCCTTCACAGGGAATTAACTAAATGGTGCTAAACCGGTTACTCCTGGAGGTGGAGGGTTCTGAAAGCCACTGCTCCCCTTTTCCCATCTCTTTGGGGTGGAGGGAGATGTCTGGCGCCACAAAAGGAATTCAGTTCTGGTTTGAGCAGAGACCTGAAGGCTATTAAGTTTATTTTAAGAATGTATTGCCAGAGATCTAATAAATTTATTTGTAGCTTCAGGCAGTGCATGCATGAAATCTTGTTGCACCAGGTGTTTGGTTTTGTGTATTTTCCTTTCTCCAGAGGGGGAACAGGGTGTGAATATTCCTGGCCAACTTCACTAAGCTCTCAGGGACGCAGTTAGTGTTTCTATGAGAATATTGTTTGCTCATTTTGTTTGTTTGTTTAAATGTTTATTCCTATTTGTAAATAGGAACAATAGAAAATTTATTTAAAGGGGAAAAAATAAGTTCTCCCACATCGAACTGTATGTGTATGTACATTTTTAACACAATTTTTGTGATTTTATGCTAAAAAAGCAGTATTTGAGATCACTCTATTTCCTTTTAAGTGGAAAGACCACTAGACCAAAAATGAAGACTGCTGAGAATTTATTTATGTTCTGCACACAGTTACTTTGTAATCATATTCAAATCCCACCTTTTCTGGAGCCTGGTAAAATGGACCAGTAAGAAAAAAGTATGATCCAATATTCATTCCTGTTCTAAAATGCTTGAAGTCTATTTTACATTGTTCACCAGCATAATTATATCTTGAATTAGTTAGTCTTTTTGTTTAAAATATGTTCAGCTTGCATTTTCAGCAGTAAATAAATAAAAATTCCTTCGTTACCCACATGACAGCATTAAAATGATTTAGTTAACTTTTAATTTAAGGCTCTGTATGATAATCCAGTAACGTCCATCTGGCAAATGAGAGTTCACTTTACAATGACATGTTTGCTGTGTCCTTTGTCCTCTCTGGATATACACCTGAATTCCTTATCTGAGGCCCACATACCAGCAGTAAAGACATTCGTTCCACTGGTATTAAGGTTCTAACTAAGAAAGTAAAGTGGGCCATAATTAAGTCAGATTATATTAAGAAAATATGCTTATACCCTAGGTTAGGGAATACAAATTTATGGTGCTCCCTTTTTACCTTTTCTTTTTGTTGGGGAGGTTAAAATTAAGCTAATATGCTTGCTTTAGGGCTGGAGCAGGGGAAGGAGGCAGCTTAGACAATGTGAAGGATCCCTGCAGGCTCAGGCTTGTAGATTTTGACCCAGCTGTGGCCTCATGGGTCGCCTCAGTCAGCCTGGAAGATGGGGTGTCTTTCCAGCTTCCCCAGCTTTGACGGTGGCTGCAAAGTCATTCATAAGGCGAGAGGGTTTTAATGCAGCTGGTATTACTTTTTCTACAATTGCATCTCAAATATTGACAAATTCACCCTTTGACTCTTTGTTTTACCACATACTTCTCACTGCTTGGCGCCCTCACTCTGCTTTAGCTGCCAGATGTTTGCTGATCTCATAGGGAAACTCACTCCGATAGTGTTTTGCTTGTTCAGTCACACTAACGTATAAATGACAGTAAGCAAACTAGAATTTTGCTTAATACTAACTTGAATAAGGTAATTATTATGATTATTATGAGAAAGTTCAGAAAAATACTAGCAGAATGGATTGAAATGCTAGATCTCCTGTATATTATACCTCTTGGAATTTGGAGTGGATCATTTAGGCTGATACTCATTTACCCTCTCTAATTAGGAAGTGGAAATTCCTAATTTGTGGAGCTGCTCTGAGATGCGTTGAGACAATGTGGATGTTTAAAAAATCATGCTGACCATGTTCTCCAGTGTGGACATTTTCAGGCTTCTTGAGCCTAAGCTAAATCCAGTCCTTCACATCAGCATACATGTTCTAGTTATTTCTGTCGAGTGTCTTTTTTGATTGGGCAATGCCTGTGTGGTGTCAGTGCTGGCTGGTCCAAGCCCATGGCTCTGGTTAGCAAAGATTATGTTTACTATCCCTGATACAAAGAGTAAGTATTCTCTGCAATAAGCCCAAATCCGTGACATCAACAGAGGAATCCAAATAGCTATTCTAGCTCTTCCATAGCAGAGACCTTGTCTATGTCCCAAGAGGCCCTAGGCATGGCCCTAGAGCTAGCTGTATGGGATCTTTTTAATCATTCTGTATTGAAGGAAAAAGATATCCAAAAGAGTGCCGCTTGGACTTTGTCATGCCATTTCTCTTTGTATATACAATATTCCTCTACATTTTCTCTCACCTCTTTGTGGATCTGACCCCTTGTGCTGTGCTGCCTCTTTTTCAGAATTTATAAAGAAGGGAATTGAAGATGTAGATTGCACAGAGTGGAGGAAAAAATAATATGTCAGTGATCAAAAGCTGCGTATGGCAGCAACATTTGAATACCTACTACCGGACTAAAATAATCATTAAAATTATGAAGTAGTCTACACAGCTAAAAAAAAAAAAAAGTATCAGCAACTTTTGAAAATCTAACTCCAAGTTCTTTGAGTGTCCTATCAGTCACCGAAAGTACAGATGCTCTTGGGTCACTAGTTTGTCATCTCTGGGTATTTGGGTCACCTCAGGATAAATAACCTTGCCTTCCTCTAAAACAGAATTTGGATGCATCTTAACTACTGTTTGTCTCCAATATCCAATCAATTAAAAAAGAAAAGGAGAAGGAAATGAATATTTCAAATGTTCTGAACTCCTACCAAATTGGATTCTTTGAAGTTCCATTTTTACTGGAGTTCTTATCTCTCCTGCACTTAATCTTCCAGAAACACCTTTCTCTCCATCTCCTCAACTGTCCAAATACCATCCTGTACTTAAAGCCCATTTAACACTATCTCTTCCATGAGTGTGTCTTTGATCCTCTCAGGTTAGAATAATCCCTCTCTCTGGAGCTCCCACAGCTCATTATCAGAGCCTCTTTCACAGCGCTTGCCAATCTCTGCCTCACGTGCATTATCTCTGTGCGTGCCATCTCCCATAGGTGAACGCCAACTCCAGGGGGCCCAGCAAGAGCCAAGTTGGCTTCAGCTTTGCACCAGGTGCTTTTTAGTAAACAGTAAATCAACCTGATTTTAAGGGCCAGAGAACAGGATTGTACGGCCTCAACAGAGATTCCTTTATGGAAGATTCTAAAGGCAATGCAAAGAGAAGATCATCCGATCACAGAAACAGCAATGAACTAAAGCTCTCACTGAAGCTTTCAGAGTCTCACCAAAATTAGGAACACTGTAATTCTGATGAGATTGCATAGATACTAATCACTGACTTTTCCCTTTAAAAGAACAAGACTTCATGAAATCTGCTTAACAATCTAATTATCTAATTTTCCTGATAAATTAAGCATTTGTATCTTAATCTTTTCTAACAGACATGTCTACTTATATTGCTGATTTAAAAGACTATCCCTAATTTCTTTTTAAAGTTGCTACCTATTTTATTTCAAGGTCATCTTCCAGGCTGAACTTTATTCCAGAAAAATGAAATTTTACCAAGCTATTGCTAAATATGTTTTGTGCAAGAAGTTTCTTGTCAGAGCTAAAGGAGTGCCCACTTTAACCACCACAAGTCAAAGTTGTGACTTTAGTTTCTCATGACCAAAGTACAGTACTGTGCTTTGTCTGTAGGGAGCTCTGTGCTTTTAGGGAGGGCTAATTGGAGATTGCAGGTCTTTGTTATTCTAAAATAACTACTGAGTTTGAGTTGAAAAAGAAAATAAAAAAGGCCGAAGACCAGCTGGAAAAGTTCAAAGGGGTCTTTTCATCAAAATGTTAATGGCGTTAGTGTGAAGGTTTGGGGACAGAGCTTTAGGGAGTGTAGTTACGAGTTGTCAGGCACCTATTGTGTGGATTTATGACACAAGCTATGGACCTTAATTTGTTTCCAGTACGATGTTGACATTTGCTTTTCAGCATCACAGGTGAAAACCTATTTCAGAAAAGCAACAAATCACAAGTAAGCAAAATTTGTCCAATTTTAAGTTATTTAATTTCATCTAAAATTTCACACTCGGTAAGCTATAACTCTTGTTAAAGTGTTAACATTCGCTATTCCCATTTATTGAGGTTTTAGAAGAGTTTACATTGGCATGTAATAAATAAGCTGGCTTGCTATTCTTCAGATAAAATATAGAGTCAGTTACATAAGATTGCAATTTTAATAAAGGGAGTTTTAAAACTGTAGCTCAGTTACTCAAATCCTTATATCACTCTTGTATTAAGCATGTGCTGAGATTTTATAGATTTAGAAACTAAATACAATTCACATATATATGATTCAGAAGGGTTATTTAGTATTTACTTGTGGTCAGAGTTAAGCTTTGTAGCCTTTATATTCTCTATTTAAATAAGTATCTACTTTAAAAATCCCAGTTTTAGAGTGAATTACGCTGCTATAATGACTAACCTAGATCATTTCACTGTCTTATAAATTTTCTCTATATTGTTTCTGAATTTTAGTTCCAATGAAATCTCAGAAGGTAGCTATGTGAAATACTGGCAAATTTGTTCAGCTAGACATCTATTCAAAACCTTGGACTAACCAGTAACTTGGCCCCCTCCTCCTTCCAGAACATAGGCACCAACCTAAAAATAAGTTTTACAAATCTTCAAGGGTGGATGAAATTAGGTATCCTTGACACAGTTCATGCCTCTTTATAATGAAATGGGAACCCATTAGTTATCAATAATCCCTGAGGTGTCATTTAGCTAAACATACATTCCAATAATTCACATTTATAGATAAACACTTGAAGTATGCAAGAAATTTTAGAAGACTATCACAAAAGCAATTTTTTTATTATAAAAAAATTTAGTACCAAAAAATAGGTTACATTTATATAGAAATGTAGACTGCTTAATTAATGACACACTACTCAGCTTCTTCAGATAAAACAATAGAGTTGCTTCATTCAGCATGCATTTTCTACAAATAAGCAGAATGAACTCCCTCCCTCCTGACCTTGTAGGAAGAAACAAAATGACCAAACAGAAGAGTAACTATATGTAAGGTTTGAGTTTGTGGAGAGTGATGCAGCGGGAAATTAGTCAGAATAAGAGTTAAAGAGGGCTGAGTCTACTTTGAGACTTGCTGCTTTATATAGGGTGGAGAGAGGCCACAATAATTCAATATTCTTCATGATATAATCTTTAGTAGAGAATAATCTTCTCTGTTCCATCTCAGAAATCATTAGAATTAAATACTAAAATTGGCTAAAAATAGTCATGATTTAGAGAACTAGAGATTGCTAGAAGAAGGAGAAAATCCAAGGGTATTCTAGGAAGAAGACACAGCACAAGCAGAAGCACCCATTTTAATGCAGAAAACAGGGAGACTGGATGCGTCTCCATCTTTCTCTTCAAAAAAGAGGTGATGGGACCGTGTGACATTTTGGTGTATGTTTACAATGTGTGCTGGGCAAATCAGAATACTTAGCCTTTCTCTTTATAATTTCTCTATGCTAGAGCCTTTAAGGTCCTCTATTCTAGTTATTCATAAACATACAATAGGCCAGTGGTGGGAACCTATGGCATGTGCCACAGCAGCCTGTTTATTATCACTGAAAGCTCTAAAACACTTGCCATCATTTCAAAAGGCTAGGTTAGTCATCTTTGTATTACTATAACAAAATGCCTGAGATAATCAACTTAAAAGAAGGAAATGATTTTTTTGGCTCACAGTTTCAGAGGCTGCAGTCCATGACCAGTTGGCCCTGCTGCTTTGAGTCCATGGTGCTGCAGCGTATTATTGTGAGGAATAATTTGTAAAGCAACGTGTTCACCCCATGGCAGCCTGGAACCAAAGTAAAAACAATAGAAGTGGCCAGAGTTCCAATGTCCCTCTCAGAGACACATCCCAGTGACCTAACATCATTCCACTAGGCCCCATCTCTTAACGGTTGGATCACCTCTCAATTACACCAAGCTTGAGACCGAGTCTTTAACACATTGACCTTTAGAGGACACTCCAGATCTAAACTACAGCACAGATTATTGTGAACAGTATCCCCACACTGTGCTGTGGAATACCAGAATTTATTTCTTCTATCCCACTAGGTTTTGGTAGCCATTATCCGACTGCCCTTTATCTCTATTGTGCCTGTATCTTCAGCCTGTAGTGAGCACATTAAGTTTTTTGAACAAATGTTTAAGGAGATGGAAATTCTCACTACTGAGATCTGATCATAACACACTATATATATATAATCATTATGCTGTGTGCCATAAATATGCATAACTAAAATAGTTTTTACAAAGAATTGATGAGTACCACTGTGGTTGTTAGGATGGGTAAAGAATAGCTTGTGGTAGTGGGACAAGAAATTTGGAATGAAACCTGCACTTGCTAGAAGCATACTCTACGTGGTAGAAAGGGGCATAAAGTTGTTTTCATGTAAAAGTTCACTTAAAAATTGAACTTGTTTTATGTCTTAATTAAATTGATGAAATGCTTACAGTAGTGAAAGAATGGACATGCAATTTCTCACATAAATTAGTAAATCAATAAAAATGCATGAGAGGTATCTGCTAAGATGCATAATTATACAGTGTGATCAGGAGGCAAACACTGTGGAATCATGGAGGTGAGGTGGCCACAGGGGTACAGGAGGCTTCAGGAAAGAGGGGTAGAAGGGGACCCCTGAAGAGTGGAATGCATCAGTCAATATTTTAGACAAGAGGACAGGGAATCACAAGTAAGGGTGGCAGACCTCCACAGCTTCAAAACGTGGGCTTGACCTGATTAAGCAGATAAGAGGGCAACAGGAGTAATTGAGGCAAGGCAGGGTGAACCTAGAAATCCATGAAGAAGGATTGGCTTGTTGTGCACCAGAGCTCTAGGTAAATGGAGCAAAGGAGAAAGGAACACGAGTAGGATTAAGGCAGATGACTATCCTGGCAGTGGGTGTGCAGGGTGGATCCCGGTGTGGAAAGATGTCATCAGTGGACACATGGTGCTATGAGCTCCACAGGGTCACGTTGTGGGTTATCTCACCTGATCCTCAAAGCACTCACAGGTAGCAACTACCAACATTGTCATTTGATGCAGTGGAAGACGAAACTAAGGTGTAGAGAAGAAAGTAGCCCAGTCATACAGCAAGTAGTAAAGAAGGTGGACCCTGGACTGCAGGTCCAAGGACCCATCCAGCCATGTTCTCTCTGCTTCAAACTGAAGGGAGGTGTTACGCATGAGTTCACAAGGAGAAAATATAGAATGAACTTCCTCCTTAAATTGACACAAAAGTCCTGGCCTCCCATCTACTTATATTTTATATTTTTAAAACATTAAAAATGAAGGGTCTGTAATCCCATTCACCAGGAAAGCCTAACAGGTTTGTGTGTTTAATGCTACATTTTGGGTAGCTACATTCAGAGCATGGGTACCATCTGCCTGAATGTTTCAATAGGAATTTTGTATTTACTGTTCGGTCATTGAATAACCTGTTATTGATTGATGCAGCAGAATATAGTAATCCCTAAATTTTTCAGGTTTAGGCTATTATAGAAATATGGTAATGAACGGTCCCTTACATTTTTGCCTCTCCCTGGAAGTGCTGACGAGATCAAAGGATGTGAACATCTTTTTGCCTCTTGCCTTCATTGCTCAGCAGCTGTTTAAAAGGATTATGCTAATTTATAAGTCAACACAATAAACAAGAAAACCAGTTTTCCCTCATAATCCCATTTGTCGGGGTTATTTTCTTTAATCTTTAGCGTTAACTCAAAGTCATCTAGTTTCTAGTTTCAAAATATTCTAGAAAAAACGGTGGATTTTCATTGTATTTGTTCAGTCATTTCCCCAGATACAGGTATTTTACTCCTTAGTCTATTAGAGTCCTGGCGTTTCCCTATCTTGTTTCTTTTTCTCCCGGTAGCTCTCTTGAGGTGAATTCAGAAGAGGAGAAACTAGAATTAAAGTTTCGCCTCTAGCTATGTTTATTTTTTGAGTTATTTTCCCTACCCTTTTCCAGAAAGATTTAAAAGGAATTACTGATGTCTTTGTTTATACACCTCGCCTTCTTCTGAAATGATCACGTAGATCAAAAGAAGCCAAGGGATAGGTGCAGAGTGATCAGCTGATAGTCGTTTTTCCTCTCGTGCACCCAGCAGAGCAGCTTTCACATTAGAGAGATCACACGCAAGATCTGTTTTCCGGGGATAGGCAGCCAGCCAGCTCCCTCTTCGTGGGAGAAGAGGGCCTTATCTTCAGAGTAAAAAGGAAATCAATAGAAATAGCTGTCTGTTTGCTCTGAGGAATGAAGTGGAATCCAGAAGGGGAGGGAGGCGGAGAAGAAATATTTGTTTTTCCCTAAGTGGTTATAATTAAAGCCTTCCACCCAATTGCTCTGTGAACCAGAAAAAGGTATTTGTGAGGTTGTATGTGTTTCTAAGACCATCACAAAAGAACCTTCTTAGCCGCCGGCTCTATAGACAGGCTTGCTCTGCAGCGGCACCTTGTGGTCATCCGGCAACCTGGAGATTCAATTTCACGGCCGCTAAATCACCTTTGGTAGCCTGCGATTCCCTCTGCCAATTCCCTCTCCCAAGAGAGGGCAATAAAGTTGTGAAGGATTAGGTCAGCTGTCGCATGTCTTGGTAACAAGCACTGATCAGTTAGCTACATCTCTTGGTAACAAGCACTGATCAGTTAGCTACATCTCCAGGTATATATTCTGGAATCCGCTATCAAACCAAGTTGCTCTATCAATTCTTTATAATACTCTAAGGTGGGTGGGGAGCTGAAGGTGTAGGAAAATGAGAGAGCTTTGGCCTGGGATGCAGATGGCCCTGGGCTGGATCCTCAGCATGAAATATAAACTACACTACACTAAACTAAAATATGGAAATTTTAAGGTCATTCATTCGAGAATGCATTAATGTAGTACTTCAAATTTTTATTTCCTAGGTGGCAACAAGTTACCCAACCAGCATTTTCGTCTGAACTGGGCATGGATCTCCTTTGAAAAGGAATATTACCTGGTCAATGAAGACTGCAAATTTCTAGATGTCATTCTTAAACGTAGAGGTTACTTGGGAGAAACTTCATTTATAAGTAAGTTTAATTTTGCATTTTTGTCTCAAATCCCATTTTTCTACCAAAGACTTACAGTTTTTCTAAGGTGTTTAAAATACCAATTTAGTTCACTGATTTAGTTTAAATGCTTAGGGAGTTGTTGACATTTAAAAATCCTTTAACTGCTAAAAAAAATAGCAGATTGGTGTCAAAATACGAACCTCTTCAAACCTTCTACCTAAATGTGAGCTTCTCTGATATAAAATAACCTTACAAAATTGGAAGCAACCACTCAGAAGCTAAAAATAATGTTAGGCAAATCTGTAACTTACCCACAAAAATAAAAGTCTGCTGAAGCATCAATGTAAAGCATGTGAGGGCTACTTTCATAAATAAATGAAAACTCTTTAGTAATTTATTAGACATTCAAATATACTGCATATTTATTTGTTGTTCTTGACTATTCAAGCAGGTCACTAAAAGTTCCGTGAACGCCAGTCCCTGACATAAAAGATTTATGTTGTGACTTTTCTTTATAACCAACATTAAGTCATTAAATACTAATCATGCTTTATTTCTTTTGAATAAACCTAATAAAAGAAAATGAATAAAACTTCAACTCCAACTTCATATTTGATTTCACATAATCAGAGAAAACTATGTTGACATTTTAAAGCAGTGATACAAGTAGCACAAAGTATTTGATGTGTTCATGAAAAATAGCCACACCCCAAGCAGTTATATTATTTTTGATAATAAATGTTTTACAGACATTTAAATGGATGAAATTTGTACAGGTAAATCGTATCACTGAATAAGATTACCAACAAGATAGGAATCTAGGTACATGTTGGAAGAATGAAAGGATTAGTAACTCTGTCTCCAAAATAATTATCTTCAAATTTTATTGGTCCTTGAAGCTTAACCAGTATATTCCCTATCAACGAAAAGAGTCTGATCCCCTCCCCCCACCACATGCACACACTCCAGGGTACCTTTTCCTTAGACACAACTCTTTGCCCTTCCTCCCCTGATTTCTCTAGACACCTTTGTATTCTCGATACTAATTGCTCCTTACTTCAGAAGTACTTGATTTTTTTAACTTTAGAAAAGATGTTTTCACTGCAGATTTCTTGAGGCTACTCTGGCTCCAGGGAGGTCAATCTACTTGCAGACTCACCCACCACCAGAGACTCAGCCCCCACCTTCTTTGTTCACCTGTATTTCCACATGACTGTCACTTAGACTCTTTGTGTTTAACCAGAGAATGCTTGTGTTTCTTTATCCCTTGGGGACACTTTCTCTGTACACACAAGCTCTGCAGATACTATCTTATCGTCGGTGAAAGCTTTCGCATAACTTTGCTTCACGCCTGCGATTACAACAAGTAAATGTACAGAAAATGATAACTAAAACACTGGGCACTTTGACAATTATTAAGGATATTTTCATCTATTTGCATTTTATTCTCACTTGTAGCACATTTACTTAATTATTTATAAGTAGCTTGTGTGCAGTTTTGGGAAAGCTAATAGTTGCAAAGTGTTTTAAAACTGACTTTTCAGATTTTTCTCTCCAACTTTTTGTGACTTTTTGTTGTTTGTTTTATTTTTTCCTCAAGCTGAATGCTAAAATATCAAACAAGAGCTCTTTTTGTGTTATGTTTTCAATGAATTATTATTTCTTACAAATATAGAGATACTGTTCATTGTACAAAACGTCTATGCCTTTACTTAGCTAACTTCACACAGTTCCTAGTAAACTAGGGTGATAGGCAGAATGACTTCTCTGTGTGACCCGCATCTGCCATCACCAAAGATGGTCATAGAATTCTCAGTAGGACCTGGAATAGAAATCAGATGAAAGTGGAAGGCAGCCTCATAGATGTTCTGTAGCGGGAATGTTTTGTGTAACTGTTTCCAGACAACCTCCGCTTTCACTTCAGAACTTTCAGAATGAGCCAGCCTGTGTGATAACTAAACAAAAAATATTACCTACAACCAAGACAGAACACCATTTGTGCATGTTCTGTACATCATGAGTTATATAAAATTTCTAGGTGCATTTTCTCAAAGATGACTATTCATTTTATAACCATTATAATCTACTAATGAACTAAACATGTATTTGTATGTCACAATGGTCTTTGAATCTCAAAGATCTTGCTACTAATTACTAGACATTTATCAAAGGCAAGGTGCTTCAGGAAGCACATTAAACACTGTACCTATCTCTCTTGCTCCTTATAACAGCTATTTACTCACTTTTCTTGAGGGTTTATTATCAGGTGCTGGATTAAGAAATGGATTTTGGAATAATACTGATAGTTATTGTTTATTAAGCTCCTATTATATGCCAGACCTAGTTTCCAACGAACTACATAAGTTAACCCCTCAAGAAGAGTACCATTATATCCTCTGTTTTATAAGTGACAAATAGAGAGGTTATGATATTCCCAGGTTTACACAGCTAGTAGGAGGCAGAGCTGAGATTTGAGTTTGCGGCTCATGCCCATAATCACTGTGTTGTAGTGTTTTTAAAACTGACAGAACTCTAATATTGCTTTGTGGCTGCTAAAGGACATAAAATCTATTCTTTCATTCTTAAAGTACTTGCTCAACTCCCACATTAGTTTTCCATATAAGAGAGCAATATGCAACTGCCTTTTACTTATTAATCAAAATAAAAATTATATATGTGTGTTTTTAGTAGTAACAATTGGGATTTGTTATTGCAACTTATTTTTTATCAGGCTGAATATCTTGAACATCATGTAGTAAATATGTCTAGTTGAAGCTAGCAGCTATTCTCTATATTACATATAATATTATACTATATTCTGTTTTTTATTTTAATTTTCTTTGGAATCTTTGGGAAAATAACCACTGCTGATGAAAAACAATAGGACAAAAAAAGAAACAGTAGCTACTAGAGGTAGACTAACATATTTTGCTGGTCAATGCCACTTGGGAAATTTGGGTCAGTGAGCATCATGGGCTCTAGAACCTCCAAGAAAATGGATCCTTCCATCTTCACCTTCGTGGTGAACTGTGATGGTTCCAAGTGGTGTTGATGAGCACATTGTGTGCATTACGAACCAGGTAGTTGACCAGAAGTCTGCAGCAATGGGCAAGATAGGTGTGCTAAAATTCTGTTCTCCACCCTTTCCCCTTCTTGCCATTAAATAAATCATAGTTTACCTGCTACTGAAAAAGAAGCATACAATGCAATATTTATCTACCAGGTTTTATCTGAGATCTCTAAGATAAAACTTTTAACAAAACTGTTTTTAATCCTCATTTTAAGATTACACTAATAGCTAGTGTATAGTGTATTCAGAAGAAATAAATATTCTAATTAATCATATACAAACAGTCTGAGGGCAAAGATTCTGTCTGTTCTGTTTTGGACATACCCCAGCACATAGAACGGAGCATAGTAAGCACCAGTGAGTATTTGTGGCTGAATGGATAATGTTTGGTCGTTTCATCTCACATTTGAGAAAAAATTCAGAATTATAATTTCTTCAATTAAATGAAAAATGTTACAAATAAGTCATTTCAGACTTTCAAGATCTAATAGTTGCAAGAGTATGTTCCCTTTCTTAAATGTCTACCAACTTCTACGAAAATGTCATCATTTAGAAAAATACATTTGAAAATCATTAATTTGATTCACTAAGAGGTTCTGATTCCCTTTGTAAGGGTAGGCAAGTACTATTGTGATTAAATAATATGCCTGTGACATTGAATTTATTCGCTGGTTTTGAATAATATATTCATTGGTTTGAGTTCCTGGTAGAGAAATGACAGTGTAGTTAGTCAGCCTTCCTGGCCCACTGAAATTGACCTTGGGTGAACCATCTGAGTAAGTGAAGGATACTGTTCATAATAACCTTATGCCTTTAGTGCTCCATTTCTGTTCTCGTGGTTGCCTGGTATTCTGGGTGTTCTATAAAAAAACCTGACCATGTTGATAAAAGGTGAATTAGGTTCTCTTAAGGGTCCAAATTCCATTAAATCCCAATGGAATTTTATAATTTTTTATTATTCTACTTAGGCATTTATGAATTAGATTGTCAAAAAATTCTTTGTCTCACAGTGTGTCTTATTGGACTACATTTTCTCAGGGAATATTTCTTATGTCTTCATAATATGCAGCAACACGTGGAAACATCTCTGTGTAGAATTTTAAGATCTATGAGGTAGAAATAGCGATCCTGTACAGCAGAAATATAAATTTACTCAACTTTGTTTTGCATGGCATTCTAACACAAGCTCAGCTCAAAGACTCTGTAGCCATATCATAATCGAGGCAAGAGGAGAACAGAATCATGTACTCAGCACCTGCAGTACAGCACTTTTATCATCCGCTCCATACTCAACTACCCACATCCCAGAGTAAGATCCGGGTCTTCTGTGTCTTGCAAAATGGGATGACTCGGGAACAAAGCCTTAATAATCCAACTGAAAACAAGCTAAGAGAATGATATTATGTTTTTGTGAAGGTATCGGCACACAAGATGGGACAGCAGAAAAAGACAAAGACTTCAAGGGCAAAGCACAGAGGCAAGTGCAGTTTAACCCCGGCCAGACCAGGGCCACGTGGAGAGTGCGGATCCTGAGTGACGGGGAACACGAGCAATCCGAGACCTTCCAGGTGGTTCTCTCCGAGCCCGTGCTGGCAGCCCTGGAGTTCCCCGCGGTGACCACAGTGGAGATCATTGATCCCGGGGATGGTGAGAGCCATTGTCAGCTTGGTTATGTCACTGCTCTTGAGGTTTCCTGACCAAATGCAGAGGAGGTTTGAGATTCAATATTTTTTCTAAAGGGAGAGTTTTCCAGATGAATGATTCAGAGTTTTTGGATCTGCTGATGGCAAGAGGGAAACCAAAAAGTAACAAAAAGAAGCTATCCCTTTTTTCAAGTAAATAAACTATACACTGACATGTTCCTTCTGGTATTATAATTCTACCCTTGAGAACCAATGCTGCTCATCTCGTTTTCTAAAAGTAATGCATCCATTTTAAAGTGTTTTGGATGTCTTAAAATATCTTTTAAACAAATGCTTTGGGAATGAGATCATTTTAGGATTAAGTTGTTCTCCACAGAGCGTTAAATTATTCAAGTTTCCTTCATATATTCACCAGCCCCAAGTTTTCCTCTAGAGATATGTTTCCATATTGTTACATAACACCCACTCCACCCACTGATAGCTAAACAGCGGCTTCAGACTTTGCTCCTAATTTCTCTTAGATTGTGTTTTCTTGCCCACGCACTCCCTGGGCTGATGTTGGTGAAAGGGAACCTTAACGCTTTTGTGTGTAATTTGACCTTTTTCCACTCCCTACCAAACTTCTACAACCCTAGCTTGTCTTGAGGTAGCTAGGTGGAAAAAGAAAAGATTGAATGACTTTTTTGAGGCCTGGCATTTATAAAAACCTTACAGATGCTTCTGAAGCTGAGATCCTGTCAGAAACCAGACATGACTTTCTTTTTCAACTGCCAGCCTGCTTTATCAGTCAGAAAACTCGTAAATGCTCTGTAAACATGCAATCTAGTGAGTACATGAAACAGAGACACATGTGAAAATCCCTGTGTTAAAAGACTAAGTTTAATTAAAGAGAGGATAAGAAAACTGGAGCCTCAACGTCCGTTTCTTAACTAGCATCTCTGCCTTTTGATAAGTATAAAGTTGGGTTATGTTGATAATTTCCATTAAAGGACAGTTAGCATTTCACTACATTTCATTTTCTCTGCATTAAATACAAATAATTAAGATTTTTTTTATAGTCCTGAGCTTTGAAACTTTTTGTCTTTTAAGTAAGCCCATGGCAACATTCATACTTTTAAACTGGCCCTTTAGTTAAAGCTGGTAGCCATTCCTTGAGATTTGTGTTTGCCAAATGGTAAGTTGCTATACTTTACCTTAGGGAATAGGATATGTAAACTTATTTCTTTCTTGTTTCCAATCTCATGGTGTCACTTTCTCCTAGTGATGTATGTGATCAGTGGTATATATTAAAATAAAACAAAGCACACACTACACAAACACCATAAACCTGTATATAATCTTCCTTTTTCCTTTGATACTAGGGATCCAATCAGGGCTACTCTCCCACTGAGTTACATCCTTAGCTATTTTTATTTTTTATTTTAAGACAAGGTCTTGCTAAGTTTCCTAGGTTGTCCACCCTGCTGCCTCAGCCTCTCAGTGTGCTGGGATTACCATCACGCACCCCATACACAGCTGATAAAAATATCTTAACATAAATTCTATACACACACACACACACACACACACACATATATATACACATACATATATACATACATACATCCTGGCTTCTTCCATGTTCATAATTATTGTAATTATTTCTAGCTATTTATGCTTTTTCAGTGATATAGTTATGATTTTAAGTAAAAGTATTTTATACATCAGCATCTACAACCACTAGAAAAATGAAATTCATCCTTGTAACTTGCTTATCTAACCTGAAGCAACTCTCCCTGCCCCCACGTGTCCTGTAATACCTGTATGGCCTCCAGATGACCGTGGCCCTTCTGCTTGCAGCCATAGGTCTGTGGTCAGCAGAATTGAGCCCCCCACCCAGAGAAGGTCTAGTCGTCACCATCCTGTGTCCTGCCGCATCTGTGCAGGAGCCCAGCCTGTATGAAGTGGCAGATGCCAGTAAAAGTGCGGCGCAAGTGAGGCCCCAGCCCATCCCTTAGAGCTTCAGGATGGCCGTGGATATGAGGAAGAAAAACCTTGAATCTGTGCTGACAGCTGGTACCTGGGCCCTGCTATCCAGGGAGAGACCGACTCTGTACAGTTCACCTTGGAAGGGACTGGGAAGCCCACGGTTCTGTCTAGAATGGATAGAGGCTTTTTCTGCTATTCAGGAAACTGCCATGAGAACACTGAAAAAGAAATAAACCTTTGTGCCGTGAATACGATATCAACTTCCCAGACAAATAGGTCCACTCATTTACTGAATTTATCGAATATAAATTCGATTTCCTCATAAGTTGAAACACTTCAAAGAGAAAAACTAGAATAAGAGGAGGACAGAGCGCTGAACAGAGACGTTAACCTCCCTTTGTAATTCTTCTGCTGCCCCCAGGCGGCTGTGGTCCTGGGGTTCCACGCGTGGAAAACCAGCCATTGATGTCATCATTTTTACCCCACTCGTGTGTCTTTCTCAATTCCTTTGCTGTTCCTCCTTGTTTCGGTTTGATTCTGCAGACTCCTGCCTTTTAACATCCACTTGAAAAGTCCAAGTAATTTAGTTGGGGAAGGAGTTTAAAGTCCATGAGACATTTAACTCATTTTCTGGATGAGGAACTTGAGAAAGAGCGCTGCTGTGGTCTCAGCAGCAGTCAACCACTTGCAGGCTGTTTTGTTTGATTGGGAGGGCGGGTATTGACAGAAGTGGGGGAGATTGCCCTTCATAACAGCGCATGGGCATTTCTCTGTGAAACTCCACTGACCAGTACTAAGCATCTCCCATAGACTGGCTCTCTGCCGCTGGGCTGGACTGCCACAGAAAAACAGCACAGTAGATTTCCAGGAGACCAGACTGGGGAGGGAGCTTCAGGTCATTTCTATTCCTTCTGCCCGTTTGGCTAACTCAATCCCCAGAAGTCCAAAAGGACTCTTCCATGGGCCAGGGTTAAATCGTAATAATCACAGTGTAATCTCTACTGTTGTTTTGTGCTCTCTAGGGGCCAGACACTGCACTAGGGTTTTTGCAAAAAGGGCTAGAGGTAGAATTTGAAAGACAAATGAAGTGCCTAGAAAAGAATATTCCAAATCAAACTAAGAGTGCTTTGCCAAAACGATATTGTTTCACCTATTCTCGTGTGTAAGAACAGAAGTAATTCCTTCCTTTCTTATTCTTTATCTTTTTACTTCCTGTATCAAACTTCAAATAGGTTAGTATTGGTGAATAAAACCAAGTTTTCTAAGAAGATAACTAATACCACTTCAGTCCCTATATAATGTATGTGTTTATTTAATAAGTATTAAATAGTCATCTGCTATATGCCAGGGGTTCTTCTAAAAGGTAGGAATTCAGGTACTGGAGTACAGAAATTATGCCAGCCCTGATACTGATCATATAATTAGGTAATCAAATTCTGCTAACATTGAAATTAAGAATACAGAGTGTGATGTGCTGTGATAAAGGAATACTGACAGCCTAAAAATGTATCTAACTGAGTTTCAAGAACGAAGGAAATGTTTCTAAAATAAGTATTTTTAATTTTCTGCATATTAATTTCCCAGCTATCAAAATTTGTACCATCTGGTCTCACTCTTAGAAGCATAGATATAGTAATTAATTTAAATATTCTTGTGTCTGTAGAGGAAAATATGTAAGAGCTATAACTTATTTATATGAAAATTTATATAAAATCTCATCGTTTTGATTTTGTACAATGAACCCTCAAGTTACGAATGGCCTGACATACGAACAACTTGGATTATAACCAGAAATTTAATTTTAACTTACAACCAAAGTCATGAGTTAGGACCTGAGTGCTGGCTGCTTGTGCTTCCAGATGGTCTCAGACACAGATTTAACCCTTAAAGAGTTCTGGAAGGAACATCACAGCATCCTTTCCCGAGTGGAGCTCATTGAGAAATCCTAGGCCAGTGTCTCTCTAAGGACACTGAGAGCTGCCTGGGTACAGGAGAGACTTGGAAGGCTGTGTGGAGGAGCCTGAGCCCCCCGTTGACAGCTTGAGTTACACCCAGCCCTTAGGAACAAATTGAGTTTGTAAGTCAAGGGCCCGTTGTATTTTCCAAACAGAGTAAACTGAGTTTTATGTACACTTACTGAAGACCACACCCCCAAGTAATAGAATTATTGAGTTCAAATACCTAGCAAAGATAACTAAAATGTACATGTTGTATAATTATTTTTTTACACATCATAAATGTCTGCACACTTCTGACTGAAATGAAATTGTTCTGTATTTCTATGATTCAAAAATACAGACATGAAGTAATAGCTTAAAGATTTGACCGTTGTGATCAGTTTTGGTGAGAACATATTAGCTTAACCCTATATAATATTTAGTAAACAATAAAAGGAATTCTATAGGAATGTAGAACTTCACATATTTTAAGAAGTTCTAATATTAGTGTACACAAAGACAAGACAGAATTGTGAGCTGGGCTCACCTGTAATCCCAGCACTTGGGAGTTCGAGACCTGCCCAGGCTACAAAGTGAGCTCAAGTTCAGCCTGAACTGCACAGGGAGATCCTGTCTCAAAAAAAAAGACAAAAACAACTGTGACTTCATTAAGAGAACAAAACCATTTATTGAAATGGAATTCAGATGACATTAACTAACCAGTTTATAAAATTAATTAATCTATAAATTAATTTATTAGCCAGTCTATGAATTAATCTAAATATTAATTCTTACCTTTGCAATTGTGCACCACTGACTGTGTTGATAGAGACCAGCTGATATTTTGAGATGACTGCCAAAATTCAAAGTATGGAATCAATAAGATGCTGGCCAACTGCAGCTAATGACAGAGAAATGATTTTAAAAAAGCACACAGGAGCGTCAGCCTCAGTGTCAAGCCTTTTGGAACCCTACTGGAGTAAGACATTGGTCATTTCTTAAGAGAAACAAAAATTACAACCACTTATTAAAATTACAGTACATGGTTTCTGATACCAAAGATGTCATGACTGAAATTACTTTGGTTACGCGACTGAAACTATTTTAGTTAGGAAAAACTCTCTGGAAGTTTCTATATTAACAAAATAAAAACATTTAGTAATATGAAACATGATATCCAAACATTCACTCAGACCAACAATTGTCATAGTGTAGAGGGATAATTTTTGGACCACATGGTGTCCCGATGTGAACTTCTAGTGCACTCTCATGTGTGATAGGCACATTTTCATTATTTCCAATTGGTTCTTCTTCAAGTTTCTCCTGAAATTAGTCTGGACTACTAGGTCCATTTTATTTTTTTGAAGAACAACTTATTCTTTATTTATTAAAAGTGAAAAAACAGCATGTAGTAAAATACAACGTTGCAAAGGGGAAAGTTGACTGTCTTACATCTTCCCTAATCTAGCACACAGCATAAGGAGGAACCTCCATTTATAAATACACCATTATCCTATCCTCCACATTATAACTTGGGCCATTTCAGAGTAAATGATGTCCACATTCAAGCGTATTATTGACAGACCCCACTGTGTTCAAGCTCTTGACCCGCCTATGGGCGGAAGTAGCCTGGAGAGGTACCGGAACATCTCCGCTGGTTTTGAATGAACCAACTTGTGTTAAGGCAATGAACAACACTCAGTGCTTTCATCCAAGTGCTGCATTTTCTTTCTCTTCCTTGGTCTATTATGGCAGAATTTTAAAAGACATTTTGTTCCATCATGTTTTTAGCAGACTGTTTTCTTTTTTTAAAATTTGTACAGAACAACTGAGCAACAGGCAGTGTGAACATTCTCTTTCAGATATACCTACAACTATTTTATTTCTGAAGACGAAAGTCATTTACTTTGCTGCCTAAATTGCAGCACAGTCCAGATCTAAAAAGTAGAAACTGCAGATGCAAATCAAAGTGCTCGCTACAGTGCAGTCACAGTGACAAATAATAAGTGCATTCATTTTACTCAGCCGTGCAGTTCCAAATGAAGGGCAGGGGAACCAGTCTGAAAGTATCAAAGCAACACATGCTTGTGGTCAAAAATCAAACACAAAGCGTTAATAATGTGGAAAAGGGAAGGGGTGTGGGGAAGTGTAGGCACTCTGTACATTCTACTCATTTTTCTAGAAACCTAAAGCAAGGACTTTTTTTAAAAAGTCATTTGTAATCCTACCACGTGGAAATAATTACTGCTAACATACAGCAGCGTGAACCTAAGTCATTTGTCTACTAGTCACTATGTACTTAGTGAGTATATGTCTGATTATGTAGCCCCTGCTTTTTTCCTTAGTGAATACTTTTCTTCCCAGAAACTGCTACATTTTCAGTCTAATTTTTGAATGGAATTCAACATGTACACTTTTACAAGATATATGTGTTATTATATACAGAGAGAGACAGACAGACAGACAGCCAAACAGAGAAAGGCAAATATATATAGAAAGAGTGAAAGAGACAGGCAGACAGAGATAGAGAGACAGAGAGACAGAGAGACAGAGAGACAGAGAGAGGCAGAGAGAGTTTGCCAGACATAATGTACACACAATTCAGCAGTTTGCCATACTAAGAAATACCTGGAAGCCAATGGCTACCACTTTGAGCACCTTCTGTAATTATAAAGGCCAAAGTTAACTTGTATTAATCTCAATAAATTTACTATTAAAATATTTATACAAGTCTTTATTTTCCTGATACATTCAGTTTTGGGTGGATATACACTATAATATGTGTCTTATGCATGTTATATACTTTTGCAGACCTTTATAATTTTGTATGCAGATAATTTTATACACATAAAACTTTTTATGAGAATAGTGAATCTTTAAAGAAATCCTACAAATATTTGTTTTTCACTTTCTTTTGCCTGCCTCTATTGCCCCTGCCTCCTCTCTGCCTTAGCAGTACATTAAATGTCTTTTCATAAGCTCAGTTTAACCCTTCATTTTCCTATGGCTGGAGCACAGCTCCCTGTGACATCAAATGTTTTTTCCCTAGGAAGTTGAGTGATGTGATTATGATTAGTGGCTCTGAGATGGACTTCGTAGGTTCAAGTCCAGCCTCAGCACCTGCTAACACCCTTAGTCTTCACTGGGGTACTAAATCTCTGTGCCTTCTGCACTCAGCGATAAAGTAACTATGTAATATTTCTTACCTCAAAGGATATTGCAGGAATACAACCAGCCAGAGCTGGGCACAACCCTGCATCTATAATCCCAGCTACTAGGAAGCTAAGGCATGAGGATAACAAATTTGAGCCCTACTAGGCAGTTTAGCGAGACCCTGTCTCAAAAAATAAAAAGGGCTGGGGATGTAGCAAGTAGTCAAGTGCTCTGGATGCTACCCCTAGCGCCCCCAGAAACAAACAAATGAACTGAAACTACTCATACGTGCAGTGTGTTTAGAATAGGGCTTAACATATGGCAAGAACTCCATTTGTATTAGCTTATAATTTTTAAAGCTAATGCAAGAATGATGCTTTTAGAAATTTTACACTTAAAGATCTATGCTTACTTGAAGTAACCAGCATATATGCTTCTATTGTATATATAAGTGAAACTGAAAAATAATGTTAACTGAAAAGTCTACTAATGAAGTCTTTCTTTGTCTTTTTGATACCCTTTCCTAGTTTCTCCCACATTTTGTTACAACAGAGAGCCCAGCCTTGATCCTGAGCCTAATTACTCTCTGTCAGATCAACTGTAAGACTGAATTCCAGAACCTAGGGCATGGTTGGGACACTGTTTTTATTTATTCATAATTCCAACCTATTGGCACTCACAAAAAGTCCAAGCTTGCTTAACAAAATCTACTCCAGTCATGAGGCATAGGAGGAACCAAAACTCAGGTATTGAAGGATTAAATCCTAAAGGGATTTAGGTATTTAAAATCCTATACATGGAACTGTCCTGAGTGACCTATTTGTAAGCAAAATTGGCCAGCACAGATTAGTAGTGTAGAACGGATGCTATTGTTTTTTTTTTTTGTTTTGTTTTTTGTTTTTCTCCGGTACCGGGAACCGAACTCACGACCTTGCGCTTGCCAGGCAGGCGCTTTTGCCGCTGAGCTAGATCCCCAGCCCCTAGAACGGATGCTATTGTGATTGAGCCTGTCTTGATTAACTCCAGCTAATATAAGAAAATACCACCGACTGGGTAGCCTTAACAACAGATACTTATTTCTCATAATCCTGGAGGCTGGAGAATTCAAGATCAGCAGTTTTAGTTGTCACTGAGGGGCCTCTTTATGACTTACAGACAGTTGAGGTCTCTCTGTATCGCTTAGCAATCCTTGCTTTCTCATGGAAAGATTTCTGCCTTGAGATTCCTATAAACACCAATCCCATCTTGGAAGCTCCTCTGACCTCACCTAAACCTCACTCCCCAAGTCTCCTCAATCATCATATTGCAGAAGAACACTTCAGTATATGAATTTGAAAGGACACAAACATTCAGCCTATGACAAACCCTAAGAAAGACCTCAAACTTTCCACAGTATTGTATACCACCAGTAATGCCATGGAGTTCATGAACTGAAGACTGTTCAGACCTGAGTGACACCTCAGTTAATTGCCCAAATTAATGAAAAGACATTCACTGAGTACTTGATTTGAATGGCCCATGGTACTTTGTGTATTTTTTATACTACAGTTAGGGTGATGTTCATGTTGAAGATTTTATATTTGGTAAGATCTTTCTCCACACACATATTTTGTACTCAGCTTCCCACACCAACACTCCCTTGGTTGTCCCCATTATTGGGGGTCCTTCTCGGCCTTTTTTACTCACTCTTGTTTACCTTCCTACCTTCTCGTGTGTCATTTAGAATGAATTTAATTTCATGACTTTCCCAAAGTTGAGGGTGAGGATCAGGAGACCTCCAGGCATACTAAAGCACCCCAAGTCTATAAGATTCCATGCTGAACAACCTCAAGGCCTTAAGGGCCCTGAGAGGAAGCTCAGTGGCCTGTCATTGGAGTAGAGAGTGGAAGCCAGCTCTGGAAACCAGAGGCAGCTGGGGAAACATGCCAAACTCTCTTGGCTCCTGCCTGCCAAGCCCCTTCCTGTATTCTCCTTGGCTGACCCAGCTGGAAGCCACAGGGAAAGAGACGCATTTGATGCTGCTCCCCTTAGCTGCCGGGCACAGAGCATGTTGGAGCTTGCCCCCTGGAAGGTTATGTCTGCTGCTATTCCAGCATTGTTTATAATCCCTGAAAGAAGTGGGGCTTACCTTTTTAAAAATAATCATGAAAAGTTTTCTGTATGAATGTGAGACTCAAGAAAACAGACTCCCAATTAAATGGCAGTAGACCTGTTTCAGATTCACAATGTCAGACTATTGAACTAAATAGTTGTTACCGTTCTACACAATGCTGTAGCTTTTCACAATTTAGTTGTGTCTTTTTATTATTTATTAAATTTTTCAACTATGTTAAAAATCAATTATTGAGACAGTATATAAATATAATTTGTGTACACATTATTATTAGCTTGCTAGAGTGTTCCTTCCAGCTGAAGAATAAATGTGCATTCTAAAGGAACTGCTACTCTAAAAGTGTTAAACATTGCATATTTTTAAGCATGAAATACTCACGAAGAACACTGTTTGAGTGAAAAGAATTCCCAGAAAAGCAAGACATTGCAAGATTGGAGTTTTCACCTAACTCAACCATTGAACATCTTCAACAAATAACTTCAGCTTGTGAACCTGAGAGCCCACCTGTAAAGAAGAAGTGGGCCAGGATGAGTTCTGAGGTCATTTTCACCTCTCAGATTATACTGCTGCCTGAAAAGGGGTCATCTCTGCCAGGAGAACCAAGTTAGATTTAGCAGAACTGGGTTCGCAGCATGTATCATTTGGGGAAAAAAGCAACAACTGGAAATAAAAGCCATCTTGGATTTTCTGTCTAGATTTAAAAATTCACATCTCGAGGCTGCACTCTTCATATTTACTGCTTTCCCCCTCTCCTCCCTTCTTCCCCTTATACTATGATACTGAAAGCATATAAAGGGGGAAAATCCATCCCTAGGGACATTTTAATTTGCATAGAATTGGTTCATAGCAAGGAAGCTGAGGCAGAAATCATTGCACCTGTGATTGTGTTTTCTCCTTAGAGTCAACTGTCTTCATTCCCCAGTCTGAATATTCCATCGAAGAGGATGTCGGGGAACTGTTTATTCCCATCAGAAGGAGTGGAGATGTCAGCCGGGAGCTCATGGTGATCTGTTCTACACAGCAAGGTAGCTTAATTTTTAAATAAATAATAAAATTTTAAAATAATACAAGGCAGTAAAACTGAAATAGAATCCAAAAGATAAAAGATAAGCCTTTTTAACATGTTGGGTCTGTGGCACTTTGCAATAAGAGGTGTAAGTTAATATGAAGTTTTTCAGGAGTGAAAAAAAAAGCATTTATTTAGAAGTTTGCTCCAGAATTGTCCCTTTGCAGGCTCCTCTGAGTGTGCTCAGAAAGAACACGCTACTACCTACTGCAAACATCCCTGACTTCATCGGTTACCTGCTGCGGTAGTCAAGGCTTTTCAGCTTACAAGGAACAGAAGCCTTTGTAGTAGGGGGTTGTTGTTGTTTAAAAAAAAGTCAAAGTGACATATACTCAACGAAAAGAAACTAATTGAAAATAAGTTGAAAACTCATTTGAACCAATTTCAAAATATTTATTTTGTTCATGGCTAAGCATGCTGTACAAGGTGATTTTTGTAATAACAGTTCAAATTAAACCATGTGATGTTCATTAATATACTAAATACTTTATTAAGAAACCAGTAAATTTTCTAAAAGTGCAAAAGACAAAAGCACAAATACTATTGATTTAAATCTCCAATTTTAATTTATATAGATAAAGATTAAAAACAAATTCCAGCCAAGGCTGCTTGGCTCAACTAATGAAAATCTCAGCAAATGTGTGAAACTCAATAAAGCAGTTACAAATATTAATGAGGCAGATGTGCAAAGTGCTTGGCTCTTGCCAGTGTATCGTAAGCATTTGAATAGTAGGTGCTATTACTTTGTGATACTGTGTTGATCTAGAAATCCATAGCCAGGAAAGCTGGGAGCAAATACTGGATACTGGGTTTTCATCTCTAATACTACAATAGTATTAACAGTGCCTGGCTTCAGGTGTAATAAAAATTCCAGGCTGTTTATGTATACAAATGACCATTGAATGCTGCGTATGAAATACTCTTGTAATATGCTCCAATTCTCTTCATTCCAGGAACAGCAACGGGAACAGTGCCAACCTCAGTGCTGTCTTACTCTGATTACATATCGAGGCCGGAGGACCACACCAGTGTGGTCCGCTTTGACAAAGACGAGCGTGAGCGAATGTGCCGGATAGTCGTGATTGATGACTCCTTGTACGAAGAGAAGGAAACGTTCCGTGTCCTTCTGAGCATGCCCATGGGTGGGAGACTAGGCTCGGAGTTCCCTGGGGCTCAGGTTACCATCCTTCCTGACAAAGATGATGGTAAGTACAAAGTTGCTGACAATTCTTTTTCTTACCAGGGAGAACATCGAAGATAATTTTCTAGACAGAAAAATGCAAACGTAAAAGAATTATACACATTTACATTATACTTAATTTTTTTATTTTAAAAATTTTTGAAAAGCTAACAAAACAACACAAAAACAACAAAAACGATACATGACCTCAAAACAAAATGATAGGAATTAGCAATGGTTGCTACATTACATACTGTTATCTTCAGCAAAGTTGCTCAGGCCACCAGAGGTAGGAATGTAACATTGATCAAACAATCAAAGACAGTAACAAGTAATAAGAAAAGCAACATTGGAAATGATGCAGAGCTTCACCATACAAGATGGTAGGAGTTCAACAGTGGTTTTTATACTGCATATTGTTGTTTTCAGATCAGTCATTCTGATTACCAGATTCAAGTGTGCAAAATTGGTCAAGAAAAAAGAAAATTTTAAGGATCTAAATCACAGAAATCAGAAACATACCTATTCCAGCTATCCTTATATATACATATAAATTTTATTTTTCTGTATTATTGTTCTCTGTGCTGTTTTGTTTATATATTTGTTTTTGTTATTTTGTTTTTTTAAATACACTTAATTTTAAAGTGTAAGACTGTATAGTATAATTAGCTGTCTCAATTCCTATTTCTTGATTTAATATTTTAAAGGGCAAAAGTCATGCCTCTGTATGTTTTCTTTTCTATATAGTTTCTTTCACAGTGTCACTTGCCATTAGGTAATTATGCAACGGCCAGCAGAAACACAGAAGTGACACCCAGGATTTGGAGGGTAACATCAGACAGGCACTGACGGGGAATCAGTTGTCCCTCAAAATGTCAGGCCCTGATCTCTGGTAGTCTAGGGCTTATATGGGACAAGCAATCAGGGAGTACAGAGGCACAATGGCTTTTCAATTGGGGATTGGTTTGTAGAATGTGCGTCATAGGGACCAGCTATGCATCACAGTGACTAGCCGTTTCTAAGAGACAGGAGCAACCAGAACTGCAACAGGAACTGTCACCTGGGCAACTGAAGTATACTGGCTTGGGGGGGCTCGTTTTCTGCTACATTTTCCCCCAATTTTAGTTTCTCTGGCAAATCTTTGCTGGGCATGTTATATGTGATCTTCTAAGACAAGGCCCAACTAGAAGCAGTAGCATTAGGGTCATCAGTGATCCTAGGATGGGCAGTAGCAAAGGTTCCCTGAGATTGTCTTACTACAGAGTTGCTCCCTATGTTGCTTTTAGGAAGAGACACAATTTAGGCCCCTCTGTTCAGTAACACTACTCTGGCAAGGAAGTGAGGGAGTTAACCTGATCTAGGAGAGTGTCCAATGTCAAACAGTCTGTTCCTTGACCCCAGAGATGAAAAGGGGTGGATGTACTATACCACACTTCCCTAGGGAAAAATACAATGACATAATATATTCTGAAAAAGGAAAAGCAGAAAAACCCTTAATCTTCCCAGTTAGAGAAACCGATTATACTTTCTTGTGAGAAAAGAGAGAACAAGAGAAAAGACTGTAAATAATCTTGTGATGAAAGCAAAGAGCAATAAAATGAGAGCTAGGACCCCTCAATGCTGACCTATTTTTTTCTCCCTTAACATTTTCCTCATGGTACATGAAAGAGGAAGGAACAGTCTTTCTGGTGGGAGGATAATCAAAAGACTTTAATCCCAAGTAACCTTAAAACTCAGGAAACTGAGCATACCAGGGATGATCAGAAGAATATGAGTGGTAAAGGCAGTCGTGTGTCTGGTGAGCTATGCCCTGTGCTTGTGCTTTCTTGTGCTCTATTCTCCTAATGATCCTGTGAAAGATACCATTATGCCCATTGGTCACTAGAAGTTTTTAAAACACTGATGATGAAATTAGAAATAACTTTATGAAGAGAAGATGGAAAAAAAAACTCTTGCATTTATCTTAATCTTACAAAATGCCCCATATGTATAAGCTACCCTAATATTTTAAATGTTTCCTTTGCAAATTTATTTAATAAAAAGTTCTAGTCTGTATATAAAGAAAATGCTAGAATTTTATTTTAAATTGAATTGACCTTAGAGAGAGAGCCAGTATCATGAATGTCAGCCAAAACAGATCTAAGAGTTCACCCTGCAGGCCTATCTACTATGTAGGTGTCTATCTCTTGATATATCTGCATTTCTATAGATACGAAGAGGTAGTTTTAATTTAAAAATAGAAAATTTAACTAACGCTTGCTTTAGTTCAGGTAGTTTTGACATAGGGGAAAGAAACTCTCAACCTGAAAGATATATGGGACGTTTGTGTTTTCTAAAATTGAAGAATGAATTTTAGCAACAATGGAGGTTAAGAGCAGAATATATTTATTGAGGGAAAGAAAGCTTCTGTCTGAGAGAGGGACAGAAGGGGGCCCAAGTGGATTGCCCAGGAATCTGTCTTTTTTTAGGGATTTTTGTAAAGCAAAACTATGCTGTGGGGCAGGTCCAAGATGGGAAACATTGGCACTCACTCGTTGGGCATGAGGTGGGGCAAAACTATAGTCAACCAGTAAGATTACTAGCATAATTGCTCAGGTAGAGGGCTGGGGATTTAGCTCAGTGGCACAGAGCCTGCCTGGCAAGCATGAGGTCGTGAGTTCGGTTCCCAGTACCAGAAAAAAAAAACAACAAAAGAAATTGCTCAGGTAAAATTCATTATATCAGGATCAAATACATACGAGTCACATAGTAAGCAGGCAAGCATACAGAACAAGGGCTTTTCCTGTAGGGGGTTAGTGAGTGACCCTCCTGATTTTCTCAAGGTGGCAGAGACCTACTTAGAATATCAATCCCTGATGTTTATCCCTAAGGAGGTATGTGGGTATATTTGTTTTATCCTTTGTCTTGAGGTCTGGCCCACAGCTGGGGGTGTCTGTCTCCCCCACAGCTGCAGGTAACTCATCTTCTACACTGGCTCCTTTCAAGGCCTGGCCCTGTGTGACTGCCTATAATATTTTTCATATTTTTATCTACTCAGTTACCTGCAACATGTTTGTTTGCAAAACTCTTTTACACATTGTTTTGGGATTCACACAGGGAAAAATAAAGGTACAGAAGGAAACCACGTCATATTTGTATCACTAAATCTTTGTAAGAATAAAGAGTGATCCCTTTATTCCTATTCACATGTGACAACACTCGCGAGATTAGCAAAGTTGAGTGAATGACTTGAATTCATAGTGCTACTAAACGGCAAAGTGGCATAAAGGTCCAAGTACATGACCTTTCCATGCTGTCACTCTGCCTTTAACACATCTCCCTAGTGGTGATGAGGTGGAGGAATCATTGGTTTTATTACCAGTGTCACTCTGAGCTGTACAGTGCCCTGCTGTAGACGGGGCACCTACCATTATGAATGGATGAACACAGCTCAGAATTTTCCACCCCACAGCACAGGCTGATGAATTTTGGTCCCTCAGATTTTGATTTTGAGGCTTCATAGGACCAAGCAAACACTGGGCCAGCAGTTTGTCAGCAGTGCTGTCAGCAATCATTACTTCTCTTCTTCCTTAATACCCCAAACCCCTACTCAACAGACCAGGAGTCCTCTGCATCCTTCTCTTTTCTTCAGATCATCTTTTCCCTTCTGCTTCAGCACCATGCATACGTTTTCTCTTTCAGATGTAGAGTGTAATGAGCTCTTGACAGTCAGTGTCTCAGCTTCATTGTGGCCAATTTAATCTTCCCTAAACTCATTCCACACCATGAACAACAGACAGGCATGTTTTACTTTCCCACATCAAGAGCCAACAGTGCACTAGGAGGAGCAAACAGTGCTCTTCTGATGGTAGAAGGTTAATAACCCTGTAAGGTAGTTTGTTTTTTAAGGAGCAATCAATCTTTTATTGTTTGACTGGAATTTTTTATTTTAAAGAAAATAGTACAAAGAACAATAGCAAAATATGAACAAAACAAAGCAAGGACATTAAAACTGATATGGGGTTTCAAACCAAATGATAGGGATTAACAGTGGTTGTTATATTACATATTGTAACCTTCAACGAAGTTGCTCAGATTACCAGATGTAAGTTCATTAAGAAGAGTATTTATTAATTATTCAACAAATATTCCAGTTATATTCATAAAAACTCAATGGCCAATCCATAGCAGGACTGGGGGAAGTACTTTCTGAGGACAAACCTGAGGCAGATTGAAAACTAAGAGCTCCTCAAAAATTAAGAAAAGTGCATCACTTCTAAGGAGGAAAGAGAGAAGGAAGGAATGGTACAGGAAAAAGAGACTAGTGACAAGCCCAGTAGAGCTCTACTGTAGATAAACAACTGCGGCAGCATCCTGATAACAACGTCAGTGATTATTCTCTTTCTTTCTAGTTCTATAAAATACCATTAGCAGAATAAACTCATTTTTCAGCTCAAGTGTTTCATTTTCAAATCTTCAGAAATTCAGCTATGAGATGACTTTAACCTACCAGAAGGAAGTATTCCTTGGACCTCAGAACGTGTGTTACAGCACGTAACACAACTTGACCCCACCACTTCATCTTCTCTACCTTGAGGTTAAATTTGCAGTTACCCAGCTTGGCATTAAGTTAGTAAGAAGATTATTTGGGGGTGGCTTATCTATTTTTCCCTATCCACTGTTGCCCCTGCATAGAATCCTTTCAGTAGAAGTATTTCAGAAACTATCCCACTGGCTAAATGATAATTGACAGCACTTTGGTGAAAAATGTACTCAGAGGCTCTTCTGAGAGTCACAAAAATCATTGTTGATTTATTCACCAAATGTTACCCC
Source organism: Chinchilla lanigera (assembly GCF_000276665.1). Classification (NCBI taxonomy): domain Eukaryota; kingdom Metazoa; phylum Chordata; class Mammalia; order Rodentia; family Chinchillidae; genus Chinchilla; species Chinchilla lanigera. The sequence goes on along the minus strand of NW_004955431.1, from coordinate 7,442,720 downwards.
TTTACAAAATTAATAATATTGTTGTACAGTCTACATTTAGGGTTCAGTGATTCTTCATTCACTGATTACAGTTAGTTTTTCACCTGACAATTCTCAATGTCATGTTATGTTTTCTCTTATCTTACTGTGCCATATAAGGCCTTTATCTTACTGTGGCACGTAGCAAGTTGAATGGGAATCGTAGTGCAGCACCTTTGCCTTTTTTTTTTTTACTTTGAAAAAAAAAATTTTAGGGGCCAGGGATGTAGCTCAGCGGCATAAGCACTTGCTTGGCAAGCCTGAAGTCATGAGTTCGATTCCTGGTACCAAAAAAAAAAAAAAAGAAAGAAAGAAAATTTTTATAATATATCATCCTTTAGAATGATAGAAGCTGTGAGATCCTAGTAATGTTTTACCAGGTTAAAGGAAAACCCAGTTTAGTAATCACTTTTATCAAAAATGACCTTTAAATTTTATCAAAAGAATTTTCTACACCTCTTGAATTTATAGTCTTTTCCCTTTGATATGCTAATGCAATGAAGTGCACTTGTAGACTTTGTAGAATTAAACTATCTTTCCATACTTGAATGAACTTACTAGTTCATGAGGTATTTTGTGTAGATTACTAGATTATATTTAAAAATGTTTTATTTATTCTTTTTGTAACTGCACTTATAAGTGAGATGAGACTTTAAAATTTTTATTTGCTTGTTTTTACAATCAAATTTCTAAGAGCCCTATTACAACATTTTATCTTCTGTGTGTGTTTTTCCCCTTGAAAATTTAAATAAAATTTAAATGATTTGATTTTACAGGTGTGGCAAAATTATAAATTACAAATTCATCAGTGTACATTTAGCTAGATTTTGGCTTACTGTTTTACTTTTTTAAATGGTTGCCTGTATTTACATTTTTAAATTTATTTTTAATCTACTCCTTTCTTCCTAAGAAAATTGCTCATTCTCTTTCTTGATCTTTTTGTTTGTTTGTTTGTTTTCTGGTACCGGGAATCAAACTCATGACCTTGCGCTTGCCAGGCAGGTGCTGTGCCGCTGAACTAAATCCTCAGCCCCTCTTTCTTGATCCTTTAATCCTTTATCATTTCAATCCATCTTTTCAGAAATTTGTATATTTTACTAGTCTCTTTAAGAAAATTATTGTTCGTTGTGCTTTTTCTTTTGATAATTTCTATTACATTCATTTTTTATTTTATTAATGTCTACCCTTTACTCAGATCTATCCTCCAGTTGGCTAATTCTTCCTATGTCTAACTTGTTATTTAAGCCTCCACTGAGACTTTTATTTCAATAATTATATTTCCATTTGCAGATGTTCTGTTTTTTTCCCTTTATCATTCTATTTTGTCATATATAACTATATATATAGATATTTCTTTTATTTAGTAATGTAAAACATTTTTATTTAATAATCATTATTGCATAACTTTTTATTCATAAAGATCTTAAATTATTCAAATTTCTGCATTGCTTCAGCTGCCTTTTGCTCATTGTATATTATTTGCCATATAATAATTTTGGATTATGAACTCTTTTTTAATGAAACTTCATAATGGGAAACCTGTACAACCTAGAGTCAGAAATTAAAACCTTGGTGTAGTTTTGCATTTATCTGTTCCAGGACCAATTTCTTTGTTAATACCCCTGTACTTGAGTATTTTTAATGCCAAGTAGATGGTGCTAATTTGAACCTAGAATCCAAATATGAGAGAGGTTCGAGTAACCTTTCATATTCCCTATCTAGAGTTCAGGCATAAACAATAAGCTCTGCTAGAGAATGAATTTTATTCTAACTCATTGTTTTAGTTACTTTTTTCTCATTGCTCAGACAAAATACTCAACACCCAAAGTTAAAAGGGGAAAGATTTATTGTAAGCTCACAGCTTATAGAGCTTTCAGTCCATAATCATCTCGCTCCAAGGCAGGGTGGCTGGGCAGAGGGGTATCACAGAGTAGAACTAATTCATGGCAAGCAGCAGACAGCAAAAGCAAGCAAGGGAAAGACAAGCCTCTTTCTGTCCCTTAGATTGTATCCAGGCTACCAGGATTAGGACAGTGCCAAACCAATCAATGGACTGATTTAGCAATCACCCACCCTTAATCCTACCATTTCACTATTAATCAATCACGCACTCAATTGAGCCAATTCTGAAAAGCCCCACCTATGACCATATGAGACTTTGGGAAGGACATGTAGACCCAAACCATAGCACTCATTTTGGTATCCAGGTTTTTTACTTGAGAGTTCAGTTCTCTTGTCATTATGTAGCTCATCAATTAGCCCACTCAGGACAATCACAGGACTGGCCACTTTACCTAGCACTCTGCTTTTTATGTTTCTTTTATGTTATGTTCTTGAGGACATCACTTTCTTTTCTTTTTCTTTTCTTTGGGGGGTGGGGGTGGTATGGGTACTGGGTACCCAAGCCCTTTACAGTGAGCTACACACACAGCTGATTTTTAAAGATTTCTAAAATTCTGACACAGGTCTCACTAAGTTGCCCAACCTAGACTTCAACTTGGAGTTCTCTTTCCTCAGCCTTCCAGAGAGTTGGGATTACAGGCCAAGCTTCCCTTTATTGAAAAAGCTATATCTAAAAATTGTTTGTTATCTTTGCAGCATTTGTGATGGGAAGGTATTCAAATATCCACTTACAACATTACCATTGTAATTCACTTCACTGTCCCTAAGTGAAAATGGCATGTGCCTAACTAGATTCTCTGTAGCAAAGCTTGGGGACTGTCCTTTTATGATACTAGATTGCCATAAAGACCAGCAGTTTACATTTCAGAATTCCAAGGCTGAGCTATCCAAACTTCTTTCTTATTGACTTATTATTTGTGAGGTAAATTGTTCTTAAGTGTTTTAACTTATGGACATAGCCCTCTTTGGCTCAATGATTTAATTAGAGAACAAAGTGCAGTTTTCTCTTAGTATGCTAAAAGATATCTAAGTCAAGCACAAAATAGGTTATTTGAAGTCTTATATCAATTAATCCAGTTTTCTTGTTTTCCCACAATGCATTGTTCATATAGAATCTGAAAGTCAAACTCCAGTGGCCACTGTAACCCAAGCTCACATATGAAAAAGATGGCAATGCTTGACAAGTAGAGAAAATTGAAGAGTGACCAAAATAGCTTAGTTCCTACCACCAGGATCTCTAGTGACTGAGATTAAATAAAGGAGGAAAGGCAACAAATGAAATTTGGTACCCATACATAAACAATCTCAACACTTCCTCACGAGCACATTTATAAATACATGTTTTAATAGAAAGCATTTGAACAATCCTTTTTCAACTCAGTTGCTTTTAAAGAAAAGTGTAAGCTTGAAAGCTTCTGCCTGAGAATTTGCTGCTTAAAATTGTATCACTTGATTATTCACAATTTATATACCTTGGCTGCCATCCCTAAAACTGCAACTGCCTGAAGAATAAATGCAGAGTTATGAGAAATACAGAAAGCCAAAACACTATCTTTGTTTCATCTTGGTTTTCTCTACCTTACCACTTGCCTAAAGTTCAATGCCAGAAAATATCTTCAAATAAAAAAGTGAGTATGCATCAGCCAAATAATACCTTTCCTCCCCCAACCCTGTATCTACTTTTCAACCTAAATACAGCAAGCCCTAATTTTCTCACTTAAGGAGTGTCTATTTATTCGTTTTTTGGAAGTTATTTCAATGTTTCTTCTATACATTTAACAAGAATCATACAAACAAAAAACATGAAAACAAAACTCACCCTCCCTTTCTTCCATATATTTAAATGACTCTGGGGTATGTAGTTGCTATTAGAAGCAACTGATGTTCTTGGAAAATTCTGCTTTAGGATTCTTTTGATCATGCAACTTCCATGGAGGTCGTACAGCACGAGAAAAGCCAAAGCGAGCTGTCTAAGGATAACAAAAGAAAGATGATGGTAAATTTATCAGAAAATATATAATTAAACATAATCCAATCAATGATATTTTTATTTTAAATAGCTAATACCGTATAATGTATACATTAATGTATAGCATACATTTAGCTTTGGAAAAAGAAGCTTGCACTTTACAGATTTCCTGGCCATTGATAAACATGGGATGGATTCTCTGGATAACACTGCTGCAGTTTACGTCTGGATGCCTCCCAAGGCTCATGTGTAAAAGGCTTGCTCCCAGCATGGCATGACTGAGAGATGGCAGAAACTGTAGTGGAGAGGTGCAGCGGGCGTCTTGGGTCATTGGGGGTGAGCCTCCTATAGATCACGGAGCCCCGTCCTCATTCCCCCTCTTTATCTCTTTTGCTTTCTGGCTGCCGTAGGTGGGCAGGTTTTCTCCGTCACACATTTCCCCCATGAGGTGCTGCCTGGCCACAGTCCCCCAGCAGTGGAGCCCCCTGACTGTGGATTGACACCTCCAAAAGGGTCAAAATAAATATTCTCCTTTCTTAATTTGACTACCTCAGGTAGAAGTAACAGAAAGCTAACATAATAATGAACACTCATTTTGTTTGACAAAAGTTTTTGAGAATTAATATTCACTCACTTATCCAACACATGTAAATGGTCTTCACATCGGTAGGTGTGAGGGATGTAACAGTAAACAAGAAAACTGCATCCTCTTAACTCATAGGCCTGTCAGACTTTGGGGATCCACAGGTACACGGGAAAGTTAGCACACAGTCATCAAATAAATGTCACAAGTATTCTGCTCGGGAAGAACGTCTTTTCCAGTCCAGGTTCAGGGAAACGTCTCTAAAAGTATGACTTTCTGGAATGTCAGAACAATGTTAACATAGGCTGATGATGAGAGAAGGAGAGTGTGTTGCTAGGGGAAAGATTCACAAGTACATAGGTTGGGTGGATGCGTTGCATCGAGGGTACTGAGTTCTAGGGTGCAGCAAAAACCTCAAGCTCAAAGGAGTGAATAACAGAGCAATTTAAAAAGATGGACAAAGAGCTAATCTGATAGTGCTTGCTACCAGATAAGGCAATTCTGTTTTCCTGTTGAAATAGAAATAGAGACTTTCTAAACAGTTTTAAGTAGAGTCACAAAGGCAGATCTGCATTTTAGAAATATTACTTTGCTCCAGCTACAATGCTGCAGTTAGGCTAAAGAGCTCAAGGGCCACGGCAGGGTCACAGGTTGGAGCAGCGTGAACAAGATGGTAGAACAGAATGCAGAGAGCAGCAGGCATCCAAGAGAGAAGGCAGAAGGATACAGGCATGATATGAGAACCAGCTGGATAGATGAAAAGATAAAGGACAGAGAGTACTAAAGGGCGATACTTTGGTTTCGAACTAAACCAGTTAGGTTAAAACTGGTATAATCCAGAAATAGAATAGGTTTAGAGACAGAACAGAGAGATCATTTAAGCCGTGTTAGCTTGAAAAGCCTGCATGACTTTGAAATCCTGGATGTGAAGTGGGCAACTGTGCTAGACAAAGTTCTGTGCCAGAGTCATTGCTACAAGTTACCACCATGGATACTGAAAGTCATGGAAGAAGATAGTGCTGCTTAAGAGAAATGCAAAAAAAGAGTCTTATATGACTTAAATCATATAAGTCACTATAATGGTGTAATAATCCCAGCAAGGATGGTGCTAAAACAACCTAAGCACCATACACATTTAAGTGTTGTAATACTCCAAATCTGTAATTTTTAACATGTGACAAGCTTAGTCATTGTCATATCCTTGTTGCTACTGAAAGCTTTTAGTTATTTGGGGGATTTTTTTTTTACCCACATGCACATATTTCACCAAGTTTTTAAATAGTAAGAAAGATAACTAAACTCAGTGTTTATGTTAGAGGAATTTGCTTAGTGATCATCTTCTTTGGAAAACTTCTATCTTAGTAGCTTTTTGGTCAGGTTTCATTATTTTCTTTAAGCCTCAGTTTCTATGAATTTAAAACAGAAGTATTAGTTTTGTCCTTTTTTATTTTAACAGTTGATCTTCTATGGTGTTTTTTTTTTTTTTGCCTATCAAGTATAAAGCTTATAGGTGAAAAATGTTGCTAGCTCTAATGTGTTAGAAAATTGTTTAAGATCTCATATTTGAAAAATGTCAGATAAATATCCCAAACATAGGCAGTTTAACTCTTTACCGTCACTAGTGCTTCATCACTAGGTTATAACAAATCTTGAATCTCATCAAAGCCACTTAAAATATAAGTAATGACATAACAGGTCATTATTATGTCATTTATGTCATTTCATTATTATGAAAGAGGCATAGAATCTAAAAATTATAAGTAAAGAGCAAAATAAAATGTAAATAGTAGCAAGTAAAGATCTTTGTCAAACTAGAAAGAGATCAAGAAGTGGAGAGAATAAAGGACAGGAGGGAAAGTGGGTACAAAAAGGAATTAACATGTGTTAGGTACAGTGCCACACAGGAATGTAAACTTGTACTACAAACATGTATTAATAAAAAAAATTTTTTAAAGATATGTCCAAACATAGTTCAACATGGGAATGTTTCCAAATGTGACCAAATTTTCAGTCACTGAAAATCACATAATTCGAGTATAATGTACATCCAAGCCTAGTGCACCATCTGCATGCTGGGTCTCCTGGTTTACCAATACTTTTCTTCTGATGGCTGTGTCTGCACCTGTGGTAATGGCTGTACCAGATAAGGAATCCACTGACTATTCTCTAACTAAAACAAAATCAATCTCTTGCAGCTTTGTAACTGAGGGCAATCTAAGTTTCACAAAATGAATGATTCTACGAAGCTAGATTATCCCTCAATGAAATGATAAAAATGCCATTTCTGTGTCTCCAGAGTGGAAGACCAAGCCTTGGATTGCTAGCCTCTTCTCTAAAGTACAAACATCTCAAAGTCTCCTCTAGGGCCAAAAGTTCTCTCTGTGCTGACTTTTAAATGTATGAGGGTGGGGGGAGGGCTCTAGAAGTACAGGTATATGTCTCAATAAAATCTGTTACATCTTTTAAAAAGAGCTGAAATTTTCATCATGTTTGAAGATCAGCATGTTATATGCCAGCAACATGTCTGATGTGAAAAATAATGCTCATGGGGCCAGAGATACAGCTCAGGAGCACAGCGCCTGCCTGGCAAGCATGAGGTTGTGAGTTTGATTCCCAGTACCAAAAAAAAAAAAAGAAGAAGAAGAATGCTCATTATGTGCCAATATCTTATACATCACAGCCTACATCAGTGTTTTTAGTCTTCAGTGTTTCAGTAAAGTTACAGTTTTGCAGCACAATGTTGGTCTTTATTAAATCAATGCCAAGAATATTTCACTAATCTTTGCTGTCAGTCTTTGGAGGTTAATTAAGGAACATGCAAGCTAAATCCATTCTCTGCTTCTGTATGACAACCCACAGGGGTTTCAGCTAAAGTGTCTCTCTTCCTCGACCACCCTGGAACAATTACCATGCCAGAAAGAAGTTGGGAACATATAAAAGGCAACATAGTGAGCCCTACAGCAAATTAACTCAATGTAATGTTATTCAAAGGCTTACTAGCATCAGAAAAGCTTTCTCAACAGCAGGAGTACCTTAGAGAAACAAAAATGTCTAGTGCTAGAAAAATACATCAGGGGATGGTGTGTGGGTGAAATATTGTTCTTATCCATTTGTACAAAGCTGAAGGACCTATTCAACATCTTTTTTCATCTTGAATACAACTACATATATTAATGTAAGCTCAAATTAAGGAATGTCAGGCCAGTCGTTACAAAGAATGGGCAAAGTCAATTAAATTAACAACTTGGTTAGTATGCTTGAGTCAGAACAATATTAAACATTTTAAAAATGGGATAATGATTTTCTAACTGCTCAGAATATTAATTCTTGCATCTACTTCTAGACTAATGTCACTGATGGTGCTAAGTACTCAGTGACAGCCAAAAGATGTTTAGTGAGTCTATACCCATTGTAGGCATTGTAGGAGTTACTAAAAATGGAAATTATGCCAGTTCTTCCCTACAGAAAGGACATTAGACACAGATATTGACCCCTTTCAAAACAAAACTAAAACATGAAATATCATTTAGAAAAATCTACTCTGAGAAAGCACTCATGTATGGCAAATATTTCTTATGCACCTATTCAGTAAAACATATGAGGAATATAAACATACTTATGATATAGGCCAGGGGCTCACAAAACTTAAAATCTATTTAATAAGTACAAAAATTATTGAATTAGAATCATTTATTTTATGAGAATTTGAAACAGTAAAGAAGGAGCCTAAGAAGGCAGGGTGTGATTTAAAAGAGTCATGAATCAATATGAGTAAGAGGAGAAACAGGTGAAACCTACAAAAGATAAAAGTAATTTAGATGGAGAATAAGGCCAATTTTTCTAAAATTGCATAAGTGAAATCATGAGGAAGAGGTTCTAGGAGCAATGAACAATTCCATTTGATCAGCTACCTTTTTATGTGAAAGGTTGAATGTCCAGCTCACTAGTGGGTGTTATGGTTAATATCTAGATGTTCCCCCCAAAACATTTATATGTAGGTCTTTAGGGAAATGACGGAATCTATGTAACATTAGATTATGGGTGTGTGACACTGGATTAGTCTACTGATTGGTGTAGCATAGTTCTGGGTGTGGATGATGGATTTACTGAAGAATGAAGACCCATCCTGAGTATGGGTGTCACCAACCAATAGGCTGGTAGTCTGGATGGAATAAGAAGGGAAAGAAGAAGGAAGGCTTGCTGATTCCTGTCTGCCGTGCCATGCACTGTTTCTCCTCTGCCGTGGCCCTCTGCTATGGGTTGAAACCTCTACAAACTGTGAGCTAAAAATAGGCCTTTCCTCTTTAACTTGTTCATGTTGAGTATTTTGTCTCAGCAATGGAAAGTAACTAAGACAGATTTGGATACCAGAGAATTGGGGTTGTTTCTGCAATTGTACCTGACCATGTGGTCCAAAAACCTTTGGAACTAATTTATAGGAGGAGTTTGGAAAGTTTGGAGATGCTGGCCAGAGAAGCAGCCCTAGAATGTTGTGAGCCAAGCTTGGTGGGAGATTCTGGTCAGAGCTCAGAAGACCAGAATGTTGACTGCAATGCAGCTGGAAAAGGCTTAAGAGGTTTCAGTTCAGAACAAGAAATTCAGTGGCAGTGGGACTCCAGGCCATGTATGTTATGCTCTGGCTGAAAATTTGTCTGGATTTTGCTCCTGTCTGGAGTTATTGTGGGAGACTGCAATTAAGGGTAATGTCCTAATTAATGTGGCAAGACAGTCTACTGCTGTGGCAATGGCATGGCTACTGTTAAGGGCTTTGAGCCAGCTCTACCTTGAGGATCAAGAGCAAAATTCCCAGCAGAATGATTTAAAATGTTTTGAGTTTGGCCAGAAAGAAAACTGCAGTAAAGTTGAAGCCTGCAAAGATAAAACAGAGAACTTCATTGCTGAAAAGATTACTATTAAAATGCTAAGTACTTCAGAACAGGACAGTAAAAAAGATGATCTGAAGCTATAACAAGAACCAGCAGGACTCCACCCTTGTAGCCTCAAATTTGCCTAGGTGAAAGACTACGTTCCAGAATGGTGGTAGCCTAGGGAATTTTTTCCTTGGGGTTGGGTTCACAGTGCTCAAAACTCCAGCAACTGGACCCCTGCAGCCAAGAAAAAAGGAAGCCTGGCTACTCCTACAGCTGACAGCAGACCTTGGCATCATCCACATGATGCTAGTTTTAGGTACATGTAAAATGCGAGCATTGCGCAGTCAGGAAGGCTTCCACTCAGGTTTCCAAAAAAGACCTTGGAGACCAGGCAGTGTGCCCCTGTAAGGCAATGTGTGAAGCTATGAGTGTGAAGCCAAAAGTGCTGTGGAGGCCCCCAAAAGTTGGAAATGCCATGACTGTGGATCATCTGAGGAAAGCTTCAGGGAATGAGCAAAGCCAGCCAAAGAGAGAGGGACCATGAAAGATGCAGTCACCAGCAGTGATGTCAGGGTGAGATTATCCAAGCCCTTTGGAGTTCACATCTTGTTACAGGTTGCTTCAGATGCTACATGAACTATAGGATTTAAATGTTTACTCTGCTAGACTTTGGTATTCCCTTGCTTCCATTCCTTTCTGTCCCCCTATTTCTACTTATTGGGATGGGGATGTTAATCTTGTGCTATTGTATGTTAGAAGTGTTTACCTTCCCTTCATTTGTATGGGGGCTGGTAGCTAAGAGTTTGCCTTAAATTTTCAGAGAAGAATTTGGACTTGTACTTTTCAGCAGTGCTGAAATTTTTAGGAGTTTGGCAGCTCTTAGAGATGTACTAAATCCTTTTTGCATAAGGGGATGCATTTGAGCCTTTTGGGGTCCAGGCAGAATGTTATGGCTTATGTCTAAATGTCCCCTCATAGCCTCAGGCACTCATAGGTGGGGCTTCTGGGAGTGACAGGATTATAGGTGATATGTAATACTGGATCATATGTATTTGATACTAGATTAGTCCATTGATTGGTTTAGCATGTTCTGAGTGTGGATGATGCATTTACTGAAGAAGGAGGACCCCTTAGCTAGTAAGTAGGCTTGTAGTTTGGATGGAATAACAAAGGAAAGAAGAAGAAACTCTTGCTGCCTTTTACCTGCCATGCCATGGGACTGTTTCCCCTCTGCCATGCTCCCCTTTCTTGGTGCCTGCTGACTATGGACTAAAACCTCTACAAATGGTGAACTACAATAAACCTTTCCTCCATTAACTTGTGGCCGTCAGGTTTTTGTCCCAGCAACAAGAAAGTAACTAAGACAGTGGGTGTTAGGAGTCTTGGCTCAAAATATGTTTTTGTTATCTTCTAGATGATGATTCTTGCCTAACCAAACTCTTTTTGATCAGTCTGCCTTTCTTCATCACCTGCTTTCCTCATGTGAAGCATGAAGAACCACTTGAATATCTTAAGTTACAGAATGTGAAGACCAACCGACACTATCTGTATGAAAGTACTTTAAAAACTGCTGAAACAAGAAGGCTAGAATCATTGGCAATAGAGTCTAGAAAAACAGGGTCTTGGGGCTGGGGATTTAGCTCAGCGGCACAGCGCCTGCCTGGCAAGATCAAGGTCATGAGTTCAATTCCCAGTACCGGAAAAAAAAAGAAAAACAAAAACAAACAAACAAACAAAAAAAGAAAAACAGGGTCAGAGCTTATTGTGGATGTCCTGAGTAAAGAAGAAGATCTGAATATATTAACTAGAGAGCAGCTGGAAAGTTTTCAATAAGAGAAAAAATAATCAGAGTAGGGTTAGGGTCATTATTTCAATAGCAAGGTAATTAAATAGAAGGTTAGAATAATCAGTCTAAGAAAGGAAGTTTAAAGATGAGAAAATCTGTTTCACAATACTAAGTTTGAGGTTTTGCAAGAGAGTCTGGGAAAACTAGGCAGTAGGTTGCTGTTAATATTGAACTAAATAAGTGATGGCTTGTGACTTGCGCATCTATTAGCAATAGTTGAATTCGTGAGGGCAGATGAGCAGTAGGAGGAAGAGAAGGACAGTGAGAAGAATAAATCACAATTCACTAGAAATTTGTGTGTATTCATAATAAATTAAATGTGCTAAGTGGAATAATAAAGTTTTATTAGACTATATTTCTAAACTATATTTTGCTACTAGTTGCAAAATGATAATTATCACTTGTTATACAATCCAAAATTATAGAAATATGCAGGATTAAGTTCATTATTGGAGTTGTCAAATAATAAGTATGTCTTTCAACTTTTTGAACAAATTGATCTTCAACCTTGCCTCTTTTAAAAATAACTAAAAACTTAAATAATGTGGTGTCATTCCCTCCTTCTGTAAATCTTTTCAGTTAGCTTTAAGCCACTTTCTAATTGTCACTTTACATCATTTCTTTTTATTATTGTTATGATTTCAGGAGAAGGGTTGCAAAATTACAGCATTCATTTATTTTTAGCAAATATATAAGCAGGAGAGTGCCGGAGGAAAAAGTACATTTGTGAATGGAAGCGAATTACTTACTAACTACAGGTAGAAAGGTTCCAGAAGTGAAACTTTTCTAGGTTTGGCCTTTGAGAAACTGACCCCACAAGATCCCAATTCCTGGCCCTTTTACCTAATACTGGACTAGCTCAGAGGCCCCTAGCCATCTGTGAAGGGAAACAGTTCTACAAGGGAGAGGGGAACAGGTTAAATAAAGGCAGAGAGCAAGAGCATTGGCTGCTGGAGTGGGGTTATCAGCAATGGGCGCACACTCGACCCAACCTCCAAAGAACCTGGCTGCAAGGCTGGTGTGGACTCCCTAGGTCTCTCTGCAACTGTTGATGCAATGTGCTGCTCACCACAAGAGAGATATTAGAGAGCTTTCACACACAAACCTGGCAAGCAGCCACTTGACTCTCTCCTGTTCTTTGCTTGAAAACATTTCACCATCATTACCAGAAAAGGCAATGACTCCAGAGTTCTTTATGAGAACAGCTAACCATTTTGTATGATATATACTGAACAATGACCTCCTCACCCATAAGAAAGTGAGCACAGGGAACTGTGCCAGATCACAGAGCCAGTTCACCCAGAAAATGAGCCCTCAGATTCACAGAGTACATATGCAGGCATGTGGTCTGTGAGGGTCATTCAAGGTTGAGGTATTGAATAGGATCATGCTGTTCACAGTATTAAATTAACTCATGTCTTTATTTTTCAGGGTTCATAGACAGCATGTATTTCATCTAATCATAGCTAACATAAGCAGACCCCTGTGTGTGCTAGGCATTTAATTTGAACTATTACCTTTAACACACAAGCATAAACACACATATTATGAGCAAAATGTGTTATGCCTTCATTTTATCATCTGAGACTGGTTAGGTAATTTGGCTAAGGTGGAACAGCTGATAAACACTTAACCAGCCTGAACACAAAGTTCTTGGCATTAACCCTTACGGCTCACTTCATATTATACTGAAGGAGCATATATTTAACATATACGTCTAGCACTTTGAACTGTAGTGTTCAAAGATATTAGTTATCCTAGTAAAAAACTTTCCAAGATTAAAATCTATATATACTTTAGCATGCATATTCACCTGAATATTATCATACAAGAGTCAAAATGTTCCAGATATGAGGATAACTTGTAAGTGAATGATTGTGGTTCACCTTCTGCTAATTATAATTCCTCCAGGACCTTTAAGGGAGCTTACTAGTGCCATCTACTACTTTGAGGGGACAAGAAACTGTATAGCTTTTTCTACATCATTAACAAACCACCTAGTGGAAGCAGATGCCTTTCTGAAAGCTTGGGCTTTGGCTCTCTTGTTGGATTTTTTTTTGCGGGGGCAGTACTGGGAATCGAACTCAGGACCTCATGTTTGCCAGGCTTTTTTTTTGGATTCTTATGGATAAAGACTGTCTACTGTCTGTGTTCATTTTGTCTTTTTCATAGTAGCGCTATCTGCCTGCTTTCCATCCCTTCCAAATAGTAGATAGAGTTCTGGCCATATAGTGCCATCTTGTAGATTTCAGAGAATGAATACTGCTGATTTATTATCACTAAAATCCTAAGAGCAGACTACTAAATCTGTATAGGAACCTCAGAATCTCAGTTACTGACAAATTCCATTTTAATGCTTAAAAATCACTTAGATCTGAGTAGCCGCTTCAGAATTTGTAAACTCGAAACTATTGAGAGGAATATTATAATTTAAAAAACAAGAAAGTATGAAAGGTTAAATAATTTTGTCTTACAAAATTTTATTAGCGTCAGAAAGTTGTAATTATTGGCCGGGGATATAGCTCGGTGGTACAAGTGCCTGCCTGGCAAGCGCAAGGTTCTGAGTTTGATTCCTGGTACCCCACCCCCCAGAAAAGTTGTAATTACTTGCCAGTAACAGAGGGTTGGCGTACCATTTATTGAAATCATAGAACATAAAAGAAAATACTGATAAGCTGAAAGCAACAGCTCAGCTGAAAGCAGAGCACTTCAGTTTTGCCCTGAATGCACCAGTGATGTGAAGAAAAGACAGGATCTGTGAAAGACCATAGGGGCGTACAGGAGTATGACTGCTGGGTTAGCACATCCAGACAGAGCCCTCTCTACCCATGACCTATTGTTGAAAACATGTGCTTCCTGACATCCACTACTACACAGGAGCATCTCCATTTATGGCATTAGAATTAACAATTTTGGAAAATGTGTGCTATTGTCAGATACTGGTGATGCACTGCAGAGGTATAAAACTTGTTGCTTTCTTCTGATACAGAGACAAGGGCTGGGTGTGTAGATCAGTGATCGAGCACTTGCCCAGTGGCCCTGAAACCCTGCTTGATCCCCAAAACCAACTAACCAACCAACAAATAAATAACTAGAAGTCATTTTCTGATCAATTAGAAGTTCTTATACTGTCTTGGATTCTCTGTGTACCTTTCTTTCTCTTGAAAGACAGATGCTGCCTTTCATCAGGAACAGATAGGTCTTTATCCTCTCTGGCTGAAACAGACATTTGATACCCCTTCCTTGCTACTTTCATCCCTAAAGTTTATATATCTTATACATACATTTTTTGGTAAATGTATTAAACCTTAAAATCATACAGGGAAAAGAAATAAAATGATGTATGAAACTTTGCTATTGACTGAAAGAAATGTAAGATTGCTCAGTGTAGTATAAAGGTATATCATTTGATAAAACTAGTGAACTATATATCATGCTACCAATAATCACAATAATACTGAATATTGGGAAGTAATCTAGAGACGATTTAAAGTGTATGGAACAGCCGATGTGGTAGTGCATGCCTGTAATCCCAGCACTCGAGAGGCTGAGGCAGAAGCATTACCACAAGTTCAAGGCCAGCCAGGACTATATAGTTAGTTCAGGGGCAGCCTGAACTATACACCAAGACCTTGTCTGAAAAAAAAGGAGGAAAAAAAAAGTCTATGGAAAGGTTTGTGTAGGTTATATGCAACCACTACTTGCTGCATTTTATGCATGGGACTTGAATGACTGTGGAGTTTAATATCCACAGGGAGTCCTGGAACCAGTTCCCCACCAATCCTAAGAGGTAACTGTATGTTCGTGCATTTGCTCACTTACAATATCTGCTGAGCATCTCTAATGCCCCAGACGCTTTGCTAAGGTAACAGAGACCAAAGATTTGGTCTGCCCTCACTTCACATATTTACTAGGCCCCTACTAAGTGGTAGATACTCCCCACCGCAGGAAAGACACAGTGGTGAATAAGCTTAGCCCAGCCCGGGAACTGGGATCAGAAAATAAATAAACACATAAGACACCCTGGCAAATGGTAAGGCCCAGCTCCAGAAGAGATGGAATCTGCAGAGGCCACACAACTGGGCCTTGGGTTCCAGGAAGGCCAGCTCTCCTGCACACAAAGAATTCAGAAGCCTGAGTCACTCAGTTTGGCGGCTTCTAAATTGCTGTGCATTGTCACATGTCCGGTTAAGCTGTGACAGTCTGTCCATTGTGAGGACAGCTGCACTGTTTGGGGTGAGCCAAACTGTAATACAGCAGGGGCTCTGCCTTTAAACGCACTCCTGAGAAGAGAAAGAAAGTGGTGGGGACCTCTTTACTAGTGAGTGCTTTTTTAAAAGTAAGAGTATACGCTTTGTAAGAGGAAAATAGCTTCCGTTTTACACCTTAAAGGGCTGAAATAGATCTCAGCTTCAATTTCCCTGAGGGAATTCCACAAATAATCAGTTTCACAGTCCAGGAAGCAGTCCACAAAGCTGAAGATCTCAGTCAAAATACCAACAAGGAGTTCATTCTTTTTTTTCTTTTTAAGGATCACGCTTATTCAGAGTGGCAATTTTCAGGACCACACTTACTGCCAGGGAAGGCTTAAAAAAAAAAAAAAAATTCAGAAACCAAAGCCATAGAATCCTCCCAATCTCAGTGCTGCAAGATGACCCTGCAAATAGGAAAGAAAATTAGAAACGTGAGGTGATAACTTTATATGTGTGGTTTTTACCGCAGGCAGTAGCGCAGCACAATCCATGCTGCACAGCAGGGTTGAAAGAGGTAGAGATTTTCACACACTTTCCTGGGTTTTTCTGTCCTCCCAACAAATCTAATGTGCACATACCACATGCTTGCACTGACCTCAGTCCAGAATACCTCTTTTGAAGTTCTTCAAAGTGTCAGTCCATTTAAACGGTAACATATTCTGGATCTAGTTCAATATACTAAGAGGAAAAATCAACCATTAGTGAGAGATGTCTGATTAATTCTCCAAGGAAAGCTTCATTACCTTGTTCAAAACATCTCATCCCTTGACATTTGTGAAGAGGGAAACTCCATCAAACCCTTGTGTTGTAATTAAGGAAGATACAATCATTTAGTTATGCCCAAAATTTGCTTTCTGTCATCTTTTTATTTTTAAATGGTGACAGAACAGTGATACAGACACAAGTTACCAGGGCTTAATGTCTTACATTTTAAAATAAATCAAAGCAAATCAGGAAAAAAAGGAAGGGAGGAAGGAAAGAAAGAAGGAAGGAAGGAAGGAAGGAAGGAAGGAAGGAAGGAAGGGAAAAAGAAAAGAAAGAAAGAAAAAGAGAGAAAGAAAGAAAGAAAGAAAGAAAGAAAGAAAGAAAGAAAGAAAGAAAGAAAGAAAGAAAAAGAAAGAAAGAGAAAGAGACTAAATAAATGGGAGCAGTAAGTCCTGGCTCTACCCTGGTTTTTCTCTTGATTTTTATTTTGCTGAAGGTTCTTCTAGTAATATACTCCTTCCTCTCATTTCCCACTCCAAATCTTTGATTCTACCTCCTTATGTCTCTGTATATTATCCTTTACTACCTCCCCGCATCTAGACTCCCACTATCTTATCCAAGCCAGCTTCAGATCTTGCCTGGATTCCCACAAGAATCTTGTAGTCACTCTGCTTTGAATTTTCCCACCCTCAACCCCAGCTTATCCATCTTCCAGACTCAAAAGCACATTCCATCAAGCTCCTCACTTTCTTCAAACTGTGCACAACCCTCAGAAAGAAAGAGAAAAGGAAACTTCTTGTGAACTTCTTGTGTGAGGTTCCAGCCACAAGGTCCTGCATGGTCTGAGCACTGTGTCCTGCTTTCCACATTCACTCCCTCTCCTCTCCCCGAGCAGCACATCCCACCATGCAAAACTGTGCAGTCCCCAAATATGAAGTTGGCTATTTGCCCTGTTTCCACCTAGTGTGCTGCTTCCTCTGCTCAGAAATCCCTCCCACTCCACCTCCTTGACCTTTACCTGGCTAACTCACACTAATGCCTTAAAATCCAGCTGCTAATTATAGTACGAATAGGTATGCTATGGCCACCTTTCTATTTTTTCTTTAAAAGAAAAACACAACTAAGGAACAGGAAGAAATGGAAGAGATGAGAGAACACCAGGGAACAGTAATACCAGGGAAGAGTAAAACCAGGGAAGAGAAAGGGGTAGGATGCAGAAAGAAAGGGGTGGCCCACAATATTAAGTTCTACAGAAATAAAGGCAAAGATTTGCACTATATAGTTGGATTTTGCAATGAGAAGGGCACAGGTGAACTTGGAGCATGTATTTCTGGAGCTTTCGGAGGACAAAGTCCTGCCTCAGTGAGTTTCAAAATCACTGATCTGGGAACCTGAAGATAACAGATAGAGTCACGTTATTATTCAAGTGAAAGGAAGAAAGAAGAAACTTTAGGATCAAACAGTGGGGATTGTGGTAGTGGACAAAGCAATGGTAGGATTGAGGGAGAGTCTTAATGATAATTTTACATGGGGAAGAAAGAGTGAGGAGAGAGCTAAGCTTTTGTAACATGAAGTGGTAAGATTGGATAGCACCATTCAAGCAGTTAGAATTACTTTGTGCGTGGAGAGGCAGCCATATTGCCTGGTGTTGAATTGAGTGTCTATTTTATAACACAAATAATTTGGGGAGAGTTGCTTAACTCTTCTGTGCCCTAGTTTCACATAATAGCATCTGCTTCCTAAGATTTTTATGCAAAATAGTTATTCTGATATTTGCAAAAGACAGCACACCCATCTGTTCAGCTACCATTAAAGGCAACTTCATGGATGTGTTTTCTGTTTCAACTCCTGGACCAGGAGCTGTTCACACTCGAGGGCTTGTTGTCTCCATCATTCTTCCCAGCACGGAGCTCATTGCCTCATCTATAGCAAATAAATAGAAAATCAATGGAGTGGGGAACGCACAAAGGCACGCAGGCTGGTAGGGTACCTTTCCTAATATTTTTACGATAATGTATTGTTTTTATAATCAAATTCAGACAAAAGGTATAAAGCTTCCTTTATCGTATTTAGTGTGGTTAATACAACATCAGTACTTGCAAGAACAAAGTATGTGGTTTACAGCTTTCTCGAATTTTGCTATGTCCTTCTCTGAAAATCAAGTTCATCTCCTTCCAAAGTCTGCATAAATTATAACTAAGAAAACACTGCTTGCTCCAGCTTATGCTCAGTAGTGAGTAGAAGTGTTAAATAGCTTCATGGCAACATTATATATCCCTAATTCAGCTGTTGAGTTTCCATCCCAAGCCACTAGTGAGCCCTCCAATTCTGTTGCTCCACCTCCTCTTTGAGCAGCGTTTACCTATGAGGCTTTCTGGCTTCCACCATGGCACCCATTAGGCCTTAACTCAGGGTTGCTACCTGCACCCTAGGAGACAATGTGGCTTTACTTATTTTATTTTTTAAAACATTAATTTTTATTTTCTGTAAATTGAATGATTAATCATTAGACTTACCAATTAACTACTTTAAATGATTAAACAAGATGTTAGCTCTAGGGCTAGTGCCTTTTACTGAGTACATTTTATCTGGATATGAGAAATCATACGATAGTCATTATGCCTACATTTTTATCATCTTGGTTTATAGTTAAACCCTTACTCATAATTTATGAGACAAGAACAGTTTTCTAATTCTCCTATATCCTTGCAAAGAAGCAACTGTTTTCTTTCCAATAAAGAATGCAGACATTCAGCATTCTGACTGGGTTGTGTAAGTGAGAGAATTATACGCCAACTGGTACAAAGCATGTTGACACGAATAACACATATCTCCAAGAAGGGCGGGACAATATGCACAGACCTAAAAGCTTAGCAGCCTGACTTCACATGGCCCCATGGATTGGGACCAGAATTCCAATATATTTCAAATATTGCAGACCCCAAATCCGAGACCCAAATATTTGACTTTTCCAGTGTGAGGCACTTTATAGTAACCTCAAGCAGACTATGAGGACAATGACTTTTCCCATTTCTATCAGGGAAGCAATACAACAAAAATGACAGCTGTTACCATACTAAACAACAAGCTCCAGGAAAGCAAAGGAAAGATTCTGACCGTAAGGGACCACATTCATTCACCTATGAATGGAGTCTCTGCCTCTGTTGCCTGTAGGCATGTTTCAAGTCTCAATTGTTAAGCAGTCTCTGGTTAAGATTATTTATTTTTTGAGTGTCACCTACATGCTTTCCTTCCTGAGACCTCACACAGATTGTGTTTAACACCTTATTCGTCATAGTCTGTCTTCTTTCAGCTGTTGGGATCCCCAGATAAATCACCCTGTTGTCAAAGTCTCCGCTGATTCTGACATTTTACAAAGTTCACTGTAGTCAGCATGGATAAAAATTTACACGTATAACTTCTGATTGGTGATTGTAGAAGCAATGACAGTTTTAAAGATATGGGCAAAAAGCATAAAGTGACACCTAATGGTTTTTCCTTCTTCCTAAGATGACACTATCTTGTTTTTTTAATTAAGAAAGGTATCTTCACATCTTAGAAATATGGATACATGTAACATATTCTTATTTCCTCTTACACAGAATATAATGTTCCTCTTTTTATCTTCAACCAGACTCTCATTACATATCTTTAAAGAAAATATTCTAAAAATCTAAATATTTGTAAATAGTCATTCATCCAGTTATTAAACCATTTTTAGTTAAAGAGCTGCATGGTGAGAAAAGCACAAATGTTATAGTATCAGCAGCTCATATTTGAATCTTTCTTGTATCACATACTAGTTATGTGATTGTTTTGTTTTTGTACCAGGAATCGAACTGAGGACCCTATGCTTACCAGGCGGGCACTGTGCCACTGAGCTATCTCCCTGACCCTGCCTAGTTATATGATTTTTGAGCAAGCTATTTAACCTCTCTGAGCCTCAAATTCATTTTGTTTGTAAACAACAGGTAAAAGTAGTTACCTTGCAAGGCTGTACAAACATAAAAGTTAATGTAACGAAAGATTCTAGAGATATGAATATTGCTTGTAGATGCAGACAGTATATGTGGCTATTGTATTATTTTCATGACTTAGCTATGATGCTATCCAGTGTGTTCTCACATACCCGATGAGCTTACAGACAGAATGATTGCTTTTCATGAGATCCTTTGGAAGTAGTCACCAATCTTAATTTATGTCCCCACACATTTTTTGGTGGCCTCTATATACCAGCCTTCATGCTTCTGTCAGAGTTGGTAGACAAGCAGTCCATGCTCACCGCCGGTGGGAAGCTCTGTCTCCAGGGAGATGCACGCATAGATGGGTTCTTGCCTACAGTGTAAAAGGGGAAGTGAGCAGTGGAAGAGCCAAGATGTGTTTGACAGTGTCCACTGGCAGTAGGTTATATGGAAGAATGGAAAGACAGACACAAACTTTGAAGGATCTTGGGACAGCTAGATAATGATTTTTTGCAAGTGAAATAACTGCTCAGTTCTGTAAAAGCAGACATATCCTCCACCCTGTGAAATACTGCAGCAGTTTGCTAATGATGCCAAAATGTGGGAAGTGCCTTTATATATTGTCTTCTTGAATCTTCAAAACAAATTCATGCAACAAGGCCTGTCAGCACCCCAGTTTTACAGATGTGAAGCTATAAGACCATACTAGCAGTAAGTGATCCAGTGAGTCATGACCCTTAAGCAGTCTTTCAAAGAGAGGCCATTTAGTTGGGAAAGACTATCCACAGTGGAATTCATGGATAGTATGACCAATAATATGACCCTTCTGATAATATGACCCTTATCCTAAATTCAGGCCCATTTGGTCTAGGGTGGCAAAGTAGCCCGTTCCAAGATTCTTTCCAATGGACTTTGCAAGTAAACATATCAAACTTTTTCCTTAATTCAACCATCATTATTCTTTGCTCTTGATTTTATACCAAGGGAAAAGCTTTCATTATTTTTTTTTGGTACTGGGAATCGAACTCGGGATCTTGTGCTTGCCAGGAAGGTGCTAGTGCTGCTGAAGTATATCTCTAGCCCCAAATTTATTTTAATAACAGAGAAAAATACAAACATTGTTACATAAAATATCATCTGGAAGACATTAGTGAAAATACTCATTATTCTTTTTTACATTTGTACATTTAGTGTGTTAATTTCACCTATTAAGTGTAGAGTTCATTTTTTTATTAAACTACATATTTCAGTGGTGTCTGGAAAGTGAAAGATACACATGGAATACACAGGTTTGGGAAGAAATTTATTTTATGTACATCAAACAACTTGGATGCTTTTTATCAGTGATTCATCCTCATTACTCTGCAACTTTTGCCTCTGTTTTTGTCTTGTAAAATAAATATAATGTGACTAAGTACATTATTTTTCCAGTCTTGTCCAAAACCTTCCAGTCTTGTA
>NW_004955431.1:7418385-7419290 GCF_000276665.1 Chinchilla lanigera | reverse complement strand
GGAAGGGAACACAACACAAGGGCTAAGACTCTCTGCTCTCTGCTCTCTGGGTTCATTCCCCAGAACCAAAAGGGAAACAGCGGAAGAAGGAAGGTGAGGGAAAGAGGGAGGAAGAGAGAGTGGGACAGTAGAAAAAAAAACAAGTTTTAAAAATACTCTCCTAGAATCCTAGAAGGCAGGGAACATGACAATAATTTTTGAATAAACAACACTCATGAAGCTTCGTCACATGCTACTGAAGGGTGCAACATTTTGATGAATGACATTTCAATTTTATTTTGAATTTACATTGAACAGAGCAGAGCTTGGGGTGAAATCAGATTGGTATTGGAATCTCTCAAATAGATAACATTATCTATTTGTGGAAAGGTTTACTGTATATTATCAACTGAAATCTTAAGAAAGTTCTGACATCAGTATGTTAAGCATTTACTAGCTTTTCTTTATTCTGAGAAAATTACATTTGGCAAGAAAAAAATGTCAAAACATGCCATTTACATGATATATGCTTTTAAGCTTTCCCATTAAATGTACATGTGAACACCAGGTTTTCAACAAGAATTTTGAAAATGTTTCCTGAAGACTAGATAAGAGGTCATTCTAAAGAATGTGTGTTTATGTATTTAAGGTATTTCTTGAAAGAAATGGGGACAATACACAAAATAGTAACTAAAGAAGGTCCTTCTCCACACACAGTCCTCTCTTTTATTACAGAATATATTAATAACAAAGGGAAGCTATTCAAAGCTACCAAAAAGAAACAATAGGTTGCTCTTCATTTTTTATCTAATGTTGATAAAGCCCCCTGAAGAGTATATGATACAGCATTAAAAAGCCACTTTTAGCAGCAATACCTCAACTAGTTATTTTTTTCAAATTTGAGTTTGTGTGTGTGTGTGTGTGTG
>NW_004955431.1:7415010-7416753 GCF_000276665.1 Chinchilla lanigera | reverse complement strand
ATGCTCTCATCCATACTACTAACCACAAAGAAATAAGCCAGAACTTTCATCTGTTCTAAAGAAGGACCCATCCGAATGCATATAGATTGTTAATATACTTATGTTTTTGGCCAAACAATTTTAAGGAAATTCATCTACACAAGAGTACAGGGGTGGGGGACTGTGAAACATAACAAATGAAGGTTAAGGATAAGTTTGTGTAAATTATTACACCACTATGGAAACCACAAAAGAGAGTCCTCAAAAAACTACAGCTAGAAATCCAATTCCACCCAGCTTTTCCCCTTCTAGGTCTCATCCTAAGAGTTCCAGGCATCATATTACAGTGACACATGCACACACACACTCCTAGCAGCACACCTTATAGTAACTAAATCTTAGAAGAGGTGTGTATGCCCACCAGCATATGAATAGAAAAGAAAATGTATTTATACATAATAAACTTCTCTTCTGCCATAACGAAGGATAAATTTGAAGCCTTTGTAGGAAAATGAATACACTTTGAGACTATAATGTTAAGTGAAATAAATCAGACACACAAGTTTAACTGTCACGTGGTTTCTCATATAGGAGAAAACTGAATTATAAATAAATTAAAGAGCAAAGTAAAAAATAGGTAATAGGGGACAGAGAGACATTTCTTCTGCAAAAGGGAAGAGGGAGAGGGCGGGATGAAAGAAGAATTAAGATGTGGTATGTTCATGTGCCAACTCCCCACAAAGAATGTAATTGCGATGTACTGCAAACATATACTAGGAAAAAAATTAAGAAGGTGTGTACAAGAGAAATTGGTTGGCAAAAACACAATGCATAACATTATGAGTAGCATTCAGTTAAAAAGCTGCCTGCTTGGGAAAGCCGGATATCATCTCATTTCATCACCCACTTTAATATTGTCTCTCACATGTACTTAATCTCAAAACATTGTCATTCTGTTTCTGAAGTTCTTCTGCAGTCTGAATTCTCAATATTCCCTCTTCTACTGCCTTAGCTAAAACCCTCACCAACAGATCCCACTGGACTGCCCTTTCCTTGGAATGATTCCCCAGGTTCTAAACCCGTTTTAATTACACCACTGTGCTCCTAGAGTTCTCTTTTGCAGTCCAAGTTTTAATCTCTGATTGTGTCTCCTGCAGCTTAAAAATTAGTGGGAATTCCTCCTTTTTAGACCTTACCATGGAATGCGGGAACTTGCCCAGAACTCACTCTCACCCGGCCTTCCTACCTTCCTCCTTCATCTTTTGCCCTCTCCCAGAGTTCCCTACACTCCAGTCACACCACATCTGCGTTTTTCCACCCACCTAAGATACTCTTGCCTTTGCTGTGTCAAACCATACTCGGTGTCTAAGACTCAGCTCACACGTTCTTCCCTGATTGCTGTTGTGTGCCCACCTCTCATCTCAGAACCTTGGCACTGCAGCAGCTGTCACCCACTGCAATCACTGAGCTCCTGCACCTCCCCACACTAGCTGCCACTAAGTCTCAGATTCCTATATGCATGAGTTCGCCAAGACCGAGACCATTTAAAATCCTTGTCAGAAATTTGGATTTTGTTGATTTGAAGTAGGACCCCAAGAGTGAGTCCTTCAAAAATCCCTCAGGGATTTGAAATGCAGATCATGGCCACCTTGGGAAACATTGCCATAAAGAATAATTGATGCCAGGCCTGGTGATTCATGCCTACAATTCTAGCTGCTGTGGAGGATGAAAAAAAGGATGGCAAGTTTGAGCCCAGCCTGAGCA
>NW_004955431.1:7357834-7413770 GCF_000276665.1 Chinchilla lanigera | reverse complement strand
TCTGTTTGGAAGAAGTTTATCTTGAGATGCCCATGGGAAGTGGGTTGAGTAAATAATACGCTATCAAAGTCCAAAGCTCTGAACACAGATCTGAGTTGGAGACCATTATAGGAGGCTCCTTTCCATTACTATCATTACTGAACCAAAAGACAGCATCAAAGCACTTACTCCATTCACTTCTAACCAAACATGTTAGACCCACAAAGCTTGCTTGACTGATGGTTCTTGTACACATGGGTAAATAAGATTTGGCTCCAGGTAGCAATTACTCCTAGCAAGCCTTCCTTTCATCTCATGAGACACAATTTAAATGTAAACATCAGTCTACATGCACCCGCACACACACACACACACACACACACACACAGATAGTTCACTTTTTTTCCCAAAGGGAAGAGACCTTTCTCTTTCTTTGTACCTTGTTGAAGGTACATATCTTTTTTAGGTTTCAAGCCTTTTCTTCCGTATCTGCAGGAAACAAATGTGATTCTATCAGTGCTGTGTAGAGTGAAAGTATCTCCAGTTTTGAAAGTCTTTCTAACATTTAATGGGCTAAAATAGATTGTTTTGCAATCAATGTTCTTGATCTGTGCACTGGATTTAAAAGTGTAAGACTACAAAGGATGGGAAGTAGGTTTTGACTTCCTTTAGGGATTTCACATTCTGCCCTAGCCCAACTGAAAACCTCCCTCATGCTCCTTGCACACAACTTGTTATGACTTGCTTTTGCCCTGCAGAGAGAATAAACATGCGTTCTGGATTCTCTGCTGGAGAAGGTGGGGTGATGAGGAATGACTGTTTCGTGGTGTTGGGTGGGCATGGGGTGCGGGAAGTGTAGCTGTGCTTGATCGTGTTCTCATTCCAGGTAATATCAGTCTCTAGCTGTTTTCCCCACTAACTCTGTGACCTTGAATATAGTATAAGACACAGTGTGTATTTAAGAGCTGAACTAGAGAATTAAATAGGTTTTATATAATTTGCCCTAAATCATAATTGAATATTTCCATGACTCATTTGCAAAGATCTTCAGTTTGTTTAATTTTTAAAAATAATAATAAAACAAGTTCTTAAGCCAGAAAGAGGTTTATCAAAGAAAGAGGTATAAAATTGTATTCAAAAATAATAATTATTTGCTATTCTAAGCAATTATTCTGGATTTTGCATCATTTTCTTCAAATGTTAATTATCTTCTCCCATTTATCCCTTTCTTCCTTTTGCTTGCTCAGTACCAATTAAAATATTTGCTTGCTGAGTACTAATTAAAATATTGAAAAGACTTGGCATTTTTTAATGTGACAGCTATAAATCATCATACTGCTTGAAGGATCTGTGATTCATTTATATTAAAGTTTTGAATAAAGAATTTAAATGTATTCAAATTTTAGGCTATTCTTTCTTTTTTTTTTTTTTTTTTTTTTTTTGGTGTTACCAGGGGTCAAATTCACGACCTTGTGCTTGCCAGGCAGGCGCTTATGCCACTGAGCTATATCCCCAACCCCATATTCAAATTTTAGAGCCTTCATTAACATTTTCAGTTCTCGTTCATCTTCACTGAGAAGATATAAAGATGATAATATCTTGCCATTTCTTTTTTATCCATGGCACAAGAAACAATATAGTTAAACTTTGGGGTTTTCTGTTTGTTTGTTTGCTTTGTCATAGAAACTATTGAATTGTGTTTTAATATCATAATAGTTAATCACCTCCAAGGTTAGCTATAATAATTCCAACTGTTTATTTGACCAATTTTTTTAGTCATCCTAAAAAAGAGGTGGAGCACAGAGAAGGAGAAAAATCATACAAATAATTTAAAACTGCTGCTAATAAAGAGCATCCTTCCTGCAACAACCATTGAGAATAGTTAATGATTCTTCAATAGGTCACTCATGTATAGCTCTATTTATTTTCTTTACAAGCCACTTTGAAGATACCGAAGTATAGTACAACAACTATTGATACCTCTTTTGTCTGTAACTCACTATTATTTGTCTATTTGTTTTCCTGAGAAACTATCTTGTAGATGACAATATGTAAAACAATAACCATTGATAATTTCCTACCACTTTGTCTGTAATTTGGTAAGCCCCCCCATTATTATGCTATCCTTCTTTTACTCTTTAAAATAAAAAAATAAAGAGCATTCTTCTTTTTAAGGAACAGTTAATTGACTTTCCTAATTCTGTTAACTGCTATAGTAAAATTGAGGGATTTAGTATAAAAACTGTTTTACCACCCTCCTACTTTGCTGGACATAATTATTAATGCGCCTTCTGCTTAAGAAGCTAGATAAGAGCTGGGCGTAGAGGTGAATGCCTGTAATCCCAGCACTCGGGAGGCTGAGGCAGGAGGATGGTTGCGAGTTCAAGATCAGCCTGGGCTACAAAGTGAGCTCAAAGCCAACCTGAACTGCATAGCAAGACCTCATCTCAGAAAGACAAGAAAAAGCTAGATGATAATGCTGTTCGTATGGTTATGTGACTCAGGACCTACGGCATTGTTACATGTGCCATCCTGCTGCTGTTTCTTCTTTCCTCATATAAAGTACATGTATCTATATATGGTAGCTACTATCATTAGTATTTTTTCTGAATGACAAGTGGGATATAATTTCTGAAAGTACTATATAGGACTCCCTTTTCTATATGAACTACGCTTTAAAGCATAAGGTAAAACCACTTGTTGACAGAATGAAATCTGCACACACACATACAAAACACAATTTTGCCCTAATACGTATCTCTTCTGATGTTTCATGGTTGAACTCACTTGCGTGATTTTATTCTGCTTCATTGGTTCTAATGTAGCTCTGTGAGGAGTAGGAAGTTAACATTATTCAACAGGCCACATTTCACACTCTCTAGCTATCTCAGAAACTTAACCTGTTTGATGAAGCTGTTTGCCAGGAATGTAAAGAGATTTAAGAGACCACTTTTTGGATGCAGGTGATCAAACCTCCATAGTAATTACAAAAGCCTTTGAAAAGACAGGCAGATGTCCTGGTTTGGCCATCTGGTCAGAGTAAGTGTTCTCAGGGTTTCTCCGCCTTCACCTTTGCCCTCTCCTTAGATGCAAGAAATGTAAGGAATGCACTGACCTGCAGTCCAGGTCTGCTTTGACTGCAGTGAATAAGATAACTCCTTCATCTGTACACATTCACTCACATGCTCCAGCACTGCCGAAGTAGGGCAGAATGAAGGGGTGGAGGGAAACCAGGTTATAAGCAAATTTATCACCTGCTGAACCAAAATACACAAATGAAATTTCGAGGTGGGTTTTGTATTATTCAAAAGTTCAGGGCTGTTGTATGCTTTTAATCATATTTACCATGTGAAGAAACCAACAAAACAAAGTGGCCGGTTTTAGTAAAGTTCCAACAGGAAAATAAAGAATTCATATCTAACTTGGACAGTGCACAGAGGTTTCTTCTCCTTTTGGTTTCTACAGTGGCTTTGTGAACCATTCTTTCAGAATACAGCTTTATTTTGTGTATTTGGGAATTTAATCAGCTCCTCTGAAATGTGACGTGATCTCCTTAATGACTGCCTGTCCTTTTAGATTCAGTCCTTTAGAATCTTGTAAAACTAGAGACAAATGACTAGAACGACTCTCATCAAATGGCTAGTTGCTTCCTATACCACTCAATTAATTTACCTTTGATAATGATTGATTATTAAATAAATTCACAGCAAGGAAAGTATAGGGTGTTTACAATTTCCAACAAGCCTGTTATAGTTAAATAAGTTGTTTTTTAAATAAACTTAGAAATCACATCTCAGTTTCCTTTATTTATCATCTAACCATCATACTTCAGATTTCTGGGAGCTATATCACAAAGTAAAATGTTGGTCACAGGGAGAACCAGATGGAAAATAATAAATCTATTTTCTTTCTTTTTTTGGTATTGGGAATCAAACTTAATGACCTCATGCTTGCCGGGCAGGTGCTGTGCCACTGAGCTAAACCCTGGGCCCTAAAACTATTTGTTTTTTTTGTTTTTTTTTTTTTTGGTGGGGAGGATAATAAATCAATTCAAATTCATCACCAATATTGGAGAGAAGTGTAAAGTTACAAAGCACATACCCTATCTGAACCTATGTCATATTATTTTCATACTTGAGGACAAGCCTAACTTCTGAATGAAATCTCCATTGGTAGAGAAGATCTTCAGAACAATTGGTAGCCAGCAATCAGGTTCCCCTAAAGTCTTCAGGACTGGTAATCACCTACACTCAGCTTAGTTAGGCCAATAGGTTCTAACTCAAGTGGTTAGAAGAGACCTAAGTACACCAGTTTAAGCCCAAATCTAATGAACTGGAAGACAGCATAATGCACATAGCAGTGACTCTGTTATAGAATGAAAACTTGAGATGATAAAATGAGCATCCAACCCACACTTTAAAAAAATTATCAGTCTTCTGTGTTGTGTTTCATTTGGTTCTATTTATCCATCTAAGCTTGCAAGAGGTACATTTAGAAGCCATTTGTAATCCCACCTATGGGAAACAAAACAATTCTTAGGCCCCAAGATGGGAATGTATTTTGTTTCTAAGCAGTGATATTTTCACCTGAAAATTACATAAATGTACAGATTACAGAGATGTTAGCTCACTGAAAGGAAAAAGGATGATGACATAGATGGTGCTAATTCTGAAATCATGACGATAGCATTTAATGTGAAAAAGTAAAATGGTTATGTTTGTTCTCCACAGAACCCACCTTCTACTTTGGGGACGTGCAGTACTCCGTGGATGAGAGCGCTGGCCACGTGGAGGCGCGGGTGTGGAGAGTGGGTACAGATCTCTCCAGGCCTTCCAGTGTCACGGTGAGATCTCGGAAAACGGACCCTCCCTCTGCAGATGGTGAGCAGTTTCTGACCTCAGCCCTTGTGATTGCTCTACAGTAACTACCATGATACCAGATACTTTACAGCCAAAATCATTAGGGCAGGAAAATTAACTTGTACTCAACCCTTTTGAAGCATGCTGGATGGATTTTTTTTCCCTGAAATTATTACTATGTGATAGATAAATCTAAGATTCCTTTACCATAGTAGGAAAAGACATTTAAGGGCTATAAGTTAGAGGCTAAGTTATAAGGTAAATCTCATAGACTGTGAATTCTAATTCTATGTTTGCATGAATTAGTTCTCCACTCAGGAAATCTAGCATGGTTTAGTAATGTGACTATTTGCAGAATGTTCATGATGACCAACCTCACAGAGATTGAATGACATTTAAGGGTCCTGCAATTATGCATCATTACTTGACTCCCTCCTCCCCTTTTCACATCTCTATAAATACTCCATTTCTATAAACCTTTAGCCACTCTTCTTAGACAAACTGCCATATATACATATATGACATATATGACAGTATATACATATATGACAGTTTGTTATATATAGACATATATGATATATCTATATATCATATATAATAATATATAATCTTATATATTATAGATCTCATATTATATAATATATATTTTATATATCTATGTTATATATAATATAGAATCATATATCATATCTATATATCTTATTCATATGACATATTTGATATACAGATATATGTATGATATACATATACATATCATATATATCCTACATATATATTATCTTATTCTTGGATCTATAACTTCAAAAAGCTGACGGTAAAGCTTATGAAAAGCATAAGATTCAAATTTTCCTTTTCTTTTGTTCTAATTGACTGATAGCAAAACAACTCTCTCATATATGCATGTCTATCCTTTATAATGAATGTGTGATGTGTGCAAACACACCTACACCGTGCATTCATCACACAAGCAATCAGAGATCACAGTTTTAAAAATTACCCTTAGGCCAACACAAGGTCCTGAGTTTGATTTTTGATACAAAAAAAAAAAATTACCCTTAGGTTTTAACTTTTTAATGGAATAGAAATAGCAATGCTTTGCATATAATAAGTGCCCAATAAACTTTTTCCCCAAATTAGAAATTTTTGAGAGAAATTCAAATCAGAGATAGGGAAAGACAGGGAAATATGAGAATAAGAAATAAGACACAGGAAAAGTAAAGCACAGAAAGAGCTGCACGGTGATACAGATATTTTTACAAGTAAATTAAAAACAGATACTACACTCAAACCCTTATGCATTCCAAGCCAAAGGTGATATAAAATGAGAGTCCAGAAGAGCAAAAGGCATGAAAACAAAGAAGGAAGCAGTAAGACTGAACTACCATCCCCTCCTCCCAGTCTTTTTGTATGTAATGATAAAGGATTGAAACATGGTTTTGCTTTAACTCCTTGAAGAGAAGGTATGAACAGTAAACATATATATATTCTATTGTTTGAAAAATAGTAAATGAAAGATGAACTATGTCTTTGAGAATTAAAGCATACTCTCATTGCTCATTGCTGCAGAGAAGTACAGCTACGGTGTGTGGGACACAAGTTATAGCACCTGAAATGTGTTACTTTAATGAATAGACAGTCATGCACCTAAATTAGATGTCCTATAGTACCTCCAGAAATATAGAAATAAGAGCTATAGATATGTAACTAACGTGAACAAAATTAAAAATGTATGTATTTCATGTATCATTTGTGAGCATCTGTGATTGACATGCTGTTTATTTTAGACCTCATTTATATGAGCTTCATTAGAGGAGTCTAATAAGATGGAGGAACTATAGCACAGAAAGCAAAAATAATTAAGCCTATATCCAAGCATTAGACGAAGTACAGAACCTGACCTTTGGTCCACTGCCTCCATAATTATGTAACTGCTAATCTTTTGCCTTTTGTTGAGGAACTTTTCTCTAGTATTATACTGGTCACTTTTTAAAAACTAAGTTATAAATGCATATATTCCTCGTTTAATGACCTACTTGTTTAATGGTTATTTGGAATTACAACCAAGGTATACTGTTGGGACTTCCAACCCACCACTCAGATTTATGATTTGCATTTGAACTTATGATGCAGGAATGTGAGCAGTGTAGCCAAATTGTGGCTTCTTCTACAGCAAAGTACTACTGTAATTTCTGCTGATTGTATTGTACAGTACTATCGTTTCATGATCTGTTACACAATACTGCATGTGAGTTATGCAAGTAACACCAAGTCATCAAGTTGGAGTTTTCTTTGACCATTTCTTTGTTCTGAATATTGTAATGTCCATACAATGTATAATTCCTCATTTAATAATAAATTCATTTAACAATGCACTTACAGGAACAGAACTTCGCTGTTAAAGGAGGAACGTCTGCATACCTATGTAGTTTATTTCTAGTAATTTTTAAAATTTCTCACTAAATAATTCTTTTGCTACTGTCGTAGCTGGAACAGACTATGTGGGAATCAGTCGTAACTTAGATTTCGCACCCGGAGTCAACATGCAGACTGTCCGTGTTACCATTCTGGATGACCTTGGACAGCCAGTGCTGGAAGGAATTGAGAAATTTGAGCTGGTGCTTCGGATGCCTATGAATGCTGCCCTTGGTGAGCCCAGCAAAGCCACAGTGTCCATAAACGACTCTGTCTCTGATCGTGAGTATTTATTGATTTTACATTGATAAGTAAAACGGTAAGCTACTGTTTATATAAATAGCAAAGAGAATGGCAACTTAAATATAAGAATGGCATACCTCTATTCATTTGTCAGTGTTGCCATTAAAAAGAGCTACAGACATGATGGCTTAAACCACAGGAATTTATTGTCCCCAGCTTTTGGCTAGAAGTCAAAACGAAAGTGTTGGCTGAATTGGTTCTTCCTGAGAATGGTCAGGGAAGGATGCTCCAGGCTTCTCTTTCTGGCCAGCCAGTGGTCATCTTGTCGCTATGTCTCTCCATATCCTTTTCCCTGTACCTGTGTCCTGTTTTCCCTTTTACATGAGAACCCCAGTCATATTGGACTAGGGTGTACCATTTGCTTAGGAATGCTTCAAGTTTATCTTTCTTTATGGCACAGGAGTATTGCATTGTGTGTAAATGTGTATGCCACATTTATCCATTCACCTGTTGATGGACATACACACTGTTTCTAATATGTACCTATTATAAGCTGTGCAGCTATAAGCATGAGTATGCCTGTGTCCTTGGAATATGATATCTTTAACTCTTTTGAGAAGATTCCTAGAGGTGGGATTGCTTGTCAAATAGTATTTCTATTTTTAGTTTTTTGAGGAATCTCCACACTGGTTTCTGTAGTGGTTACACCAGTCTATATTCCCACCAACAACATAGAAAAATTTCTTTTTCAATGTAACCTTGCCAACATTTGTTATTATTAGATTTTTTATTTTAAAGAGAATAAAAATAAAAAATAATAAAAATGATACAGAATTTCAGAACAAGATGATAGGAAATTAACAATGGTTGTTATATTGCATACTGTTATCTTCAAAGTAGTTGTTCAGATTACCAGATGTAGGCATGCAAAATTGATCAAACAATTAAAAATTAACTGTTCTTTTCAATCAACCAATGGAAATCAGTAGTACAATTATCTTAGCTACCTTGTGTGTGTATATATATTTCCCTTCTTTCTTTCTTTCTTTATTTTCTTTTCTCCACTCCGTTCCTTCTGAGTTAAGATGGTATCTCAGTGTAGTATTAATTTGCACTTCTCTAATGGCCAATGATGTTGAACATTTTTTTCATGTATGTATTGGCCTTTTTTATTTCTGAGAAGTGTCTATTCATTCCAGTTGACAATATTTTGATTAGGTCTTTTGTTTTGGAGAGTCTAATTTTTTTTAGTTGTTCATGTATTCTAGATGTTAGTCCTCTTTCTGAATAGTTGGTGATTTATTTTTCCATTCTCTATGCTGTCTCTTCACTCTGTGGCTGCTTCTATTGCTGTGTAAAAGCCATTTAACTTGATATCATCCCATGTGTTGATTTTCAGTATTATTTGTTTTGCCATTGAGGTTCTATTCAGAAAGTCCTTTCCTATGCCTATGTCTGCAAGAGTTATACCTGTTTTATCTTCCAGGAGATTAAGTGTTTCTGTTTTAACATTTAGATCTTGGGTTCATTTTGAGTTTAGTTTAGTACATGGTAAGATATATGAGTCTAGATTCAATTTTATGCACTTGGATATCTATTTTTCCCAGCACCATTTATTAAAGAGTCTATATTTCCTCTTTGTTGTTGGCCTCTGTATCGAGGATTAGATGCTGTATGTGCCTGGGATTGCTTCTTCTGTTCTGTTCCACTGATCAGTATTCCTGTTTTGGAGACAGTAGCATTATGTTTTAGTCATCACATCTTTATAATACAGCTTCAAATCTGAGATTGTGATGTCACCTGCTTTACTTTTGTTATTCTGGGTCTCTTCTCATTCCATGTACATTTTAGTTTGTTTTTCTAGCTCTGTGAGAAGTGCTGGAATTTGACTGAGATTACATTAAATCTGTTTATCAGTTTTGGGAGTATAGCTATTTTGATTATATTGGTTACAATATAATCAGGAGCAGGAGCTATCTTTTCATTTCCTTATGTCCTCCTTAATTTCTTCTTTTAAACTGATGTAATTTTCATTGTAGACATCTTTCAATTCCTGATAGGTTGAAACCTATGGGGTTTTTTTCCATGCTATTGTGAATGGCACTGCTATTCTAATTTCTTTTTTAGTGAGTCATTATTAGTGTTTAGGAATTCTATTCATTTTTATATTTATTTTGTATCCTGCAACATTGCCGTATTTGGTTATTAATTCTAGAAGCCTTTTGGTGGAATTTTTTGGGACTTGTAAGTAATGGATCATGTTATCTGCAAGTAATACTTTGACTTCATCCTTTCCGGTACATAACAGTTTTTATTTCTTTCTCTTGCCTGACTGCTCTGGCTAATGTTTTGAGAACTGTGTTGAATAGAAATGGTGATAGTGGACCTCCTTGTCTTGCTCTTGATTTGAGAGGGAAGACTTTTATTATTTCACTACTTAATATGGTATTGTCAGTGGGTTGGTCATAATGACCTTTATCAAATTGAGATAAGGTCCTTCTAAACCTATTTTCTTCAGGGTTTTTATCATAAGGGAATTCTGGATACTCTTCTGACATTGCTTTGGGAATCTAGCCTGTACTAATGAGAACTATATTGATTTGACCCAGCTTAAATGTTACATAATAATTATTCATACAGTTAGTTTTCCCAATATGATCCGCAGTTTTAAACTGTGGTGATAATTATGTGCACAATATTTAGTGTTCCTCATATCAAAAAATTCTGAAAAATTCATGACTAAGCAACTTACGTAGAAAAATCTTCAGATTTTTGTTTTACTACTTTTCAGCATTTTGTTGCATGTCCTCACTTCACAAAATAATCAGAGCAAAATATGAACAAAGAGAATCAAAATCTTAAGGTTAAGTGATTCACTCAAGGTTAAAGCATTAGCAAATGACAGAGTCAAGACTGAGGCCCAATTCTCACTTCCTTTCCCCTGTTCTCTGCGCCAAAAATATCTTCTGAAATGCCATTCTCCTTAAGAAAATTTCTGTTCACTTTGATCCATGAGTTTGTTTGGTTTTGCAGTGCCCAAGATGCAATTCAAAGAAAGGGTATACACTGGTAGTGAAAATGATGGGCAGATAGCTGCAGTGATCCAGAGGAGTGGAGACGTCCAGTACACGTCCTCGGTGAGGTGCTACACACGGCAAGGGTCTGCGCAGGTGATGATGGACTTTGAAGAACGTCCGAACACTGACAGCTCAATCATCACATTCCTCCCTGGTAAGTTTGAGCTTGAAATTTGTTTATGGACTTTGAGGAAGCCAGCTGTTTGTTTAAAAATATTTATGAGGGAAATAAAAGTGCTTTTATCTGAACAAGTTTATAAGATAGCTTTATTTGCACAAATAATAAGGTGAAATAGGTTGCAAAAGTCTGAATGAATGCCATGTTGCTTTCTATACTAACTTATTGATTCCCAGTGATGGGCTATATTGTTTATTCAAAATTTATCCCAGTGGACAAAAGCATGTTGGATATAGATTTCACAATGCTGGAAATGAGAATTAATGTTGAAATGTAATGAAATAAAAGATATCCCACATTTTTAATATGTGTCGAGTACCTTGAATTATTCATTCATGTTAATTCAATTGTTATACTTACTGGAACATATTCTTTTTAAATTTTTATTGGTACATGTTTGTAGTACAATGTGATTACATGCCATGGGGAGTTGGTACACATACATAACATTTCTCATTTCCTTTTCTTAACCCCTCCCCACTTTTCCCTGGAGTTGCTTCCTCAACCTCCCCACATCCTGTTCCACTGATCCACAAGTCTGTTTTTTTTTTCCTGGTGCCATACTGCTTTTTATCACTGTAGCTTTACAGTATAACTTGACGTCGAGAATTTTGATGCCTCCTGTCTTTCCCTGTTGCCCAGAAGAATTACTTTTACTATTCTAAGTCTTTTCTGGCTCCCTGTGAATTTTAGGATTCTTTTCTCTAGTTCTATGAAAAGTGTATGGTATTTTGATTGGGATTACACTAAATGTGTGTAACAGTTTTGGAAGTATGGCCATTTTGACTGTATGGGTTCTGACCATCCAGGAACAGGGGATAACTTTCCATTTTCTGATATCCTCTTTGATCTTCTTTTTCAAAATATTGTAGTTATTATCACAGAGGTCTTTAATTTCCTTGATTAGGTTGATTCCTAGTATTTCATTTTACTTGGTGCTATTGTGAAAAGTTGTTTCCCTAATTTCTTTCTCAGTGGGTTACTATTGAGGTACAGGGATGCTGCTAATTTTTGAGTGTTGATTTTGTATCCTGCTATGCTACTGAATTTGGTTATTAATTCTAGGAATCTTTTGGTGGAGTTTTTGGAATCTTTGTAGATTATATCATCTGTAAATAGTGATAATTTAACGTCTCCCTTCCCTATAAATATCCATTTTATTTTTTCCCTTGCCTGATTGGTCTAGCTAAAGTTTCAAGAAGTATATTGAAAAAGAGTGGGGATAGAAAACATCCTTGTCTTGTTTCTGACTTTAGAGGTCAGCTTCTCTCCCTTTAATATATGATTTCATCAAGTAGTAAGAAAGACCTCGAATACCTATTGTTCAGGGTTTTTATGATGAATGGATGTTAGATTTTGTCAAAGGCTTTTTGTCTATTGAGATGATTGTGTGATTTTTTTTTTTGCTTACTTCTGTTTATGTGGCTATTACATTTATTGATTGGGTTGTGTTAATCCATCTCTGCATATCTGGTATGAAGCCCACACGGTCGTGGTGTATGACACTTTTGATGATTTGTTGCATCGTGTTTGCCAATATTTTGCTGAGGATTTTTGCATTTATGTTCACTAAAGACATCGGCCTAGAATTCCCCCCCCCCACCTTCTCTCGCTCTCTGTCTCTCTCCCTTTCTCTCTCTCTTTCTTGGGTCCTTTTCTGGTTTTAGAATCAAAGTAGTGCTTGCTTCCAGCAATGACTTTGGAAATACTGCCTTTGGAAATACTGCTTCTCTTTTAATTTCACTAAAGAGTTTAAAGAGCATTGACATCAGATGTACTTTAAAGTTCTTGTAGAATTTGGCAGTGAATCTGTCAGGGCCTAGCTTTTCTTAGTTGGTGATCTTTTAAATTTCATCTGAATTTTTCATTTTACTTGAGTACAGGTTCACAAAGTAGTTGCCAATGATCTTCTGGGTTTCAACAGAACCACTGTTATTTTGCCTTTTTTATTTCTAATTGCATGTGTTTGGGTCTTTTCTTTCTCTGTTTTGATAAAATTGGCTAAGGATTTGTCTGTTTTGTTTAACTTTCCAAAGAACCAAATTGATTCATTGCTTCTTTGTATGCTTTTGTAGTCTCAATTTTATTTATTAATGATCTAAGCTTTATAATTTCCTTTTGTGTGGCAGCTCTGGGTTTGGACTGTTCTTGTTTTTCTAGGACCTTGAAGTGCATCGAAAGCTTATTTATTTGAGCTTGTTCTGTTTTTTTGTTGTAGGCATTCACAGTGATAAACTTCATTCTTAGGACTGCTTTCATTGTGTCCCAGAGGTTCTGGTATATTGTGTTGCATTATCATATGATTCTTAGAATTTCTTCCGAGAAATTTCTTCCAAGATTCATTGATTATTCAAGGGGATATTGTTTAATTTCCATGTATAAAACAGAAATGTTGTGATTTCTTTGTCATTGTTTTCTAGTTTCACTCAAGTATGAACTGATAACATGAATGGAATAATTTCAATTCTTTTGCTTTCCTTAAACATGCTTTATGGGCTAGTATGTGGTCTGTTTGGGAAAAAGTCCCATGTGCTGCTGAGAAGAATGTGTATTCTGCTCTTGTTGGGGGAAACATTCTGTAGATATCTATTAAGTCTATTTGTTCAAAGTTTTGGTTCGGCTCTGATATTTCTTTGTTGTCTAGTTGATCTGTTTGTGACACTGAGGTCTTCAGGGCCCCCGTTAAAATTGTATTGGTGTTTATTGGATTTTTCATGTCCAATAGTGTTTGTTTTATGAAATTATGTGCTCCAGTGTTTGGTGCATAAATGTTTATAATTATTATCTCTTCTTGTTGAAATGTTCCCTTATCTAATATGCAGTCACCTTTTTTGTCTTCTGATTAGTTTTGGCTTCAAATCTACTTTGTCTGAAATTAGAACAGCTGTCGGCTTTTTTCTGGGTTCCTACTACATCCCCTGATTTATAATCTGTGAATTTCTTTTGAAATTACATACATTTCTTGTATACTGTATATCATTGGGTTTTGTTTCTGGATCCATTCAACCAATATTTGTCTTCTGAATGGGGAGTTGAGACCATTCACATTAAGTGTTATTGCTGAAAGATATTGATTTATTTTTGTCATTGTATTGTTTTTCCTGTTACTGATTTCCTTATTATTTTTGTAGTTTTTAGCTACTCATTCTGCCATATGTATTCATTCTTTTTGAGATAATGGCATTGTCTCTTTCTAGGATATCCTTGGGAATTTTTCATAATGTTGGTTTGGTGGTCATGAATTTCTTGAGGTATTCCTTGTCATGGAAATACTTTATTTCTCCATCAATTTGAAAGATAGTTTTGCAAAGTACATAAGTCAAGTTTGAAGGTTGTTATGTTTTAGGGCTTGGAACACATCACTCCGAGCCTTCTTGGAATTAAGGTTTGTGTTGAGAAGTGTGCTTTAATTCTAATGGGTTTACCTTTAGTTTTGACTCATCACTTTTCTCTAATGGCTTTTAATATTTTGTCTCTGTGATAGATTTCTGTTACTTTAAAAATTATATGGCATAGGGGCTGGGGATTTAGCTGGAGCTGGGTATTTAGCCTGGGCTAGGGATTTAGCTCAGTGGCACAGCACCCGCCTGGCAAGTGTGAGGTTGTGAGTTCCATTCCTAGTACTGGAAAAAAAAAAATTTAAAAACAAAAAAGAA
This sequence comes from Chinchilla lanigera, assembly GCF_000276665.1. NCBI lineage: Eukaryota > Metazoa > Chordata > Mammalia > Rodentia > Chinchillidae > Chinchilla > Chinchilla lanigera. Next base: position 7,399,366 of record NW_004955431.1, on the reverse strand, counting down.
AATTATATGGCATAAAAAGGTTCTTTTTAGGGTGTGATGATTTGGGGTTCTATGTGCTTCATCACTTATCTGAATGTTTATTTCTTCCTCTATATTTGGGAAATTTTCTGCCATTGTTTTTGGGAACAGGTTTCTTATGCCATTTGTCATGTCTTCTGGTTTTCAGTTATTCCTATTACTCTTAGATTAGTCTTCTTTGCACCATCTAGGAGCTGCTGGATTCATTTTTTCATGTTATCTTGTGGCCTTTAAGGTATCTTTGAGTAATTGATCTTTAAAGGCATCACTGTCTTCTGGCTCCGGAATTCTGTCCTCACACTGGTCGTTTCTGCTGCCCATACTTTCAATATAATCTTTAATCTCCTGGATTTCTGACTGCAACCTTTCGTAGGCTCCAATTCTTTGCTACACTGGTTGTTCGTGTTTTGTACCATTTTGTTTAGTTCATCTAATTTTTATTAGTGTTTTCTGAAAGGTCCTGAATCATTTTTGCTATTACTTCCTCTACCTATTTAGTTGTATTTTCTGTCATTTCACTGAGTACCTCATTAATCTATTTTCTAACATCCTACATTATCTTTTAGAATAATTTAGTGTGTAGTATATACTGTTCTCCTCAATCTCCTCCAACTGGCTTTCGGGTAGTTGGGAGTTTTGCCTTGTCTCTTCATGCTTCAAAAATTATGTGGCCAATATCAAGAAAGTCAGCTACAGTAGTATTATACAATTTATAAGTATTAACAGCTATGACAACCAATTATGTAACCCCCTTTGCCCTTGAGAAGAAATCTAAAATTAAATATTGGATTTCTTAAGCATAAACTTTAATACAATCCAGCTATTGACCCGCAGCTAGTATGCACCAAATGCAACAGCTATATCTCCTCTAATGGTAGACGAGTATTCAATAGTAATGTATAGAGTCAACTATCTAAAGACTAACAAAGCTTTATAAGTATACTATTAAAGATATAATGGACTTAGGGCATGGGAATGCAAGAAGAAAAATTTGAACCTTAAACTATTAAAATATGAGAAGAAGGAGAAAGAATGAAACAAGGGACCCTAATGGGGGTAGAGGGATATTTATCTAACTAAATAGGGATAACAGAAAAAAATGAGAATTAAATGATGAAAAAGAAAGAATATCATGAATAAAAGTATGAGAGAAAAAGTTAAAGGGAAACAAATTTTTAAAAAGAGGGCAGAGATTAACATGAAGCCAGAAAAAAGTAAGAAAAAGAGATAGAACAAAAAAGAAGCAAGGAAAGTGGGCAAGGAGGAATTCCCCTACCCTCTATGAACTAGTAAGAAAAAGAAAGAAGAAAAAATAGTGCACTCATAAGAGAAAAAAGAAGGGAAGAAAAAGGCAAAAAAGAAATTTTGGTTATTTTGGATGCATGACTTTCTTCCAGAATCTATAGTTTAGGAGCAAGATCCAAGTCAAGGCATATCCCTGTTTATGCTGGTAGATAAAGAAGGCAGTCAGACCCCAGATCTATGTGGATACAGACACCAGCAGATAGTAGAACAAGGATGCTAGTGCCAGGGCTTTAAAATCTCAGGCAACTCAGACTGAGCCTGGCCTGAGAGCTGTGCCTATATCTTTTACCCCAAACACATGATGGAGTCTTTTTCCAGCCTGTTATCTGATAGCGAGCTATCTCCAGTGGAGGTCCTTCACCCAGTTACTTCAGAAACATAGCACTGGAAGCCGCTGAGCAGAGCCAAGTGGCTACTCTGGGAAGCAGGTTCAAAGAAGCCGCCCTTCTTCAGAGTGGCGTCGCAGCAAACACCCTCTCCAGGGCAATGGTAGACACTTGTATTAGAGTCACTCACCAGCTGCTGCTTGTAGAAGCACACACTGGTAGCAGAGTCCTGTCCTTTCCTTGCAGATCACAGCTACCACTGACCCGGTCTACTGTGCTGCAGTGTTACACCATAAGAAGTTTCTTGGGCTGGGGATATAGTTCAGGGGTATAAGCACCTGCCTGGTAAGCACAAGGTCCTGAGTTTGATTCCTGATACCAAAAAGAAAAAAAAAAAAACAAATGATTCCGAGAAATTTCTTTCAGAGCAAGTGCAGAGGGTCCTAAAATCCCTCGTGGATCCCAGGGAACAAAGTAGTATCTCTTTGTTTCTTCTCCAAGTTGTTTTCCAGAGTCTGGATATCAAATCTCAGATAGGTTGAGTTGCTGTCACTCCCCACTCTATGATCTTTTTTCCCTTGAAATATGCTCTTTTAAAAACATAAGTGTACAGAAAGATTTCCCTATGTGAATATTTATACAAAGTTATTTACAGTAAGAAAAGGTTGAACACAAATAGTCAACAACTGAAGAATTGTTTATTTGATCACCTATCTCGTGGTATAACTTATGGTCATCAAAAAAGTTTTTAAAAATTATTGAGACAAGAGAAAGTTCAAGCTATAATATTGCTCCCCCTTGTCAGAGGCAGGGACATAATTGTTCTTAGCTCAGTGATTTGTTTAATAAAGCAACAGTTAGTATTACCAGTCAAACTGTAATTATACAGTCAAATTAACAATGACCAACCAGTACAAATCTACTAGATTTGCTTCCTGATCATAGTACTAGGAATTCATAAAGAAAATTGGCCATTTTCTCTTTCCCTTGCTTTCTATGATGAATGACAGAACTTTAAAATAGAAATTACAGGGGCTGGGGATACATCTCAGCATCACAGTACTTGCCTGGCAAGTGCAAGGTCCTGAGTTCAATTCCCCATACCAAAAATTTTTTTAAAAAATAAACTACAAATTATAGAAGTTCCCTATGCAAACAAGAGCCTATTCTTGCATGTATTTAAACATTTATTTAATTATTCAGTAACTAGTTATTAAAGGCTTGTTACAGTGGTCTTTGCACTGATACAGCAAAAGAAAAGCAACATCTTCACTCGTGTGATGCCTTCGTCCTAGTTGTTCCTGTATCCTTCTTAGCCTGTGGGATGTGACTGACCTACTGACATTATTATTTGCTGCAGGTGAGACTGAAAAGCCCTGTATCCTTGAGCTGATGGATGACACATTCTATGAGGAGGTAGAGGAACTCCGCCTAGTACTTGGCACTCCACAAAGCAACTCCCCCTTTGGGGCTGCAGTTGGTGAACAAAATGAAACTCTGATAAGGATCCAAGATGATGCTGACAGTAAGAGGCTATTGCTTATGCTCAGCTGTGAACTGGGAATGGAAATCTATTCTTGTTAAGGTCTTAGGTGGCTCAGAAAATAACAACTCTTTCTGACTAGGGGTTGAGAGCGATTGAGAGGAAAACCATTAAGATGTAGAGGGGACAAGGGGCTGGGGATTTAGCTCAGCGGCAAAGCGCCTGCCTGGCAAGCACAAGGTTGTGAGTTTGGTCCCCAGTACCAGAGAAAAACCAAAAAGCAAAAAAAAAAAGATGTAGAGGGGACAAATCAAACTACTAAAACTGACAAAGTTGGGGGCTGGGAATGTAGCCTAGTGGTAGAGTGCTTGCCTAGCATGCATAAGGCCATGGGTTTTATTTGGGTTTTTTTGTTTGTTTGTTTGTTTGTTTCCGGTACCAGGAATCAAACTCACGACCTTGCACTTACCAGGCAGGTGCTGTACTGCCGAGCTAAACCCCCAGCCCTAGGTCATGGGTTTTATAGCCAGCACCACTAATTTAAAAAAAACTGGGCAACACTTGTCGGTTCCTCCTTCCTCATTCACTGCAAACACTGAGGAAACAGAGAAGTCAGGAGTGTATCCTCCTCTGTGAAAGGAAGCATTAGAAATGAGCAGGGGGGGGGGGGACCTGTTTACCTTACTAAATTTGCCTGTGTGTTCCACAATTGCAGAGGCTGTGATCAAATTTGGAGAAACCAAATTTAGCATCACAGAGCCCAAAGAGCCAGGACAGTCTGTGGTTGTAAAAATTCCAGTGATTCGCCAAGGAGACACTTCTCAAGTTTCCATCGTGAGAGTCCACACAAAGGACGGCTCAGCCACCTCTGGGGAAGACTACCACCCTGTGTCGGAAGGTAGGGGGGTCTCAGGGCTGTCACCGGATGGACCATGCCAACACTGTGTACTGGGTGCTGTACCTTTAAGAAAAAGAGAAACATCCAACGGAAATGTAAATAGATATGCTTTCTTGAACGCTTTCCTTTAGAGAAATAAAGACAATAATGTATTTCTAGGATTTCCCTTTTTGACTCATTGGGCTTCCTTTATGACTCTCTTGTGTTAGGGGCTTATGGAAACTTTGGATAGACATGCTAGAAGACTTTCTGTTTTGAGTGTACTTTAAACCTTTGGCTGGTTTTATTGTCATCTCTTGAATGGACATTACCTGATAATTTTCCTGTAGGTTTATGTTACACTGAAAATGTGCATGATAACTGTGATGAGAATTTATTGTAAGTTAGAGAACACTTGTGATCTAAACCTTTTGTTTGTTTGTTTGTTTGCTTGAAGCTTGGAAAGCCTTTATCTTGTGGACAGGAGGGAGTGGAAAGTCATATAACTCTCAGACCTTTAACATTTCTTCTTAACAGTGACAAAGGATGCTGTCGGATTCAGAAAAAAGCAGTTGAGCTATGTAATTCTATTTTAAATTTATAAATGAGATCTAGCATGGAGTCAATTAATGCTTTACCTCTCAACCTCAAATACTGGGACGTCTCAGCTGACTTGTTTTATTAGTAAACATTTGCAGCAAGTAATGATTGCATCCACCATGAGGAGCTGGTATACGTACATAATGCATCTTAATTATTTTTATTTGCCTTCCTCTGGCTCCCCTCCTTCCTAATGCTATAAAGTTTGGGGCCAATTAAGGACAGTAAGAGTGTGGTAAAGCCAGCTGGGGTGGCACATGCACTCTGGGAGGATGGGGCAAGAGAATTGCAAGCTAGACCGCAGCCTGGGCAACTTAAAACCCTGTCTCAAAGGAAAAAGAAAATAAAAAATGAAAAGGACTGAGAACATATCTCTCTGTGAATTTCTCAGTTCAATCCTCAGTACTGCAAGACCATGAGTTCTCTAAGACTCATGTAGGAGCCTCGTAAGGATGGTTTTCATATCTCTTCTGCATATTTCTATGAGTAATTAGCACGAATAGATTCTTCTCTCTCTTCCTCTCCCTGCTCATCTCTGAATTCTTTTCTTCTTTTTTTTATTTTTGCGGTACCGGGGATCGAACTCACCACCTTGCACTTGCCAGGCAGGCGCATATGCCACTGAGCTATATCCCCAGCCCTTGAATTATTTTCTGACAGATAAACATAAACTGATATCAAAAATAAAGTTTATGAACTATTTGGTCTTCTACTTATCCTTAGTTCTTGACAACCATAGTACTGCAGGCATTCATCTTGATGTTCTAACCCACCAGCAAATTTAAAAGTGACTAGTAGATGTTACTGAATCAGTAATGAATTTAGGTAATAGAAGAAATAACATCTTCTACAAAGACAATATTTTTTTTCCTACATATATGGTAAAAATTTGATACACTATAGCTTCAAATTTACCCTCAGATTATTCTGAGGTGATAAATCACATGTAATCCAAAAGAAGAAAAAGGAAAAGAGATTAGCTACTAAAATGCAAGGTCTAAAATCAGTCCTTTCTAAAATGAACAGATTTTACATGAAGGAAAACCCTTCCAAATATTGGAAATATGACCGTTAGCAAAAATTGTTTTTCTTAGAAATAAAATGATTATTTTTGCTAAAACACAAAACAAAATTATTTCTATGTAGTGAAATGATAAAGAAAGTCAGATAAAAGTGACATAATGCTCCCAGGCATGGTGACATACACCCATAATCCCAAGTGCTGGAGAGGCTGAGGCAAGGAATTGCAAGTTGGAAGGCAGCCTGAACAATTTAGAGAGCCTGTCTCAAAATAAAAAATAAAAAGGACTGTAGGTAGAGTACCCCTTGGTTCAATCCCCAGTACTGGAGGTAAAGAAAAGTTAAATAATACTAAGTCATTGTGTCTTTTATCCCATTGGTGTGAACCTTATGTTTATAATAAAAACTTATGAAATTTTATTTTGATAAAACATGCTATAGTTTTTCCTTTTATAGCCTAAACTGTAGGCTATTGAGGTCATTGCTCTGCAAATAAGAAAAAATAAATATAAAAGTTGAAAAAATTGGTGGTGAAAAGTAAAGTGACAGATGAAGACAAATGTGATTTTAAAACTTGACTATCACCTACCAAATATGCAATCAGAAGGAAATCATTTCAATGCTGAAATTATTTTTGCTTGCTTAGACCATTGGTTTGGAGAACCCAGGGTTATAAAAACTTGAATGCTTACAAAGTTAAGACAAGCAACGAAAATGAGTGAAGAGAGCGAAATGCAAAGGAAAAATGGAGTGATTGGAATATTCTTGAAACAGAAATTTTCTCCTATGTTGAGAAAAGCCTGGACTACCATAGCCACCTATTATCATGCAGGAGGGCACAAAAGAACTCAAACATCTCTTTTTCTTTTTGTTTTTGTTTTTTGGTACCTAGAGGATCAAACTCAGGACCCTGTGCTTGCCAGGCAGGTGCTTATGCCTCTGAGCTATATTGCTGGCTCTCAAACATCTCATTCTTTGGTGAAATCCCCAGATTTTTAAGTGATGGAAGCTAGCTTTTAAATTTCACATCACATAGAACAAACCAAATTATCTGCAACATCACATTGCATATCTCAAATAAACATAATAAAATGCTAAACTATAAAGCATAATTATGCAATGTAACTTTAAATTATGAAATGATTAAAATAATTATAAATAAAATTATAAAATGTAATTTTGAAAAATAAAATCAAAAACAAGGTAGTAGGTGAGAAACTGTTAGTTTCATCCACTGGATCAAGAACCCTGAGTTCTGTCAGGGCTGGAGAAGTCTAGGACTGACAAATACAAAGAACATGCCATGGCTCAGGGGGATCTAATTTTAAAGATGTCTAGGTTACTAGCTCCCTTTTAAAGAAATGCAATTGATAATTTAAAAATTGAAATAGAAAAAAATACACTAGGAATGCATTTCTTTTCCTGCTAGACTCAAAGAATTTATAATTGATTAAACCACAATTATATCAGAAAGCAACATTTATTATCTCCTCTGTTTGGAATGACTGTGATTTATATTTTTTGTATTTTTCCTCTGATCCTGATTCTCAAAAGGCACAGTAAAATCAACAAAGTAATTTATTCAAGTTTGGTAGTATGGGCAGTTGCTTATTCAGGGTTTTAATAGAATCCAATGATTTTCAACATCTTGAAATTTTTAAAATTAATGCTTAAAAAATTCTGATAAATGGATATAATCTGATGACAGTGAAGCAATTCTTTTAGTGAAAAGGAACAGGGTGAGGGAGAAACCACTAATATTTATCTATAATAACTTTTCTAAATTTTCAAGAACAACAACAGAAAGAAATGTTTTTGAAATATAATTTGATATTGCATCTAAAAACAGTTTTATATCCAGCTTATCTGCACGTATATCATAAATACCATTCACAAATATATCTTCAGTCCCATTCATATGGCATGGATCCCATTGGTTTAGAAATTCTGGGGAACAAGAGCTGAGTTTGATTGTCCTCAATATGAGAACTGATGATTGTTCTCTAACTCGGCAGTTTTTCAAACTGTGAGGCAGTGAATCAATTTAGCGACTTATGATTAGGGTTTCCCTTTGGACAGCGTAGAAAACAAAAAAGGAAAAGAAGCGATTACAGCACAGCATGGATAGTAGGAATTAGTGATGTTTGTGAAACCTTTGCTTCTCTTTTGCACACACATGCACATACATGCACATATACTGGGCCGCAATGTAAGATGTATTTTTCACTGTAGACCACAGTCAAAGAACTTGCCTGCATTTCTAACATTCATATGCAAAAGATTTAAATTCTTGATTTGTGCATTTGTAGAAATTGAGTTTAAGGAAGGAGAAACTCGGCACATTGTTGAAATTGAAATAATCTTCGATGGGATAAGAGAGATGCGAGAAGCCTTCACCGTTCACCTAAAACCTGATGAAAACATGATAGCAGAGACACAGGTAAGTGCTGAGATGTGTTAATAAACTGGTGACCAGTATTTTATCAGAGCAGATACATGTAAGAAACCACATACGGTAGGTACAATGAAGACGTGAGACTCTGTCCAAGCTTTATATAAGGGTGTTCATAATCCCTTGTCACCACTGAAATAAATTTTGCCCTGATTAGATTGTAAGTGGGAAATTCTTCTCTTTCTTTGACAAGTGCTGTTCATAACCCACAGTAGCTCACTCCTTCCCTCCTCCTTTCCCTCAGTCGGTAATGACGGAACTTGGGTTTGAACTCCAGATACAAAGCATCATCTCAGCACACAGAAGACATATTAATCCAGCCCTACAACTCATTAAAACTTACTTTTTCACCCAAAAAATAGTTTAACAACTTTCAAAAGTCCACTTGTTCCTCCTCATTTGATTAAACTGTGATGCCCAAAGGCTTATACCTAAACTACAGTGGTCCTAGAACTTGTTTTTATGTTCAATTCATGTGTGTTATATCAGCAACAGTTTTTCCTCAGGATAGATGTAATTTCCACAGAGTTTTGGCTTTTACACTGAAAAGAATTCTTTAAGTTTTTAGCTAATCTGAGGAACAGGTCAATTTAATAATATCTATACTTATTTATTGTATCATTTTTATTATTTGTGATTATTATTATTATTATTACTTAAGAAAAAACATTCCTCTACTTTGACCTCATCTTAATAATTTTTACTCCACTCCACCAACACAGTTTTATCTACTGTCACTGTAACTGGAGAAAAAATCATAGACCCCAATTACCTTTTGGGCCACTGGTCAACCTTTGAATTAGCTGCCCCAGGCTCAGAAGCCCTCCCCTGGAACCATGAGATGTGAGCAAGTTGTCAGCATCACCTGTTACTCTGCAGGGAGAGATGGGACAATTTTTATCACAGATTCCATGGGCATCATGAATATTGTCCAGCACGAAGGAAATGCCAGAAGTCTAGCATTTAACTAATCAGTGACGATTATCTTTTTCTTTCAGATGACCAAAGCCATTGTGTATATAGAAGAAATAAACAGCATGGCAGATGTCACTTTTCCTTCTGTTCCTCAAATTATGTCCTTGCTGCTGTATGATGACACTTCCAAAGCTAAGGAGGGCACCGGACCTGTGTCTGGCTACCCTGTCATCTGCATTACGGTGAGTAGGAAATTAAAAAGATTGAGAGAAATTGCAAGGCCATGATGTAAAATAATTGTAAACCTCAATCCTGAAGAAATCGTAAAGAAGCAAATGGGAAAATTCTACAAGGTTTATAGTTTAAACTTTAAAAAAGAACAGACAACATTAATTAAATGAGCTCCCACATTTGTCCTTCCGCTAACAAAGGAAGGTACTGGAAGAAAAGTAGGAGTCCATTTGTTAATTAATGTGTACACTGAGTATGACCTAACAGACTGTCACTACTAGAAAAATAAATAAGGCACGAACTAAGTAAGGTGCTCCAAAACTTTAAAAATAAGAAACAGAAAAGCACAGCACTTTGTAGCTAAAAAAAAAAAAAAAAAAAAAAGCAAGATGTGATCATTATGGTAAGAATGTTACAAATTAAGAACTAGAGCTGAGACACTATGTATGAGGGATACTTAAAAAGGCCAGGTAGAATTTTGATAGTTTAACAGTAAGCTAAGGGAAGATCATTCCAAAAATAAGTTATCACAAAAACAGCAATTAAAGAGGAAAGAGCAGAAGAAATATGATTGTCATTACTTTTATACTTGCCCTCTCTTGCTCTAAATTATAAGCTCTTACTAGCAAAAGCTGTGACTTACCAATTTTTATATTACAATAGCCCTAGTGTAGCAACCTAGCTATAATAATAGGCAATAAATACTTAGTGAATTAACCAGGCATAAATAATAATTTGGTACCAAATTATATAAATCCCTCAACACTGCATTGAGGAGCTTGAGCTTCACTTGTTGGATGGCAGGGAGCTCTTACACAGAAGAATGGCATGATTAGAAGGTTATGTCAAAGGGTTAGTGGTGCAGTCGTGTTTCACTTGGCTGGAGAAAAAAAGGACATGAGTTGGCCCAGAAGATGGTGGTGGGAATGGATAGGAAAAGACCAACTATAAAAAACTGCAAGAAAGCTACAGTCAAGTTCGCTCACCCACTAGACATGGAAAGAAGGGAAGAAACCACTACTGATAGCTAATTAGTGCTCCTGCTGGCCCTGGCACTGGGACCAATCCCCAAAGAGAGGTGGGCTCTAACACCCTTGTTAGGGATGGAGAAGGGGAGAAGAGGGTCATGGGGGAAAGAGGAGTCAAGATAATTCAGCAACTCCGGGGGTTCAAGACACAAGGCTGTGGTTAACGATTTTGCATATATTAAGTGAGAGGCTGTTTGAAATTCAAGCTTAGAGTTCATAAAAGCTCATCGATGGGATTTGAAGTTTGGACACTTCATGAAAATACTAAGATAGCAAGATCTTGAGAGGAACCACATCCACACTGTTCTACAGAGCGTTCCTAACATTGTTATTTGTTTCGCATAGGCATGCAACCCCAAATACTCAGACTACGACAAAACAGGCTCCATCTGTGCAAGTGAGAACATCAATGACACTCTGACCCACTACCGATGGCTGATCAGTGCTCCCGCAGGCCCCGATGGTGTCACCAGCCCCATGAGGGAGGTGGACTTCGACACATTTTTTACATCCTCCAAGATGATCACCTTAGACTCCATATACTTTCAACCTGGCTCCAGGGTGCAGTGCGCGGCCCGTGCTGTAAACACCGACGGCAACGAAGGCCTGGAGCTCATGAGCCCCATCATGACCATCGGCAGAGAGGAAGGTAAAGGCATTGCCTGAGGCTCCCCGAGATACAGAGAACTGTGACCGATGTCTAACTTCAGGTTACTGTTTCAAATATACCATGAGCCCCACAGTGTCCTGCAAAGTAAAAGTCTACTTTTACAGAATACTCATTAGAAAAAAGTTACTCATTCTATAGTTTGGTAGCACCTACTATGCGCCAGGCTAAGCACTTTATGCTAGCAACATGAAAAGTAAGGCCAGAACCCCATCCCCAAGGAGTCCTGAGGAAAGATGATGACAGACGCATATCTGAGTCTGGATAAGACACTGAAAGGTGACACGGGCAGCAATTAGTTCTGCCCTGGGTAGGTCAGGAAAACTCATCACAGAGGTGATGCTTGGGTGGAATCTGGAAAACATGAACAGCGACTCTTGGAAGCATGAAAGAACACAGAGTGTACTGAGAGTGACAGAGTCATGGGGAGCTTGTGAGAGGAAGAGGAGGAAGGATCAGGAGACGAAGAAGGGTAGAAAGCCTGTGCTTCTGGTTTGAAAAAACGGTGCCTGTGCCATGCAAGGAGCACGCTGGTTATTGCACGGGCAGAAGTTTGCAAGGGTAGGAAGGGAAGGGCAGTCCAGGTAGAATGGTATGTGCACCGCTCTTACCTTGTAACTAACTGCAAGGGAGGCTACAGCCAAGGATGAACTGGGGGTGGGGTGCAGGATATAGGGATCTGCAGGTTAGACCTAGAGCCTCATCAAGATTGTGAGGCAAATGTTCTATCCTGAGCACATCTGCGGCCCAAAATTGGGCTCTTTCAAATGATTATATGTATGTTTTTATTTCTAGAATCCCTCTTTGCAAATAGCATTCAGAAGTACATTTAGGATTTGAGATGTATTCCTAAAATGCTAAGAAGCGGCTAGAATGTGAGCTGCAATGACCCCCCACTGCCATGGTCTTTGGCTTCCTTATGATACACTTTCTAAACCACATCTTAGTCCACAGGGGATTTTAAAGTATGTAAGACAGTAATAGCACCAATTATTAAATATTCTTCAGGTGTCAGGTGTCATCCGTTACCTTCTTTAGCTTAAATGTGTCCATTTTCTTTGAGGTCTCTGTCAGCCCCGCATGCCTGGGGTAGTGGGTGCCGAGCCATTCTCAGCTAAATTACGCTACACAGGCCCACAGGACCCGGATCACCCAAATCTCATCAAGCTCACCGTCACCATGCCACACATAGATGGTAAGTGATGGGGTGAAGCAAGTCCATGGAGGAGTACTGGACTCCTAAATTACAAAGCTCAAGTAAGTGTTCGGTTTACAGTTTGAACATCAAGTCTCTGTACTGCTTTCAGCTCTTTCTGCCCTCTTTCTATCCAGTTGTGAAAAGTCTGACCACACAGGCATTGTTTAAAATTAAGTAAATCTAGCCTATGTCCAGACTCGAGACAAACCTTGGTGAATGTGCTTCCCTGTAGGCATGCTTCCGGTCATCTCCACCAGGGAGCTCTCCAACTTTGAGCTGACCCTTAGCCCTGATGGCACAAGGGTGGGGAACCACAAGTGCTCCAACCTTCTGGATTACACGGAAGTGAAGACTCACCATGGCTTCTTGACGGATGCTACAAAAAATCCAGAAGTCATTGGAGAGACCTATCCTTACCAGTACAGTGCGCCTCTCAGAGGGTCCAGCACCTTACGCTTCTACCGGAACCTGAACCTGGAGGCCTGTCTGTGGGAGTTTGTCAGCTACTATGACATGTCAGAGCTCCTCACGGACTGTGGAGGCACCATTGGGACTGACGGACAGGTACGGATTTTTAGCTTCTCAGCTGCAGTCACTGGATAAACTGAGTGCTTTGTTCTATAGATAGGTCTTTTAGTACATCTCAACTCAGATCTTAGGGACGTAGATCATTAATCAGAAGAGGGACCAGACAATTGACATGGATGTTAGATAACCCCTGTCAATGTCTGGATAACCCCTGTCAATGTCTGGAACAATGTCTGGAACAAAATATATATGTTTTAAATAATGGATCAGGCAGCATTCACTTTGTATCAGAAGTACAGTGCATCATCATTGGCTGAGACTCTGAATCTACTCTGGCATCTAAAGATCCAAATACTTATTATCTCCAAAGTACACATTATTATATTCTGTTTACACGCTTAGGTACCAGTGATACTGTACCAAACCTAAAATGAGGATGGACAACATGTCACGGGGATTATCATAGAGAATCAAAGTATGTTGGGTATAGTTTAAAGTGGTAATGAGTATTTGAACACAAGCAATGATCTGTCTTATTTGGACTGAACAAAAAGTTATAAAAGTAGGTTTATATATTAAAGTGGTGAGTGGTATGCAGAATATATCATATCATTCAAAATTTAGCCAAGGAGAGACTAAACTCCTAGAGGAATTGACAGTTCCTAATTTGCTTTAGGCTATATTCTTAAGGTGTTAAAAAATAAAGCAAGTACAGTAGCAACAAGGAAGATAGATGGTAGCTCACTCTCAGGTTAATCCCACAGCAAAGCTGTGGAACTTGACAAGTTCAGCATGTGCTGATGTTGAATGAACAGGTATATATCTTGGCTAAGAACCCAGAAGGCATGAAGCACCTTAATAGCCTCCTCTAAAAGCAGCGATAGTAAGTAACTTTCATGAATTAGTGGAAATATTCCTCAAATAAAATATCAACTGTGAAGACAGCATGACATGGCAGAAAGGGCCCAGATACTAAAATCAAGCAAACCAGACTCCGATTTGGTTCTGAAACTCTCTACTGTGTGTGCTCAGGCACATTAGTTAAACCTCCATAAAAGGCAGCTCTTCAGGCCCTTCTGTCCCAGTCTGTCCTTGCCATCTTAGTTCCAGGCAATCACTGTGCAGACAGCTTTTATTAACCTCTAATTGCTTTTGTCAGGAGCAAAAAAGCAAGCGCAAGGTCATGAGTTCAATTCCTGGTACCGGAAGAAAAACAAAAAACAAAACAAAACAGGAGCAAAAAAAAAAAAGAACTGAGTTTTTCTTTATGTGTTAAAAGCTACCAAGTTCCTGCATTTTATGTGTGATTGAAAATCTGTCTTGACACGTTCCAACAGTGTGTTCTGCTGTCCCGGACTTCCCAGTGCCAATAATTTAATGTATGGGAAAGGGCTGTCAAGGTGAAGGTATCAGCTGAAAATTCCAGGATAGTTTTCTTTTAAGAGCATTGAAGGTCTGAGCACTTTGCCTGTAGCTATATTTGGCTGATACCAATAAATGCATCAGCTATCTTAATCATTCATTGCAGAAAGAGTCAATAAAACTACTTAGAAGGAAACATTTGGAACCATAGGCACAAAGATTTCCTGAGCAGGACCCCAATAGCAGAGAAAATAATATCAAGAATCAACAAATGGATTACATCAAATTAAAAATTTTCTGCACGGCAAAGGAAGCAATTTGAAGAGAAAACACAGAATGGGAGAAAATCTTTGCTAGCTACTCCTTTGGTAGAGGGTTAACATCTAAATGATATAAAGAACTCAAGAAATTAATTCAAAGAAATATAATGCAATCAGTAAAAAGGCAAATGAATTGAGTAGACACTTCTCAAAAGAAGTACAAATGGCCAATAAGTATATGAAAAAGAAGTTCAACATTATAAACTATTAAGAAATGCAAATCAGGGGCTGGGGATTTAGCTCAGCGGCAAAAGTGCCTGCCTGGCAAGCGCAAGGTCGTGAGTTCGGTTCCCGGTACCGGAGAAAAAACCAAAAAAAAAAAAGAAATGCAAATCAAAACAACACTGAGATTCCATCTCACCCTGGTCAGAATGGCTATCATCAAGAATACAAAAAAAAAAAAAACCAAAGACATAGCAAGGGTGTGAGATAAAGAAACCTCCTACCCTGTCCTAGGGCATATAAACTAGTAAACCACTATGGAAAGCACTAAGAATGTTCCTCAAAAACTAAAAATAGAAATACCAGCTGCATCACCAATAAAAGTCAGAAGAGAAAAGAGATGAAAACCTTTTTATACCCATGACAGCAAGGATGGTTTTAAAAATAGTCCTAGACTGTTGGTTTACCTAAATCTCTGGAATAACTGCTACCACAGAACTGGTCCCTAGGGCCCTCTATATTACAGTCACTATGGTAAACTGCTCCTTCATATGTAAATGTTTCCTCCAAGGGGACAGACCATTAAAAGGTCTACTTTTGCCCCAGAGGCTGTTCGGCCACACATAGGAGTGCAAAAAGACTAGGTGATGTTTCTTTGGAGTCTGGGTTTCAAAGGAGTCCTAGCTTTTAAGTATGCATATCAAGAGCTGGGGCAGGGGTCAAGTTTCATACTGAGCTTCCCATTTTGAAAAACAGTAAGGGAAGAGAAGGTGGTCCTGTCTATCCCCATTTGTTCTGTCTTTTTACCTAAGATGTCCCTTAGACTTGACCTGTCCAGTGCTTGCAGCAGTGACCTGAAGGTGCTTAAAGAAGTGAGACCAGAACCAGGCTGTCCTATCCCACCAGAGCCTGGGTCCCCTGCCTCAGGATCCTGTGGCACCTTGGCATATATTTGCCATAGGTCTTCCCTTTCTTAGCCCTCAGTTAAGGCATCTCTGCATGTAGAACTCAGTGGCTGGCCTGGTGATACACTCTGAAGAGAAATCATAACCAGAGAGAGGCAGTCTCTTGGAGGCCAGGGCTGTGGCTGTCTGCTCCCTTAGTGTCCATTCTGCCTAAAGCTGGCATCAGTCCATGACCTCTGAAAACTACCTACTGGTTCACTAACGTAATCACCTGTGCTGTGTCCGCCTCTATAGTCAGTCTACCACCCGAGCAGTGGAGAAGGGGTAGATGAGTGCCTAATCCAACAGTAACTCTTTATGCAAGGCACAAAACTTCATCTACTTGGCTTATCACTGTTTTCCAAACCCTTGCAAACCCAAGGGCATAAACAGAACTGATATTAAAAGCCTTTTCAGAGTGGGTCTTTTTAGTCTTTAGTAAAGCATACTTCCAAAACATAAGAGAAAAGAAAAAAAAAAAAAAAACCAGCAGTAGAAAATTTGGAGTGAAGAGTCCTTAGCAGTGAAAGAGGTTTGTGCTTATCATGCTTGTAGTGAGTTATTAGAGTAATTTACTCAAGAGGTGTCATTCTTGTTGCTCTCAAAGACCAGCAAGAACAGCAAGAGCTAAAATTGTTCCCTCACCAGAAGAGGATCAAACCAGAAAGGAAAATGAGATAGAGCTTAGGCTCGACATTCCCTTCTTCAGTGGTGAAGGAGGACCATGGGAGACAGCCCCAGTGAAAGGATCTCAAATCCTTTCAGATTTTAGAGCAGCAGCCACACTCACCATCTGTAAGTGGCTGAGGAAGACCTGCATTTTGCATATGGCAGGCTGTTCCCCACATCTAGCCTACCACTGGGGAAATGGTAGAAGAGACATCAGGCTATAAGGCTATCCAGTAAAAAAAGAAAAGCATGAATCTCTAACTTATAAATGGAAACACAGTTCAACAAGAATATAGTATAAAAAAAAGACAGAAAGCTCCCATTTGGGATTTACCTACTATTAATCTCAAATCTCGGTGGAACCTCCAAAGATGTTATCATAGTCTCTATACAAAACAAACTCATGGTTCCACACACAATGAAAAATGAAGTCATATGGATGAAGTTGTGAGAGTTTTAGTGGAAATAAGCGAAAGCTCATGATAGGTATCTATCATGAGGGGATTCTGAGCGGAAATCCAAATGGTGCATCACTGTCTTGATCTGATACACATAAGGAGAGAACAGGAAGGAGCTCGAGTTCAAAAGAGTTCAAAAAGAAGACCAATTATCTTGCATTTGTAAGGTTTTCTTGAGTCCAAAGGCACAGAGGAGATGTTAAAGCTCTTAACTAATTTAGCACATCCTGGATAATTGCAGGAAGGAAGATTCCTTATCTCTCTATTTTTATCCCAGCATTTTATTCTTTTCCTTGAGTTTCTCTTTGCATTTCTAAGCTTAGTTTAGCTGCCTGAATTAGCTTTTAACCTGGGTGCACTATTTTATTTTCTTTTTTCCAAGCTTATTGTTAGGCCTCTCTGGCTGCCTACTCATAATAACTATATTACTGCAGTGGTACATGCATACCCATGTTTATTACAATACAATTCACAATAATTAAGCAATGAAAATAGCCTAGATGCCCTACAACAGATGAATGGACCAAAAACGGATATATGCACACAACTGAATATTATTCATCCATAAAGAAGATCAAAACCATGTCATCTGCAGGAAAACCAATGGAACTAGAGACCATATGTTAAGCAAAATAAGCCAGACTCAGAAAGTTAAATGTAGCATGTTTTCTCTCATATGAATGATCTAAAAAATAAACAAATAAAGGGCAGATGACCCTGCCACCAGGCAGGGTCTGAGGAGGTTCATGAAGCTGAAATAAGGAGTCTAACCCACCCTACCCATAGAATAAGTTCACAGCTTCACTGACTCTTGTTGCAGGAGCAGAATTTTCCAGTTCATGTCAATTGAAAAGTTTAGAAAGGGTTCATTAGGAAGAAATTTCAGTGTATACTCAAAGAATTAGAGCGTAGGCCCTTGAGAGAGAGGGAGAGGGTGAGGGGTAGGGACAGGTAGAGGGAGAGGAAGAGGTACTATAGTTTAGAACTGGGGATAGTTATGTGTTTTGGGTGGCGGAAATCTGCGGAGTTTGTCAATCTATAGTCTGGGTCCTGGTGGATGGGGAGCATGGCCCACCCACAGAAATATAATGGTCCATTTTTAGGAGAAAGCCATTTTATAGGTGCAAAAGTGGTCTACTCACATATGAAAGATGACATTGCCAGTAGAAAGGGAAAGGCTGGACCCATTTGCAGGTAAAAGCAGATCACTCAGGTTTTTTGTGTTCTGGGAGAAAAAGAAGAAAAAAATTTAAACTGGGCTTGTATTCTGAAGCTGCAGTTTTCATTTTTAAAACTATGATTTTCCTTGTCTCCTTTTATCTATCTTTATTTCTTCGTACTTCGCTCAACACAAAATGGGAAGGTAGGCTTTTAGAGATGAGTAAGAGCCTGGGAGGAAGGAAACGAAAGGGAAGTAATAGGGATGAAAATAATCAAAGCATGCTATGTGCCTGTACCAATATAACAAAACAAATCACGCTTTTCTGTATTACTAATGTGAACTAACAAAATCAATGAACGCTATTCTGCAGCAGGCAAAGTATGTACTGGTATGGATACCAGACAAAGCTTTCGTGCCAGCAAAGTACACTGGTATGAGTCAGATGGTCACTTTTCTCAAGAATTTTCCTTGCCCAGAAAAAGATATTTGGAAATTCTCTAATGACATTATCTAATGACATAAAATCATCTTAATCAATTTCTAAAATATAAAAGCAGATAAATAGCAGGAAAACAAAATATAGGTTTAGTAAATAATTCCACTCCACCTTTATGTGTGTCTTGCTTTATTTAAAAGAAGAATTAAAGTTGCTTCTGCAATGAAAAACACTTTTGATGCAAGGTGGTTATTAGAGCTAACAGGTTTTTTTTGGTTTTGGTTTTTTTTTTTGGTTTTTTTCCAGTACCGGGAATCGAGCTCATGACCTTGCGCTTGCCAGGCAGGCGCTGTGCCGCTGAGCTAAATCCCCAGCCCACCTGCTTTTTTTTAACACTTTTTTTAAGTTATTGGATTTTTAGTACTTTTCTCAAAAGCAAGGGTTTTTTTTAGAATTCATTTCCCTTTGTATTATTTGTATGCAGGGTAAAATTTTAACTTTCTCATTTGTTAGGTAAACAGTAACTGATAACATTGCTTATGTGTGTGAATAAGTTGTAGAAATACTCATATAAGGGAACAAAACTCCCAGTCTGCTAGATGTCTGGTATGAGTTCATGTTCTCTAAAATCGAAGAATGAATTTTAGGAACAGTGGAGGCTCAGAGCAGAGTATATTTACTGGTGGAAAGAAAGCTTCTATCCGAGAGAGAAATAGGAGTCTCCAGTGAGTAGCCAAGGAACTTGCCTTTTCTAGGGATTTTTATAGAGCAAATCATGACATGAGGCAGGTCCAACATGGGAAACATGGGCAAGCACAAGGTGGGCATGAGGTGGGACAAAACTATGATCAACCAATAAGATTACAAGCACAATTATCAGGTAAAATTGATTAAATCGGGATCAAATGGAGAAGCAAGTCAGGTAGTAGCAAGCGTGAAGACAAAACAGGGGCTTTCCTCTTAGGGGGTTGGGTTAGTGACTGTTCCTGCCTTTTTCAAGGTGATAGAGACCTACTTAGAATATCACCCCCTGGTGTTTATTCGTAGGGAGGTTTGTGGGTGCATTTGCTTCATCTTTTGTCCTGAGGTCTGGCCGACAGCGGGAGGTGCCTCTCTCCCCCACAGTTGCAAGATAGCTGGTCTTCCCTCTTCTGCAGTCGCTTCTTTGAGGGCCCAGCCCTGTCTGAGTGCCTGTAACATCTTTGTCTAACTCAGCTGCCTACAACGATACAATCCCAATTATGGGTTGCATTTAAAACATGAAGTTGTAATGTACTTGTAAGAAGACATAGTATAATTTTTGGAAAAGTCAAACATTTTTTTCTTAGCTGCTTTGAGGAGTAATCTTGCCTTCTTTTTACTAGTTTACTTGATTTACCAACATAAATTTTGAGATTAGAATATCTTTAAAAGTCATCTTTTTTATACCATTATTTTACACTTGGTACAATAATGTTTTGCTGTATGTAAGCCACTGTAAATCATTTCAGAAAAAATAGCAAGAGGAATCCAAAATGTATAACTTTCACAAAGTATGTTTCTTCCTATTTTTTCAAGATTACCAAGTAATTTTTAATAATGTGGCTTTCTAAATGAAAATGATATTGTAGATAGCTAGGGGACCAAAATAGTATTTTTCAGAGCCAAAACAAAAATTTCCTATTATCCCACTATCCTTGTACATAGGCACATTTTCTAATCTTTTTTTTTAATATACACATACTGTTTTACGAGTAGTAGCATAATATCATTTATAACATTTTGTGTGCTGCCTTTTAACTTCATATGTTGTTATGGTTGATACACTGTCAATTTTAACTGAGTAACTCAGCAGTTCTACATTCTGGGGTGAAAAAGACGTACCCTTACCTCTCTAGGATGTTCATTGTGTCAACTTGAGAAGTTTAGGTTAACTAAGTGACTCAGTAGGGGGCCAGGGTCCTTACTTTGTATTCATCCTGAGCCTGTGCCAGAGAAAGGCAGGGAGATGGTGTGAGCCTGGATAGATAGCCTGCATACAACATAAGGGAGGAAAAGAGGCTTGCTTCCTCCCCGCTTTTTTTGCTCTTGTTGCTTTTGCTGTCTTCTGTCACCTTGGACTGCTTTCCCTCTGCCATGCCACCCTTCCTTGGAGCCAGCTGATTATGGACTGAAACCTCCACAAACTGTGAGCTACTAAATCCTTCCTTCCTTAATTTTGGGTGTCAGGTATTTTGTCAGCGCAGAGAGAAAAGTGATCAAGACACATGTGAACATTTTGCATGACAAGGAAAATTCTTCAGATTCATGATTAGATGACTACATAGTTCACCTTAGAAGTGTGTCATTGCAGTTAAACATCCCCTAGAATCATTCTTATTTCTGTTTCGTTTTATTTTTCTTCTGGTACCAGCAATCTAACTCATGACCTTGCGCTTGCCAGGCAGGTACTGTGCCACTGGGCTAAATCCGCAGCCCCTGAATCATTCTTATTTCTAAAGAATTTCTGGACCAATATTAACTCTTACCCCAAAGTTCCTCCTGCCTTTCTGATACCTACACCCTCAAACAAGCTTGTAATTGAGCAAAAGCTACCATCTCTTTTTCACAAGTGTTCCTGGATATGTGCTGTTCAGAGGACTTGTTAAAAGTTACCTCAACTGCAAGGGAACACCTTATTGACATTTGAAACTATTACAATAGACGAGCTTCATTATGCATTCATGGACACCACTGTCTTGATGAGGCAGATGTGTCTGGCAACAATAGCAGCAATGGAAAGACATTTCCATCAGTGGGAAATAACCATTGGTCTTTACCCTCAGATAAAATTCTAACAGCTCTGCCTTCATTTTCAAGCTTTGAAGTAAACAAAAGCCTGTTCTACATAAAGGTGAGGTACACACATGCTGATGACATGCTCTAATGATTGTTATTAGTAGTATATGTGGCCTAGTTGAAGGATATCAATTACAGGAGTTCAGATCTATGCTGTCCAGTCTGACTGCCACCAGCCACGTGTGTTCATTGAGCCCTCAAAAGTACAGCTAGTAGAGAAGAGATGTCAGCATATAAGTACACACCAGACATCAAAGACTTAGTACAACAAAGAGTGTACAGTATTTTATCAAATATTCTTTTATATTGATTACATATTAAGAGAGAATATGTTTGATATGTTAGGCTAAGAATACTGTATTATCAGCCTGACTTCACCTTTGTTTTTGTTTTTGTTTATTCTGGGGGAGTTTTTTTCTTTTAAATGCGAGCAAATGAGAAAATTTTAAGTTGCACGTGTAGTTCACATTATATTTCTGTTGAATAGCGCTGGTCTAGAAATTTAAATGTTAGTCCTGATACATACACTATCCTATTTCTGTATGAATTTGAAAACAACAATACAATATAGGGCAAGGGATATAAGTCACTCACTTAGTGCATGTGAAGCCCTGGATTCTATCCCCATCATTGCAAATATAAAGAGAAGGAGTGAGACAGAGGGAGGAGAAGAGAGAGAGAGGACAGTGTGTAGGTTGGATAGCTGCAACAGCATGCCCAAAGTAAGTGAAGAATTAAGTCTACTGTAATTTTTCTCAACATTAGTTCCCACTATAGGAAATATTGTAATTGCCTTTTAAGGTACATAAACTTTCACTCTACTCATGTCCCTCTCTGTCCACCTCACATACCCATCGGCAGCCTTCCTTGTGCACCTTAGGCAGACCTTGTCATCCTCAAATATATACTCGCTACTTAGTCTTGTAAATTTGACGATGTTGTTAAGCTTCCCCAGGGCATTTGTATTTTATACTTTCTTTTTAAATATAGTGTTTAAAGTATTGTTTGTTTGTTTGCACTGAGGGAATTTAAAGCATTAATAAGAAGTCATCCGTTATATCTCAGTTTAAAATTTGACATATGTTTATTTCACTATCAACAAATACCTTTAAATGTCCCATGTGTGGATGGAAAGGACACTGCGCACCCTTCAAGGTGACAGCTAAAAGATAGACTGATTGCTTTGCATTCTGCAGTTTTGAAGAAATAAATAGGTAGGTAGCCTGATGATTGAGGCAGGTATGTTTAGGTTGTAGATTTTTTTTGTGCAGGGGTCCTCAGAATTCAGAAAGAAGACCTGGCCCTGGATTATAAGAAAATGCAATAAGTTGCTGATTTCATGTCCTGAAATGATCAAATTCTATTTTAGTGCAAGAATCAAAGAAAATCAAAGAATTAGTCATGGAGCTCTAGTCCAATTAACTTATTCGTAGGAAGTGAATTTTAGTAATCCCCTGCTAAACAGTACACTCAGTAATATTTGATGGATAAAGTGGAACGTTGGCAAAAGTCCAAAGTTTAATCAGAACTCCCTGCCTAACGCTTAATCTTTTTTTAAAACAAGAATGGTGGCTTCTCACAGGATGAAATATGAATCTTGATTACCAGTGACACATGGAGATGGACTTGGTCTCTCTCCGTTACATGCCAGAGCATTTAATGCTGCATTTCCGCCTCAATTACTCAATGATAGTAGTAACAGCCACTCTTAGAAAACATGGTCTCAAAGGACTTGTATTGAAGGATACCTTCCTTTCTGTCCAGATTGAGCAGGTACAGCCATGTGTTAGCTCCTGTAGCACAGCTGCGAATCAAATAATTTGTTTGATGGTTCTCACTTTATTTTTGTTGGCAATTCAGGTCATCATTTTTATGACTTGAGTCATTTACTTCTAACTCCATGATAGAGTGATATGCAGGAGTGCTGTTCTCATGATATAAATTATTCACTAACTCATGTATCTGATTCTTCTCCACTCAATGTGGAAGGAGCCCTGGTCAGACAGGCTGGCTAGGACCTCTAAGGAATATGATCTGAGCTACACCTATTTCCTCTTGTGGATAAGAAAGAGACTGGTTGTATTTATTCTACTATTCTCTAGAGATAGTTTGTCAGTTAATTAATGATCATTTTTGTTAGGTAACCTTAGGACTGCCCTCAGCTTTGTTTGGTATGCAATGAAATATTTTAGAGGAGAAAACATGTGGACCATAGGTAGGACTCTAATTTTGGTGGGGCCACTCAGTCACGTTAAAGATTTCTGTGGAAAATGTGAGACCTAATTTGCCTATCCCTTTCTCTTTCCATCCACCCACCCAGTCAAAAATTTTTAGCCAGGAGTGGAAGCACACAGCTGTAATCCTAGCACTCAGCACTCAGAAACGGAGGCAGGAGGACCTTGTTGAGTTAGAGGCCAGCCTGGGCTACACTATGAGTTCAAAGCCAGCCTGAACTACATAGTTAGACCCTATCTCAAAAATATTTTTTTTAATATAGTAAAAGACACTCTCAGAATACTCCCGTTAGCTTCATACACACCTACCTCAGCATTCTTACTACATCCTGAAACAATTTTAGAGTTCCTCTCTCACGTATATCTTTATGAGGTATGATAAAAAAAAAAATTTGATGAATGCTGCTGCTGCGTGCCACCCAATGGAAAGGTCGCTTATAAAAACATGGTGTCGCCTCATCCTCCTTCTTCACTGGATCTGGCACTGTGTGACTTCTGGCTCTTCCCCAAAGTCAAAAGGACCATGAAAGATAAATGTTCTAAGCTGATTCAGAACTTCAAGGCAACCACAAGGGAACAATTAAAGATACTTTATAGAGAGTGAAAATAGTTAATAGTTTTTATTGGAAATCTCATGCATTGTCTGTAGTGTGGTTAATGCTTAATAAGTAAATATTAGTTGAATCCCCAACCCATCTGCTCTGTACCTGAATGGTTAAAGTATAAAATTCAAAGCAAGACACTTCAATTACTTATTCTTGAAATATCTTAAATATGATATGTCATTACTGAATACATTTGATTGCAGACCTTTACAGCTTGTATAATCTCTCTATATATAATAATGGAATTTTTCATAATAGCCCCAAACTATCAAAAGACTAAATTCTGCAAAAGAAGCAAGTACACAGAGACACAAAGCAGACCAGTAGTTGCCAGAGGATCTGGGGAGGAGAGCTAAAGGGATAGCGGGTGATTGCTAACGGATACAGGGCTCCTTTTGGAAGTGACAAAAATGTTCTGAAAATGATGTTACTGATGGTTGCACAACTCCTTGAATATGCTAAAACCCATTGAATTGTCCCCTTTAAATAGGTAAATTCTATGGTATGTAAATATAGCTCAATAAAACTGCCCCAAAGTAAACAGAATTTTGTAAGTATAGTATGCTCAAAGTAACATTTCTCTTAAGAGTTACTGGTGCACATCCTTTGCTGCAGGCGAAGGTAGCTAGTAACAGGAATGTAATTGGTCCAAAATTGAGGGCAAGTAGTGTTGTAAATGTGGTATCATTTCCCTTTTCTCATTGATTGCACAAAATCTTCATTTAAGTGAGAGGAGTAAACGGCATGTACAAATTCCGGCTCACTGAGTTAACAACCAATAGCGTTGATAGGTATAATTTTATTGTTTTAGGTCCTAAACCTAGTGCAGTCCTACGTGACCCTGCGAGTTCCTTTGTATGTTTCCTATGTGTTCCATTCCCCAGTTGGGGTAGGAGGCTGGCAGCATTTCGATCTGACGTCAGAGCTTCGTCTGACTTTTGTGTATGACACCGCCATCTTGTGGAATGACGGGATTGGCAGCCCACCGGAAGCTGAACTCCAAGGTGGGTCGAAAAGGAGTTTCGTACCTATTTGAAGGACTTAAGAGAATTTGTTTAATGTAGCTGAGAACAATAGAAGCAACTTGCAATATATTTTCCTATTCTATTTATTAATCAGCTAATTTCACTTTCGTTGTGGAAAAATTCTGGTTAGATGAAATTGTGTGGATGCCTCAAATTTGTGTAATATGTGATTGTTAAAATGTAACTTTATAAATTCCCTGAATATTTTTCTCTACCAGTTCACCCTAGATGATTAATCATGTGTGTGTCACACAACACAGTCTACCATCTGCATGCTTTCTAGCAAATGGATAGAGGAAATTCTGCTTGGAAATAAGGGATGAGAGCAAGGGGGAAAGTTACACATTTTTCTTTCTTAAAATGAAAGGTGTATGGTAAAATCTAATCTAAATTATGTCCTATATAGTAGTTCTGACTCTCCAGATAAGTAGCTGTGTGATCTCAAGCATATTGTTTAACCTTTCTGGTACTTTATTTTGAATGATAAACAAACCTTCAATATCTCTTTCCAGTTTAAAATTATGTTATTCTGTGATACTGTTGCCAAATGTCTGAATATACTGATCATTGAATTCTACTAACTGTGGAGCCCAAAGGCCCTACAAAATTTTGTTTCAATCTCCTTGTCAAAATTGTAATTCAAAGTCCACAAATTCAAAGCTAAAGGACTGGGATATAGCTCAGTGGCACAGCATATACCTGGCAAGCCCAGGGTCCTGAGTTTGATTCCCAGTACCAAAAAAAAAAAAAAGAAAAGAAAAGAAACTTTAAAGCTAATTAATCTATTAGTAAAATTAGTGCTTTCCCTTTCTAGCCTTATGTTACTGTTCTGTTTCCATGAATATCTATAGCATCATGCCAACTGTGTATTTACTAACAAGAAAGAAAATAGCTTGATAGCACATCTCAAATATAAATCTAGTAAGGAGCATGGGTGCAGGCCTGTAATCCCAGCACTTGGGAGGCTGAGGCAGGAGGATCGTTGTGAGTTCGAGACCAGCCTGGGCTACAAAGTGAGCTCAAGGCCAGCCTGGTCTGCATAGCGGGACCCTGTCTCGAAAAGACAAAAAAGAAAATCTGCAAGGTTTAAACAATCATTCCTGATTATGTTACTTATTTTAATTCCACATCTCACCTTAGAAGACATGTACATAAATGAATCCTAATGAGGACCTTTCTGTGGCTCTAAACGTTTGCTTTAGGACCTATGGTTTCCTTCATATATCTAGAGCTAAATTCTGCCTAAATATTAAATTTCCTAGAAAATTATTAGTTTTCTTTAAGCCTATAAAGTCTGCAATCATTAGGGAAAACTCAGGCCCAGTTCCACTTACAGGTCCAGATCTCTACAATTTTGACATGTCATTTGTATGTCTTTCAATTTATAGCTTCATAGTAGTAGACTAACGCTTTCAAAAAAAGAACAGCCTATTGCAGTTCATCTATGTATTTCACAGCGACCTCATTCATATTGTCCCCCTTTTAGACGTCTTTTTTCCTTAGAAAAAGAAAACAAAAGAGCTTCAGTCACTTTTATCATTCAGATTTTTTTCTCAAAAGATCATTTGCCTAGAATGCTTAAGGATGAAACAGATCTGAATTAACTTTTGAAGAGAATCTATACATTAGCAATCTGTAGTCACCTATATTTGCACCCTTATGCGCTATCCTTTTGTAGGTTCTCTCTACCCAACCAGCATGCGTATTGGTGAAGAGGGGCGCCTGGCTGTGCACTTTAAGACAGAAGCTCAATTCCATGGTTTGTTTGTGCTGTCACATCCGGGTAAGCCCCCTAGTCCGCTAATGGGCACTCCCAAAGCAACAAGCTCACAGTGTTTCCATTCTCACACGCTTTTCAACAGGCTTCTCTGTTACCTTTGAAGCCCTTCGTGTCAAATGAATTTTATATGTACAGTTATCTCCTTGAGAGGTTAATAATTATTTATCTACATCTCATCATCCACAAAATTACTTTTAGAGAAAATGCGAAATCACTGAGGACAAGTCAAAGGTTGAGTTCATGTAAGTAGAACACAGGGATGACAATTCCTTTCTCAGTTTTGCTTCCCTTGTACCAAAAAAGTGAATATCAAGTGATTAATTTAGCAAGCACTTCTCTGCTCACAGCTCTTTTCTAGGTTTTGTCAGGAACTTTTGTAATAGAAGTGGCACTCGACTTTATGCTGAAGTTTCAGTCCTACTAACTAGCTGTATTTAACAAGGACAGACTAGGGAGTTTTATTCACAGCGATGCAGTGTGCTTAGAATATTTTTTTTTTAAGTAGTCAATAAAGTCCCATGCTTGTCTGTTTGTTTTATACATTTCATTACAATATTTTATTTGAGTTTCTGTCTTATTAAACTGGTTTTCACCTTTTATTGGAGTGCCAACTTCTGTCGGATTAGGAAGGCAAAATAGTTCGTTTGCCATCTTTATATCCTTCCTTTTCCTGGGCGTGAGCTCTAAGGAAGGAGAGAATAGAGCTGAATAGTCAAGGAGAGAAAAAGAGTCCATTGCATTTTTATGAGATTGAGCTATAAGAAACACAGACCCGAAAGGAATCATTTTGCTTTATTGCAATGGACAATTCTGGAAAATGAGGATTTCCTGGTCTTTGCAGTCCCTTGTGCATGTCCACCTTTCTAATAAACTGAATCTTTGTTTAACTTCAATTGCAGGAAATCTAATTAAAATTAGCTTCCATTCAGAAATTGGGTTGGCCCAGCTGTGCGGATACTAATAGGCTATTTTAAGTTCAATTCATAGCTCTGATGCACAATAAATGCATTCACTTCTACCGCTGGTGCCCCGCTCAGACGCCCTGGAAAGTGGCCCTGAGCAAGTCAAGCATTTCTGTCCAATTACCTTTTGAAAGAGTTACAGAACAGGAAAGGCACTGAATCACTAATCCTATCTGTGTGAGCTTGGGAGAGTCACATATTGACTCCCAGCCTGGTTTCTTCCTCTGCCAAGCAAGGATAACTATGCCAACCTTGTTCACTTTGCAGATCTAGAAGAGTAAAAGCAAATGACATGTGATCAAGTGCTTTGAAAACTCTAAATGGTCCTGTGTTCTTTCACTTTAACCACCGTACTATCATGATTATTGCCACTTTTCTAGCATCCTTTACAAGCTCCGTGATCATGTCAGCTGACCATCCAGGCCTGACTTTTTCCCTCCGCCTTATAAGGAGTGAACCGACCTATAACCAGCCTGTACAGCAGTGGAGCTTTGTGTCTGACTTTGCAGTAAGTGATAAGCTCACTCATTTTTCCTTTTCTGCTGCCTGCTGATTGCTCTTGAGATTTTTAAGTGAAAATTATAAATGTTTTCCCCTCTCCTCCTCCAAGGTACGTGACTACTCAGGGACTTACACTGTAAAGCTGGTGCCATGTACCACACCTTCCAGTCAGGAGTACCGCCTGCCGGTCACCTGTAGCCCAAGAGAGCCTGTCACCTTTGATCTTGACATTCGATTCCAACAGGTGTGTCTCATAGAGTTCTTATCCATTGCTTATGGAACCCCACTTTGTGAAAGTCAGGGTTTACTTTGATCAGTAAATTTTTTACACACACAAAAGACTTAATTCTTGCATGCTGAGCAAAAAAGGAAGTCAGACAGGAAGTAAGGGAAGGAGGAAAGACTTGTCTTTTACCTGTGATAGTTCAGGATACAAAATCCATTAAGTTCTCTTATCTGATTGCAACTTTTGCTTCCTGCAGTTTGCTACCTTAGACAGGTGAAAGTTTTCCCCAGCATTCTCCTACACTTCTTTATCTTGTTCTTAATCCTCAAGGGTAATGAAAATCCTATAGTTTAAACCACCTTGAAGTACTTCACTACCATTAGGTGTTAAAAGAAACATAACGGTTCCTTTTCCAAGAACTATGCTAACTGTTGACTTCTGCTAATCATGGTATTTATGAGTTCTCGGTAGGCCACAAAAGCTAGTAGAAATGAATTCAAGCAATGCTCGTTAGTCCCATTCAAAAAAATTACTTAACTCCATCAATTTTGCCTTCCCAAAAAGGACACAATCAACCTTCGAGCTCACTAAGTTGGCTTGGTCAGACACGATATTTGCAGTGCAGTGTCTTTAGTAATGTCTATGTCAGTGTGCAGTGAATGCGTGTATCTGTGAATAGTTTGGGGCACACTTGTGTACCATCAGAACCATCAACCACACATAATGGGGCATTTCCCTTGGTTTTAGGTCAGTGATCCAGTGGCAGCTGAGTTTAGCTTGAACACCCAGATGTACCTACTCTCCAAGAAGAGTCTCTGGCTGTCTGATGGATCCATGGGATTCGGGCAAGAGAGTGATGTTGCTTTTGCAGAAGGTACCACTTTACAGATGCCTGGGCTGCTCATTTTGACCTGCGTAGCGGTGTTGCTTTCCTTTTTTGTGTGGCTGTATGTGAGGGAGAAATGTATAGCCTTTCCTGTGGTTCTGTCACCTTGAAATTGAATGAGGAGTCACTGAAATTAGGCATATGTTATTGGATGCATTTTTGTTTTGTTGTTTTATTTTGTTATTCTGGGGAAGCTAACCTCTATCTCTTTTACTTAAGTGACTTTTGGAACCCATTTGAGTTTTTTCCTTGAATTTTTTGGCTTACTTTTCAATTTTCATGGACTAAAATACCACAACTACATGAGATTGGAAATACTTCACAGGCAAAGATAATGCCTATTTTTTACTTGGTGTTTACTCAGCACCTAGCACCTGGATATTTTACTTAGCACACTCAAGATGTTCAGTAATAGCAGTGAAACACCTGCTTCATTATCAGGGCGCTTTATTAAAACCTTCTTTCAAACATAAGTAAAACAATTAGGCTTTCTTTTTTCTTTTTTGAGACAGGGTCTCGCTATGTAGTTCATGTTAGCCTTGAACTCACTATGTAGTCCAGCCTGGCCTCAAATTTGCTGCGACTTCCTCCTGCCTCAGTCTCCCAATTGCTGGACTCACAGGCATGTGCCACCATGCCTTGCTGCTAATTAAGCTTTTTATTGATATTTGCTAAGTGTTACTCTATATTGCGGTAGGTTACACCTCAACACCTAATTAATTTGTACACACTGGGCTTTAACCACAAAGGATATTATGCAGGTCAAATTATAGGCCAGACCCTGGGATTATTCCCAGTAGTGTCTGAACCTATGAGGAACCATAACTCTTCAGTCTTGCAGTCAGTGTGCAAAACGATTCTGTGTGGCCTGAGGAGTGGACCAGTTCCTGCAGTTAGCACAAAAAGCCCTTCCACATTTGATGACAGATGAGAGAGTAAAGAGCCTTTGCCATCACTGCCAAAACCTTTTACAGCGTCACACTGAGACACCCCATCATGTAACAGAAACAACATTTCCACATCTGTTTCAGGTGATATCATTTACGGTCGTGTCATGGTAGATCCCGTCCAGAATCTCGGTGACTCCTTCTACTGCAGCATAGAGAAGGTGTTCCTTTGCACTGGAGCTGATGGCTACGTTCCCAAATACAACCCAACCAATGAAGAGTACGGCTGCCTAGCGGACTCCTCTTCACTCTTGTATAGATTTAAAATTGTGGTAAGTGCTTTGACCTAAACAGTAAACTGCATACATCTTCATGGTCTACCCTTTTTTTCTTATGTTTTAAAACTGTAACATCATTTTAAATTAAAGCATCACGTAGTGAAATTTTGTGATAACTTTTGCTTGCACAAAACTAACAACAAAACATTCTGCCCTTAAAAAAGTGGCATTATCTGTAGCAATCATCATTTTCCTTATTGCTTAAAGGATAAGGCTCAGCCAGAGACACAAGCCACCAGTTTTGGAAATGTCCTGTTCAATGCCAAACTAGCAGCAGATGACCCTGAAGCTATTCTCCTAGTGAATCAACCTGGATCTGATGGATTTAAAGTTGACTCAACCCCACTCTTTCAGGTAGGCCCCCAAGCAAGCTCTCTTGTAATCACTGTGGAGCAACACTCCAGGTACCTAACATTTCTGTCTCAAATGTCACATAGCTAAATAGGGTTACAGTGCTATGACATATGGAAAATGGGAACATTTAATAAGATAATACATTCCATAAATTTTAGCTATTATTTTTTGTTGATATGCTAATATTATTTTAAGATCATATATAATGAAGGCTCTTATTCAGCCCAGAATATAAATATGATAGACTAGTACTTTGCTTTTCTTATTCAAAACTTCTCTCCTGGGCACTTTCTGTAACCATCTTTTAGTATGATTTGTATAAACTGATGAGTTCAAAACAGCAGTTTTGTACACCATATAAAATCTCCACTCCCTAAGATTTCATAAACCCAGGTAGAAAATCCTGCACCAGAGACAGGCAGTGAAAGTATATATAGGGCGTTCTACTGAGTGTAAAAACAATCAAGACATTTAGACATGTGCTTAGGTTGCGAATCCTTCAGGGAGAAAATGTACCCTTTTGGGATATTGTGGAAAATTATACAGATAAGATTTTACACAGGCAGGAAGAATGTGTTGTTCATATTCATCCTAGGAAAAGCATGGTAAGACGGCATACTTATTATTCTACATCTTCTCAAACAAGAAGTCTAAATGTGATTTTCTTTTTCATTTTTTCTCTTAATTCTTAAACATCTGACCTTTCTAAACCATGAAGGCTTCAGAGTCATCAGAAAATCCACCTTTTCCTAAAGCCCCAGAAAATCTTGAACACTCAGTCCCTCACCCATGATCTCACATGGGAATAAGCAAAAACACATAGGGAAGAAGAATCCTGAGGTTCACAAGGTTTGAGCTATCATCCTGCCTTTGCCACTGACTGGCTGAGTGAGCTTGAGCAAGGCACTGAACTGCTGTGTATTTTTATGTACTCATTTTTAAATGAATAAGCTAGATTGTGTCAGATCAAAACTTTCTATAACACGCAGGTTCTGTGACTGCAAATACCAAGTATTCACCGGTATTTACTCCCATAAGAGTTCTACAAGACATATAGTAGGGTGCTTTACATGAAGCCTTGAACAAACTACACACTGAAAAGTACTGAGTAAATTAATTCTGCAGAGGAAGTGATCTTTTTTTTGTTATCTCTGCCATTATTTTCTCTTGCACGTAGTTCTGAATTAGGTTAGCGTAGAACTTAATTTCCTAATACATAGGATTGTGTTTTCTAGGTGGCTCTGGGCCGGGAATGGTACATACACACCATTTACACAGTAAGATCAAAAGACAACACCAATCGAGGCATTGGCAAAAGAAGTGTGGAATCCCAGTACCACGCTCTTGCGCAGCACGGGAAGCCCCACGCAACTACCAAGAGCAGGAAGGAAAGGGAGATCAGGAGCACGCCCCCACTGGCGTGGGAAATTGGTGCTGAAAACAACCGAGGAACAAACATCCAGCACATTGCCCTGGACCGCACCACCAGGAGGCAGATCCCTCAAGAGAGAGTTCCTCCTAATGGTGTCCTGCCGCGGGAGCTCAACAGTCCCAGCTCCGAGCTCAGCCTGGTCACTGTTGGGGGAGGCGTTGCGGTGGGATTGCTCACCATCTGCCTCACTGTCATTGTGGCAGTGATGTGCAAGAGCAAGAAAAGTGCCAGTGGGAAGGACACCCCGAGGGGCTCAGGCATCAGCAAGCCCACCAGGTCCTCACAGATCCACTGTGGTGACAGCTCAGAGGTGTGATGACCACAGGTCAGAGTCACCCTTCTTCTGAAGTGCCTCAGACAAGACTAAAACAGAACCCCAGATGCTTCTGGTCCACAGCAGAAAATTGGGGACTTCTGTGATGCAGCTGCTCAGAGAACCCTTCTGGGCTAATATACTTTGATTTGAATTCTGTCTACTCTCTATGCATCAAAGGACAAATTCAGACCATGGCTTTCCTCTTCCCCGTGGGGCATCAACAGTGTACTCACACCTACACAGACAGAGCCATGGATGGATGGAAACATACTTCTTTTATGCACGTTCTCTACACACTGGAGATGAACCTGCTCAAAGGTGCTAAGAGACTCTCTCCGGAGCTTGAGAGGAGTCTATTGTTACCATGTTAGTGGGAACTTTGAAGGTACAATTATCACATTGTGTATTCATTTGTAACCTATGATTACTAGAAAGGTTTTAGTGGGTAGTCTGCAAGACTGATAAACACACACTGTTTATTCACTGTTTATTATGACAAGTTTTCTAATAGGTGAAGACAGCATAGAATTATGACCAGGGCTAACTGAAACCACAAATCACCTTTTCCACTATTTGGAAAAGAGAAGAAAGAAAGATAGAAATGAACTCACTTGCTTGGATTGGAACTGCTTTTCATCCTTCTCAAACCCTCTTTGTTTCATTTGCTATTTAATTTTAAATTAAGCCAAAGAATGTGTTAATTTTAGGAAAAAAAATTTATAAATAGAGCTCTTGCATGGCGATATACCTTACTGGTGCTCAACACTTGTGGGAAATGAGAGAATAGGTGACATTTTTATGACAAAGAAACAACGTAGAGTCAGATTCACTATAAGACGAAGTTCTGTAAGAACTGAGCCTAGAGATTTGCAGTATTGAACCCCATGAATGACACTGAGAAACATCTTTACAGATGCAGAAGGAAGACAGTGCTATTTATTAATATAATATGTATAACCAAAGTGACTTGTAGACATACTTTGTAGAATAAAAGAACATTTTGACAGGTGACAAATGAGGTTAGCTCTCAGAGTGGCAGAGGAAGACAAAAGCATCCAGAACTTAAATCGACTATAGGATATTTTATTAGATTTCTAATCACACCTGATCAAAACAGTAGAAATCTCTGCAGTGTCATTCCAGAAATGGTCTTCCAGGTGACCAGCCTGATGAGCACATTCTTCTTCCATCTAAGAAGAAAGCATCATTCTCTGGTGTGCCCAGTTCGTGAGTCAGGGCTATGAGGTCCCTCTTCCTCCCTAAACATAATTTGTCAGCACTACTAGTCATTCACCTTACAAAACCAAGAAACTGGCGTGAGGGTCATCAGCAAGTCCCTCTTGCCTATCTGCACAATTTTTTTTTTAAAATCAAATGGTGGAAATTGTGGTGGAGAAGTAAAAACTTCAGTAGTTTTGTGACTAATCTTCCAAAAGCTATTAAATATATTTCAGACAAAAATAAGGTTGGGACAAAAAGAGCGAGGTCTAAAGATAAGCCCTCAAGGTGCTACCTGGAATTTCTTCCCATTCCCAGTCTCATACTGACTGGACGTCCTGGTGGAAGGGAGGTCTTTGGAAGGCAAATGCCTCCTCATGCAAAGGGGCACATTATGCTTAGCATCTGTAAGCACCAGCCAGCTCTTGATTGAGAAAAGGAAGCCGTACTGGTACAGGAAGAAAGTGAAACATGTCTAATATTTGCCTCCTCATCTTTTAGGCAACTCTGCATTTCACATTCAAAGTCTTATAATGAATAAAGTAGAATCTTCTGTAGTATCTTCTGTTGGGCCGTATACAAATATCACCTACATCTCAAAGATTCCCCCCAAGAAGCTATGTAAACAGATAGTACTGTAAGCCCAGGAGTTCATTCATCAAAATAAATAATAACATGTTCATAATGATCTCCCTTTCTTTTGCTTTATCTTCTGGCAGATGCTTAGCTACATTTTTGGCTACCTCATAATTTGCATGGGAATTAACATGAATTCAGCAGCTTCAAATTGTGCATGGGCTTTTTATATTTAACACTGGGTTCAACTAACAAAAAATTAGAGCAAGAATTCTCAAGCAACTTTCTGACACTTGAGAGTTGAACAGTTCACAGCTGGACTATCTTCAGGTCTCTGTCAAATAAAGCATCATTATGACCAGTCTGTTTTGAATTTTTCAGCCAGGATAGCTCTATACCAAATTTCACTCTACAATTTGTTGTTTATTTATTTTTTTTTTTTTTTTTTTTTTTGGTACCGGGAATCAAACTCAGGACCTTGTGCTTGCCAGGCAGGTGCTTGTGCCTCTGAGCTATATCCCCAGCCCTACAATTTATTATTCAATGGGGTTTTCATCTATAAATTGGAAAGATTATTAGAAAGAGAGGGTCTGTAGGAAATAGGCCAACACAGCTCTTGTAAGTCAAAATTACTTGGATTTTCCTTCATTAAAAAAAATCTATTTACTAAATATCTGATTTATACCATACGTTAAAACTTCTTTCTGCAGGAAAAATGAAGACCTTTTTTTGTTAAGTAAAACAGATCCTTATTTTCAAGAGTTTGTTTTTAGAGAGCTGTTTTGGTATTATCAGAATGAATACATAAAATAACTTACTTGAGAAGAGGATGTAAGCAGCAATAAATAGCTCCTTACTTACTCAGTGCCTCTTGGCCCCAATCAAGATCTTGTGGGTATTAAACAGCAAAACCATAAAAGAAAGTAACTGTTACAATTCATACTTGTATCTCCTAAGTATATGAACCATGAAGCATTAAAACGCATAAATAAAGTGTAATGATGGCTTCATATATTCCTGTCCATTCCCGTGATTGACATTAACTGAAGGCTCACCTAGGATTGATCAGCCATTCTGAGAAATTCCACAGAAAGGCAGCTACTTTCCCTGTCCTCGGTGAGGTTATAATCACCTGAGGCTCTTTCTTGGGCCTGACGTCAGGCCTTGCTCCAGGTTCTCCTCTGGACTGAGCACACATCATACCTATCTGTGAAACACACTTTAAAAATCTCTCCAGAGCACCAATAGTACAGTCCTCTCTCTGCCTCTACAAAACCCCCATCTGTTATAAATCATTCTGATCACAGATCAAGTACAAAATATTTCCAGCCATAAATTTGATGCGATTGACCATGAACCCCTGCAGAGGAAATGCACTGTCATACCTGGATAGCCCCTGCATTTCTCTTTTCCTCTTAGTGGATGATAGAAGTAAAGTGCATTCCGTTTGTAAGTTTAATATGTTTCCTTAAGATATTTCCTAGAATTAATCCTAATATTGCAAAGCAGTACTCTCGGGAAATGTTACCCGTAGGTTAAGGACAGGTAAGCCCTGTCTACTTTTTCCCTTTTCCATATCCTTTCATTTTAAGTAATGGAGGACTTTGAGGTTTCAGTAGCTGCTTTGTTCTGATAAGAAACTTTAAAATGGAACATAATATTTTCTTTTGCTTTCCACCAAAAAGACCACATAGAATTTTTTACAAAAATATTTTGAGACAGAGTCTTACTATGTAGCCCAACCTGGCCTCTAAATCAAGGTAATTCTCCTGCCTCAGCCCTCCCAAGTGCTGGGGGTTATAGGCATGTATCACCACTCCCAACCAGAATTTTTTTAAATAACAAAAGACTGAGTCTCTTAAACTCTCTTAATTTTCTAAAATCTCTTCAACAAAAAGTGATAAAACAAAATGTACAGCCCAGAATATAGCTCATTGGCACAAGTGCCTGCCTGGCAAGTGCAAGGTCCTGAGTTTGATTGCCAGTACCAAAAAAAATATAATGTACTAACCCTCTCTTCTGGTTTAACTTTATTGGGAGAAAGTCAGAATGTTCAATTTGCAAACCTTAAATCATTTCGCTTTCTTTCCTGTCTTTCAAATGCATTTAATTTCTTTCTCCTGATATCTGTTCTGTGCATTTTTCTAATATTGTTTTACTAAAGAACAATAAGAACAAACAAAAAACTATCCTAACAGTAACATCTACTTTACTTTCTCTTTTCTCTCTCTCTCTTTCTTTTACTTAGTGTACTAAAGTTTTCTTTTTCAGCTATTTGTTTGTCATTCTTCTAGTTAATGCTTCCCGTTACCACTTTCACTGTATAGTCAGCATCCTCATTCCTCTGAAAGCTGGGACATCCACACACAGTTGTGCATAAATCCCTTCTGTACAAACTGTGAAAGCTCTGTGGTGAGAGAAAAAACTCTTCCTGCCAAAAATCAAAAGCATCATATTGAACAGTAATGTGTACCTTGACTTTTCTCTCAACAGAAGTTCAATCTTGTCATTTAAGATGTAAAACCCCCTTTAAAGATATCATTGTATAAGAACGAAAAGCCAAAGATTATATACCTTTAGCTCTTTAGGATGACTGAGTACTTTGCAATGAAATGAGCAGCCAAAAACCTTGCTATCATGCCAACAGCATCCATATTTTAAAATTATAATTATTAAACTCATGATGTTCCTTTACTATCAGCTGGATGGTGCACTCATTAATTACATGATCGCTTAAACACAGAAGGTAAATTTCGACTATGGACTGTTGTGTTTTCCAGTGTTTTAATCATCCTCTCACATAAGAATCATCAGTCTTCTGCCTTAAAAGGAAATCATGTGAAATTTGGAAAACTAAAAATAAAGAGAATTATAGTAAAAGTAATTAAAATATAGAAAGGTAGTCACTGGTAAGAATCAAAGACCATTTCTGTAAGGCCAGAATAAAGCACATTACAAAAAGTAGTACAAAACAGTCTTTCTCTGTGACTTGAATTCAAGTTTTTGGCAAGATATTTTTAAAACCCATTTGTGTATTACAGAAAACTTTATCCTGGACATAGAGCTGTGTATTTTATAATTGCATTAAGTGCTTCCTTCCTTCTCAAGTGCTCTGCATAACACTTAGTAACTTTATATGTTTGTCTAGCAACTGAGTAACACATCTATGTGTAGTGGAATTATTTGTAGAACTTAATAACTTGTACTAATTTTTCATGGAAGTTCTTCAAAAGCAAATGGGTTCTAGTTTATTTCATGTGTTTGCTAAGTAACTGCACATTTTCTAGGTATTCAAGTTTATTCCTAGCAATCTAATGAATGCAAATAATTGGGAATCATTTGGCCTTAAATCCATGTCTAAAGGAACTGTTGCTACCACTTATTTCATAACTACATGGTTTTTCTTCAAAGTTTATCACTTGTTTAATATAAATAAAGCCCATATAAATGTATGTTCAAATGGCCAAGTTATTGTGGTATTTTCTGTAACTTTTATCTATGCTAAAATCATAGAACTCCTGGACTCTGCACTGGATGTCAGTTTTTTTCATTGTGGTTCTGGAGTCATGAGCGTGTGCAGGCTCCTGGATGGGGACATGTGCACACTCCCTATACCACCCCACTTCTGGTAGTAAACGTTTGCTGATCCTTAGCAAGACATACTCAGAAGATCCTGGTGCCTGCCCTACCAAATCATACAGGACAGAAATTCAGGACAATTTGTGGACTTCATAAGATTTATAAAGGGTGTCCATAAAGCTAATACCTGCTGAGAGCAATATGTATATAAGGGAAGCAGCATATCTGGGTGACTAATTCTTTGTCCCAGGGAACAGACAAATACACTCTACTGTAGTTAGGAAACCCTGCTGAGCTTCACTCCTGACAGTGAATCAACCCTCTAGTTTTTGCTGCCAACATGGACCAAGTACCCCTATGGAAACTCTGTCCATTTTAATGATCATCTGATATAAATCTTCTTACAATATTAAGGGATAATACAAATAAAAGGGGGAAATACCAAAAAAAAAGAAGGAGAAGTGGAAGAAAAAGGCCACTTATGTCAAAGCTCTTTCATAATTTCCAAGACGAGGGGAGAGAGATGACCGTATGGTAGAAGAAAGATTCTGATCAGCAATGGTAATGTGCAGAAGAAAAGCAACTGGCCTGTATGGTAGGAAATTTGTGCACAAGAGGGAAAGCCTGGCTTTCAGGAAGTCTTGGTAGGGGCTGGGGATTTAGCTCAGTGGCAAAAGCACCTGCCTGGCAAGCGCAAGATTGTGAGTTCAGTTCCAGGTACCAGAGGGGAAAAAAAAAAAAAAGAAATCTAAAAAAAAAAAGGAAGTCTCCAGGAGCTGTGTGCACTGAATCAAGAAGCTAAGAGCAGCATTTTAAGGAAAATCTGGAATGAATGAATTTTTTAAATAAAGCACAGTGTAGACTCCTTTTGTCTTGCCAAATTCTAATTAATTATAAATTCTTAACACAAAGAATAAAATGTTCAAATGTCCAAAAGACTATCAGAAAAGATTTTCAGTAATTTCACATTCTACTTAACACCAAGAAGTAATCATATTTACTGCAATTAACCTTTTTCTCCACAATCTGCTAGTGAATTGGTTTTCTTTAATTTTCAGGGTCCCCTAACTCCTAACCCCTCTCCTGTTCCCACCACCAAATGGAGAGACAGGCAAATAGATGTACACACAGCCAAGCTTAGTGAGCATAACTTGGCCTCTGCTTCTCACCCTTTTTTGTTTTTTTGAGACAGGGTCTCACCATGTAGTTCAAGCTGACCTTGAACCCATTACGTACTCCAGGCTGGCTTCAAACTCATGGCGATCCTCCTGCCTCAGCCTCCC
Organism: Chinchilla lanigera; assembly: GCF_000276665.1. Lineage (NCBI taxonomy): Eukaryota > Metazoa > Chordata > Mammalia > Rodentia > Chinchillidae > Chinchilla > Chinchilla lanigera. The sequence goes on along the minus strand of NW_004955431.1, from coordinate 7,360,186 downwards.
AAGTGCTTTTATTACAGGTGTGCTCCACCACACCTGGCTGCTTCTCACGTTTGAAGTGCCTGTCTTCCTTTTACGCCTAAGCTGATTGATAAGGATATCATCTTTTTTTTTATTTATAGCAAGGAAAAAGGATTTAGATTTTTATTTTCTTTTGGTTTTTATTCTCTTTCTAACACAGATGTTATAAAGTTGCAAGCAATCAAAAAGTCACATTGGTAAAAAAAATTTCTCATGATGTCAAAGAGAACTTAGGGAAAAGTTTTACACTTGGGTTCTCTTTCCTGTTCTAGAATTGTTCAAAACAGGCCTTTCAAGTGAAGCAAATCTGCATGCTCAGAGGTGGAAGATGAGGCAGGGCAGCCCTGCAAAAGGGAAGCCTGCAGTAAACTCACGCTCTTCCATAATACAGGGAAATGGAGCACCTGGAGCTTTGTCTCATGGTCTCCTGGATTCCTGTTATCCCAGCATTGGTCAAGAAGTCCTGACTTTTTATTGAAAGGAAGATCTATCTGGTGATATCATTTTCTTAAATAACTTAATAAAAGACAAAAAAACCCACAAAAACAAAGGTTGGCTCAACTATTTTGGAAGGTGATTAATAAAATATGTTAATTTCTTAGGTATCTCAAACATAGGAAAAGGTAAGTAGTGACATTATAATAGTATTTGGTTACAGAAACAGACCCCTTTTGCCAGTGGCCCAAAGAACATAGAGAATAACAAGTGGTTCTAGGCAAAAGAAATGCAGGCCAATTTGATGCCTTCATAAGCTCCAGAGTGACAGCTTTGTAGTAGTCAGGGCCTTGAGTTAGGCCAAGTTCAAAGAAATAAATTTTCACAAAATTTTCCATATGAACAATACATTGTCATGTCAGATGTAAGCTATATTTCTTCCTGGTACTGCAATCTGCACCTCTCACTTAAAAGAAAAGAAATGCCACATCATGGCTTCTGCTGTGTGCTTTCTAGGGACTTACTGTTCTTCTCACATTTCCTGGTTATAATTGTCCATCCCTGTCCAGAGTTTATTATAGATTGCAATTCCAGGGAATTCCTGTGGGTAAATTTCAATCTACCACTTCCATTGTAAGCCATGGTGAGAGAAAAGAGACAGAGACAGATCTGCAATTGTGGGGACCGAAGGGGTCCTGAGTCCAATCAGAACAGAGGCCACACCCCAGAGCCAAACCCAAGTTTTAATAATTCATGAAGAGGGGAGTGGCTCGGGGTTGAGTGACTGTGAGAAAGGTGGAAACTATGTGAGTGCCCTGAGCTGGGCTAGTAGGTAGGAGGCACAATGGCACCTCTGCAATATGCAGAGAGGTGTGCAGAAAGAGTACTGGATTCTGGCAGCAGGTACCTCTGAGTCTGGAGGAATCTGCATAATAACACAGTTTGAGGAAGAATCTTGTGTTTCAGGTCACCTGATGCCAGCCTTTATCTGCCCTGGAATGCCATTGCTCCTTTCCCAAAGCTCTATCCCATCCCACAGTGCAGAGTCTCTCAGCCTAGCTCATGCTTAGTAGGAGGGAGCCATAGGCAGGCTGCACACAGCCCTGTCACTTTGCTTCAAAAGCTACACATCTGTGCCGCAGCTATATCCATTCCCATTGTTTATAATGAACCAGGGGGCTGAGCACCTGCCTAGCACCAGCTCTGTGCATAGCAGTAAATGGTAGTAGGGTAAAGGTGAATTAAAATGAGGCAAATTGTCTTCTTTCAAGGGGAGTCATCTTGGCGATCTCCCACAACAAGGTTTCACAGCACTGGATTGTACTTGCTGGGAACCTACCACACTCAGAGGTGAATTTAGAAGATTCATATGACTTAAGCTTCACATGGGGGGGCAGAAAGCAAAGTTTCTAGCATAGGTGATAAAATACTGTAGACAGTGCAGTACAGTCTTTCTAAAGCTATTGTTCTCCACATGAACCATGTATCTCTGCATCACGTGGGAGTATTGGGTTCACACTTCGTAATTATTTAGAAACTCTCAGAACCAGTACTTCTGAAACCTCCCCAGCTTATTTTATTTATTTATTTACTTACTTATTTACTTATTTATTTACTTATTCATTCATTCATTCATCCATTTATTTGGTCCCACGAATAGAACTCATGAGCTCACACTTGCCAGGCAGGCGCTACACCACTGAGCTGTATCCCAGGCCCCCAGCTTATTTAAAAATATTCAGGTTTCAGAACTTTGAAGGAGGCAACTGAAGATGTATATACATCATTACATTTCTTTACCAGTGCTTAAAAAATGCTACTGCAGAGTGTTCCAGGAGCGGCTAGACACCTGCGCTCGAGTCTGTGCTCGCCCACACTGCCACGGTTCCCAGCTGAAAC
>NW_004955431.1:7324591-7351313 GCF_000276665.1 Chinchilla lanigera | reverse complement strand
CCTACCACTTTGTTTGTAACTCTGTGTTGTCTGTATTGTGCTTGTGATATGTTGTAAAATGTTGTATGTCTGTTAATGTTTCCCTCCTTTTATCTTTAAAATTAAAAAAAAACAAAATGCTACTGCATCATAGGTCTAGGCTCACTAAAAGTGGGGTGTAGTAGCTTTCTGGGGATACCATAATAAAGAGCCAGAGACAGGGTAATTTAAACCCTAGTTTATTTATTTCTCACAGTTCTAGAGGCTAGAAGTTCAAGGTCAAGCTGTCCTCAGGATTGATGTTTTTGAGACCTCGCTCTCTCTGGCTTGTAGCCACTCTCCACCCAGGGTGCGACTTAAAAGAATAAGCTGTTCCGAAGGAAGGTATGAAAATGGGAAGTACGTCTGGAGTTTGAAAGAAATACACAGCAGGTAGAGAAGGAGGAAGAAAAGAGTGAAATGAAGAAAGGGAGAGGGAGACAGAGGGAAGGGATGGGTGGGAGTGAAGCATCAAGTAACTCTGCCAATTATATATATGGGCTTCACTTTTCATTTAAACATGTACTGCCAAAAATGTTTTAAAACTTTTCTAAAAGAATGTTTCAAGGCTTTAAAAATAATGATTAAAAACTCACTGGGTCAGATGACCTCCAAGGTCTTTTCTGGGTGTCATCACCAACACTGCTTCCAGTGGAGAGTTCCTTTCCACAGCCTCCCCTTTCAGTCTCTTCCAGTGTCCTTCTGTTAGCTTCCGGCATCTCAGAGCCCCTTGGAATGAGTATCGCCTCAATTGGCATCCAAACAGGAAGCATCTACTGTGGGCATCGGTGTCTGTGCACCCCTAGAATGCATATCTTGGAATCTTAACCCTCAAGGTGCTGGTATTAGGAGGTGGAACCTTTGTGGAGGTGACGAGATCCTGAGGGCAGATCCGTCATTATTGCTATTAGTATGCTCACAGAAGAGAGTCCAAGGGGTCTCTTACTCCTGCCATGTGAACCAGACAGTGGGCAATCACAAAGCATCAAGACTGCTAGTGCGCTGGTCTTGGACCACCCAGTCCCCCGAACCACACGAAATAAGTTTGTTGTTTGTAAGCCACCTGTTTGTGTTATTCTGTTATAGCAGCCCAAACAGACTAAGATAGCAATGGTGTTACCCGAAGTAAGCAAAAAGGGAAATGTTAGGGACAAGTCTGAACTTCAAACCCTGTTTCAGCACTGTGGTCAGGGTCAAGCCATCCTTGTTCTTAAAATGGGAAGATACTTGCCTTGCTGGGGCTTACACGTTAATGGAAGCAGGCTCCTGGGGCTGCACTACAAGGAGAATAATCCTCCTGTCTCTCCAGGGGGTTTGTCTGCTACTCCCTCTCTTGACCTTCCTCTCTCTCCCAGTCCTCTTGCCCATAAGAAAACAACTTTAGCCTTACTGTAGGGGTGGGTGCGTAGATTTTGAATATTGTCCTTGGCATTCACGTTCCACAAGAGCTGTGACCTAATGCAATCAGTGACCCACTGTAATAGATACTAAAGAACTAATAAGGGTTAGTGTTGAAAGGGATGGACTAACTTGAGGCTTCTCCAGAGTTTTCAAAATGCATATCCCATTTTTGTCCACATGGCAATCCACATGGAATGCAAATATTGGTGCATTCTTTTGGTTTTTGTTTGTTTGTCTCATTTTGTTTAGGGGAGTTGGCTACATATTTTGAGAAAGAGGTTCCATTAAGTAAGATAATGGCTATCTCCAGGGAGGACCACTAACTTAGGAATTTTCTATACATTGTTAGCCACAGCCAAAAAAGGAAGAAATGTAGATTTCTGGAAAAGGCTAAGGAGATTTTTTACAAAGGCACCGTACTCTCCTCCCTGGATGACTCTCAGTGCCAGAGGTGTCCTAGCCTGTGTAAAGTCTGTGCCTTTCATTGTTGTTAAAATGTAGGGCCACAGGTCAAAGGTCTGAATGGTATGACTTTGTAGACTCAAGTTCTGACTCATGTCGATAGTCTGATTTAGGTTTCTGGTTATGCACCTCAGTCCTCACTCAATTCCTTGGGTTAAGTATGAGTTCTGCAATCACAGTCATAGGGTTAGTAAAATCTACTATGAGATTCATAAGCTGCAGATTGTCTGAAGATCATATGATGATTTCATGGAAAAACAGACACAAAGCCAAAGGTACAGTGAGGTCCCAGTCGTGTATTCCCATGCAGCTAATGCATGTGTGTTAGTAGGATGTGTGTAAGAAGGGGACAGGGAAGTGATATGAGCAGAGATGGCCTCAGGGCTGTGTGGGTGGTAAGGTTATATGGAGGGATGAATTGTGCAAAGGAGTGTAAAACATGTGAGGAGTGTGCATTTATACATGCACATGTGTGTGCAGGCATGCGTGGTCCTGAGTGTTACACTGGAGGTTTGGACATCCAAAAACTAGGTGTGATACTGGAGGCCAAAGGGGAACTGGAGCGCTCTATATCACCTACTCTGACAACTGCATACCTTAGTAAAACTCAGTAAGGTATGAGAACAAAGACTTTGAAGTCAGGCCTGCTTCTCAAAAGTCCTAACCAACATCCACTGGCTGAGCTGAGTGAAAAGGGGCACGTTATTTAATGTCTTGCAATCACTTTGTCACCTTTAAGAAGAAGGCTACTTCTTGGCATCCATAAAAGACTGAGCACAGAGTAACACAACACAATTAAAAAATAGTACGTTAAAAAATTCTAGCCCATTTCTCAAAACTGATTCCAAAAGAAAATTGCACTCCAGCAACAAATGACCTCCAACAAATCAATTGTTAGAACACACTCACTTTCTATGGCTTCTTTATTTGTAACAGTTTCTTTAGGAGAGGGAAGGGATTACAAACAACTCTTGATTACTTGGTTTTTAGGGCTACCAAGGTGAAAACCACATAAAGTCTACAGGATGATGTCCCCCGGTGTTTCAACCAATAAAGCTTTTTATATGGATTCCTACTCTAAGCAAATAAATTGACTGGAACTTTCTGCCTTGCTAGGCCCTGTCCCACGCTCTGGCAAAGCTGCCTGGAGTCTGAGAATTGGTCCACAGTCCCAACAGGATGTGCTGCGCAGCAAGACAGATGGGGTTCTGAGTCCAGCGCAGCTTGCCCTGGGGGCTGGTACCACGTCTGTGGCTAATGTTCTGTCTTTAACAGACATCGGGCATCATTTTCAGCCTTGAGGGGGATTTGTTGCAACTACTGGGCATTTAACGAGTAATTACTTTGGAGTTGTAAAGTACATGTGTTGTATAAATATAAGGCCTACACTACTTTACAAATGATCTAGGGTATTTTTCTAAAGAACAAGTATCAATTCTGAAATCAGTCATAGTCACCCAGTGAGATACTAAATCAGGATAATTATTAATTAATTATCTAACAGCATTATGAAGTTGATTGTGCCCTAAAAACAAAAGTAGTACACAGCCCTTAGTTGTAGTTTATGGTTTTTTTTGTAGTGTCTGTAGATTTTCCCTCCTAATGCTACTCCAACTGTGGCATTCCTGTGGCTTGCACCTTGCTAGAATTCTCATCACTTCTAATTCTCATCACATCTTCTCCAGAGCACAGACAGGACTCTAAGCAATCGGCTGCCTGCCTCAGCCTCTATCATTAACCTTCTTGTGGTTATCATAGCTGATTCCACCAATGCCCTCCAGTATGTTCATTGGAAGCGGAAACACAATCGTGGAATTCTTCTCCGTGGCTACCGTGGTTAAGGTCTGTAGGTAGCGCAGCTGGAGGGCTATGGGAGACTCAGCCAGCACCATGGAGGCTGACTTCAGGGCTTTAGATGCATTCATTTCTCCTTCTGCTGCAAGGACCTAAAATGAAAGGAATAAAATGTATAACTGTGACTACTGCTTTCTTTTCTGGGTCGGTGTTGGTGCCTCCCCCAGCTCCGATTTTGGTGCACGTGTTTCCTCTGCTTACTTCTTAGGTAAGGATAAGGATTTCAAATCCCATTGTGACTGGAGAACTTTGAGGAAGCTGCGCAAAATGCACAGAGGTATTTTACAAATTAGAAGTCCCTGGATTTCATTCTCAAATACAGACTAAATCACTGTATTTGACACAAACGCACATTTGTCCATGCATCCTGGGGAGGTTCTGGAACGCTTTGGCACCCCACCGACTGCTGCGATCATTTTTAGAAATGTCTGAAATTCGAGGGCTCTGACTGGCTGCTTTGTTCTTTTTACTTATCATATGAGATTTTTTTATTTCATTCTGATGCAGTTTTGTCTTATTCCTATAAAACTGGAACTGTTTCTAGTTCTTGTCACTCTTGACTACGAGTAGTAGCAAGTAGAAGCCTGATAACCTCCTGGGGACGCTCTTCATTACTCCATGCTCCTTCTAGATCCCAGAATGCTCAAGAGCAACCTCACTGTCCATGCGCAGAAGCGATGTTTCCTTCATCGGCTTCACATCTCTGCTCAGGGGCTGCTGTAATTCAGTAGGTAAATCAGACACGAACAGGGAATGAGAGCACAGAAACCTTCATCTTCTCACAAGGAAAATTCCAAAGAGAGTGCACAAAAGCTCCTGATCTCTGTGACTGGTAAGCCAGGAAATCCAGGAAATCTACATAGACATAAGGGCCACAGATCCAACAGGTTTAAGGACCCTTGCGGCCAGGCTAGGTTCACATTTTGTGATCCCAATCTGTGTTGTATTTAATTGCTCCCTTTTCGACTGGTGGTGTGGTTTAGACCTAGAATGTCTCCGCAGATCCCCATGTGTTCAACACTGGAGCTTCTGGAATGTGATTGGATCATGGGGATGCCATAGCTGACCTGCGGTTAGGAAGCGGACTGACTGGAAGAGGCAGGCCCCTAGGGCGGGGCCTGGAAGGGTCTAGCTCCCCCAGCTCCTCCCTGCTCTCTCTGTCTCCTGGTCACCAGGACCTGAGCAGCTCACCCCCACCCACACCTTTCCACCATGCTTGAAAACAGCTGAATATAGGCTGAATCTTCCAAAACCTGTGAGCCAAAATAAACCTCTCCTCCTTCAAACTGTGTCAGATATTTTGTCCTCGCACTGAGGAAACTGACTGAGAGATCCAGTAACATTTAACACACCTAGAACAGTGATACTCAAAATACAACACCAAATCAAGTGTGATCAGAACACCAGCTTTATAAAGATGTTGGTATCTGGGCCCACACTAGGCTCTGCTCCAGATGGGTAAGTGTTTTGCTTTGTTAAATTCTCTAGGAGACTTTGATGTCCAGCCTGTGCTGGGTCCCCATATTGTTAATTGCAGCGATTTGCCAAGCATCCTACTGACCCCTTCCCAAGTTTCTGCAAGGTGCATTATGCTGTTCATTACCTTTTAATTTAAGGAAAAACAAATTCTTTTCTTACAACAATAATTGAGAGAAACTATTCTTCCACTCAGGCTCTGTCCTGTCTGCCCAGCAGTAGGCAGCTCTCGCTCCGGTAGAGGGGTCCTTACCCTGGCTCTGGCTTCCCGGGTGGCCTCAGCTTCAGCCGCCATGGATCTCTGCAACTGCACAGGAATCCGCACATCTTTGATTTCCACTCGGGCCACCTGGATCCCCCACAGCTCAGTGGCATCATCAAGCAAAGTCTATTTACAAATTATTGTTTTTAAAAAAATAAGACATTAATCAGAAAACAAATGATGAGCTATAAGTTCCTACTATATTTGGTGATGATAATCCTTCCCAAACTTATGGATCACTTATTGAAATTGAAGTGAATCCCATGAAGGTTTCATGGACAAATTCTAACAGATCTTTTAATAGGTGGGCCAGAGGAAAGATCCACCCCACAAGCATCCTTCAGGAAATGTATGATATCCACCTGGATTTTAGCAAATGCCGTGATAGCGGCACTGATAGCAAGCAGACAGCAATGCATGGGCTTCTCAGATGGACTTAGATTTTATCCCAGCTTTACCAGCTACAACTGTGAATCAATGAAGCAGTTTCTTGACGCCTTGGATTCTCAGTGTTCTCATCTATGAAAGGTTTCCCATCAGGACTTTCATGAGGTTTAGAGAAATACACATAACATATCTACTATTGCCTGGCAATGATTCAGGTGAATATATTAGTGGGTACTTATCTGTCTTACTTTCTTTAGCCTCTGCTTCTTGACCAGTGTTAAATAAGTAAAGAGACATATTCTTAATAAGACATATTTTAGTGCATAATCTTTAATTCATATTTTTTAAAAAAGTAGCCTAGAGTCAAAGGTGTCTTTGACTTTAAAAGCATGGGAGACATTCTGCTGATTATCATAGAGAAGATGCACGAATGCTTGGGGAAGTCATGAGCTCACAAAGGTAGCTCTCCCAAAGGGGAGCGCAGAGATCTTGGCCACCAAAAGCAAGTTATCCCTTATCTGTCTGATTTCTGCAGGATCCTGGAGTTGGTAAGACTTCACAAGAAGCCAGTGACCTGGTTTTAGATGGGGAGCATGTGAGCTGTGAAACCCATAGGGCTCTTATAGATGATATAGGAAACTCTCCTACAGAACAGACAAAACCTTATGAAACCTTGGCGCCTTTTCACTACCTAAAGATGACATGAGAGACCAAGAGCTACCCAAGTCCTAACTTAGCAAAAGGGAGCTGAGAAAGAAAATGAAATTTATTTCAGAAATACAAAAATGCAACTTTTAAACTAAGACGTGCAAGAGATGAGGTCATACATACTACAAATTCAGTGATAATAATTACTGCCATGAATGTACTTTGGATATGTTTGAAAGTTCCAGACATGGCGTATCTTTGCTATCCTAACTGAGTCCTCTCCTAACTCACATCCCACCACAATTTAAAAATACTGGGGTCACCTGAGAAATGATGTGTTTCTGGAATAAAACTGAAAACAAATCCAGTCCCTAACATCCTTAGAAAAGGGTAAAATATTCAATATTAGGTCATAATTTTGAATTCCAAAGTCAAAGTCAAAGGGTACAGTTCCTGTAGTTTTTATCCCATCCAGATGTTAAAGTACAAGTACACCTTGTGGTAACAGACAAATGAAAGCACAAACTCACCTCTCCAGAGCAGGCGTCTGTGTGTGTGTGTGTGTGTGTGTGTGTGTGTGTACAAACACATGAGGGAATGCTCTGAACTGCTGATGTCTGATAGTCACAGATGGTTACAATGTGTGAATTAAAAATCTAGGCTATTAGTACTTAGGGTCTTTACCTGAATGCTGTGGGCAATCTCTTCTCTCCCAGATAAGATCTGGGACAAGGTCTGTGTGCCTAAGACATTTCTCAGAGTGGTCTGAGCCAGCAGGAATGTGGCTTGGTGGACATCGTTGACATTAGCCACTGCCGAGACAGCACTATAGATCCTATAATAGACAACACCATCCACTTGCGTAGTGACAGAGTCTCTGGTAAGGATCTGTAGAGTGAGGGAAGGCATAAAGTCACGTGCATGTTATTTTCACGACAATGGACAAAGTGACAGCCATCCCAAGAGCCCTCTTCCCCAGGAAAGCATTAATGATAATTTATGCCAGCCATCATCAAAAGCATATCTTGGCTTGAAATACAATGTCACTCCACCTGATGAAAATATTCCTGCACAGATTTGGTCCCTATCTGCACCTGTAGCTTAATCTTAGAGAAGTTGTATATGCCATAGACAGCAGCCCTTGACTTACAAAGGCAATAATAAGCAGTTCCATTTTGAAATGTAATCGTAGGGCCCTTCTGAAATTCTAAAATCTTCCACTCAACAGACAAAGAATACTTGCTGCCCTGACAATACCTGTAATCTTGATTTTTCATTTTTTAATCTGACTTGGTGAAGCAGTTTTACTTAGAAAACATAGATGGCACCAGAGACCACATTTATATTCAAGAACAGCAAAATTGCACTTCATAGAGAAGCACAGCATCAAGCAATCTGATTCATGAGATTTCTGGGTGGACCCCGGTAACAGAGGCTAGAACTGTCCATCCTAGAGCAGAGAGGCCCTCGTTAGGTCGCTCAGACTCCTGAGGCTTCCATGACTGAGTTCTAAATTCAGGTTCCTGTAGTTCCTGACAGCGATGAGGAGACATCACTGCTGTTTCTTGGTGGAGTTTCCTAATCACTTCACCCTCTCCAATCCTAGGCCTATTTAATTTTCCTCTCATTTTAGTTCACTGTAGGAGACCTGATTGTTAGTAAGCTCTATTCCTCTTCCTACTGCCTTGTTACTGCTTTTGGTGAGCTAGTTATAGCATTTTAAGAATCACAAAAATGTATTTGAAATCCAAATGTAGGTGAGTCCTGTACAACTTTTGCTCTGTCCCCACACCCACTCGGCTCTGTTGTATCCAAGTGTACACGCAGAAAAATTAGAATCAAAAGCAAAAGCGAGTCATGTAGACACTTTTAAAACATCTGGAAGGCAATAGAGAGGCAATTTAATGTTGCCGCCCTGAGCACAGTGATCTCTCTGTCTCTGCCCTGTCATCTCCATCCTGGCTTCTCTGCCAACTGCGCCTCTTCTCTCAGATTGTCTCCTACCCAGCCATTCTAAGTCCTCTATCATTTGCTCTTGGATTCATTCTCAGTAGCTATACAAAACCTGGTATATTCCAAAGCCACTTGGGCAACCCAAGAAGTCCTGGGGGGATTCAGTCCATTTGTCCCCACATAATTCAAAAACATACTGCAAAATTGCAGCTGTCCATGGAAGAGAAGAGATGTGGGTTTTACTCCTAGTAACTCATCTGTAATTCCATACCTCTTGCGGAGGAATGTTGCAAGTGACTGTTCGGAGATCGACTTTGACAAACACATCTATACAGGGCAGGACCAGGATCAAACCTGTAAAGGAGAAAATTGATTTAACGTTTGACCCTGTTGAAAACGATGATAACAAAGCATCTCCTGGCTAAATACTACATCATTTTCATGGGGCTATCGGTGTTCCTCCGCTGAATTTTGATTGGAGCACATCTAACTTTGGAGAAAATGAATTCTCTCTATCAGTCATTGACTGAAGAAAGAGGTTCCTAGAAATTAAGTTTTTTACTTTCATCCAGCTGTTTTACCTGCCATTAATTTAAAAGGATATGGAGGTTCATTTCCATATAATAAGATGCCTATATGAGTTTCAAGTGATACATTTAGCCTTGAGTTTCAGTGACTGTCAATATTCTCAGCAGCTTCAATTGTACTCTAGAAATGTTGAATTAAAATATTCCCAGGGTTTCAGATTACCTAAAACCGGTGCATCCCTGAACGAACAGCTTCTCCATAGCTGTGTTCTGATCCAAGTACAACAGTGTCCCCCAACCTGAAACACCTTTACTCCTCTCTGAGTTGTGAGTATTGGTTAGAGTTTGTCAGGGAAGGATGGACATAAGAAAATTCATTTGACTGCTTGGCATTACCCTGAAAAATGTTCTCTCTTTACTGTCAGAGCTATAAGAATTCAACCACAAGGCTTGTCAGCAGGATGGGAACACTAATCTATTTCCATTCTCATGGAGGTTTTATATCACTATGACTGTCTTCAAAGCAGAAGCAAGCTTTGAGTTTAAGTATCAGGTGAAGAACCCATAGCATGACCAGAGAACACTGCCAGGTGCCCTCTTTATTTTGATCTCCAACCTTTCTGAGACATGGCAAGAATTGCTGACTAGTTTTCTTTTCTTTTTGGTGCCAGGTCATCACAGCTAAGATTCCTAGCTCTGACAGCTAGGGAGTGGTAAGGCCCAGCCCGTCACTTAGTGGCTTTGCAATAGAAATCAGTCCACTAGCTTTTCTGAGCTTTATTTTCCCCATATATACACAAAGCTAGAGAAGAGGACACATAAACCAACATGCTAATGACATAAGTGCTAAACACAGTGCCCAAAAAGCGGTAGCTCTTATCATTACTACCTTTATTATGAAAGGATACTATGCAATTTGCAAAAGGGGAGGGATTTTCCATTAACAACTTGGTTTGTTTCCCTCTGGTCCTATGACATTCTGAGGTAAGTTATTAGCCCCAGGGACGTGTATGACGAGAGTTGTTATCCTGGGACATTTAGTAGTGAAATCTTCAGGGAAAATTTATTTAAAAGAGATACATTCGTACCTTAAGTCCTCCAAGTTATGGCTATTCTGCCTCTTTTAGATCTATTTTTATTTTAATTTATAATCTGAGCCCCACTACATGGAGTATTACTGGGAAAGAGATGACTTTGCTCTTTTATTCCTCTGTTGGACAGTGTTTACACTTCTGTCTTGATAAACTCATAAAAACCCTTTTAATAAGTAATTCTTGGCGTCTTTTCCTTAGTTTCTTACAAGTAAGATCACACTATTTGAAATGTCCTAGCTTTATTTACACACTTTGCCTTGTGGAGTTGCTGGTATTTTTTTTTCAGCAAAACAGGTATCTGAACACCTTAAGTGGGACCTGTGTTCTAAGAGGTGTTATCAGAGAAATAGAATTCACAGCCATTGTTTTTCATTGGCTTTCTAAGATAGTTTTTGATAGCCTCTCTTTTCAAAAATATTAATCATCATTCTTGAGGTCAAAACAAATATAAATAATTTTGTAGGGTCTGACTAAATCTACACTAAAGGAAGTTACATTAAATCAAAATCTCATTTCTAGGGAGTTTTAGTAACTGACACCCATCCTCACCTTGCTGCCCTGCCAAATCCTTTTATAAAATGGACAATTTGAAATATGTTCTTTCCAAAGACTGTAAAGATGGAAATAAACACCACATTTTGTGTTACAAAGCCTAAACATTCGTCTTTACCCCCAACTGTAAGAATAATGATTGGTAAATCATTAAACCTGTGTGGGATTCAGGATCTTTATTTTAAAAACCAGGGCACAAATCTTGCATTCTTACATCTGGTAATCTGAGCAACTTGTTAAAGATAACAACATGTAGTATGACAACCACTGTTCATTCCTATCATTCTGTTTTGAAGCCCTGTGTCATTTTTATTGTTTTTACTTTGTTTTGTTTTCATCTATGTTGTTGTTATTTTGTTATTTTTTATTTTTTAATTAAAAAAAATGCAAAAAAAAGAAAAAGGACTCCTGCAATGGCTTCTAGCTCTATTAGTCAATTCACTATAAAAAATTATCTTTTGCTTTTCCATTAGTCCTTTTTAAAGAGTTAGAATAAAAAGCTAGCTCTTTGAATACTCTGAGCAACTCAAGGGTCTACACTGTCCATTTACTGTCTCTTCCTTCCCCCAGTATGCTCTTAGTGGCCCTGGAATAAGTAACATGCAGCCAGTGTAAGTACAGTTCATTGCTCACATTCATCAGCCTTCTCACAGGAAGGGTTAGGAAACAGGTCTAGGTTTCTAAACTCTCAATCTGCTGGCCATTCCCACTCGCTTGCAACACATGATAAGATTTTTCCACTGTACAGAAAGGCAAGGGCTCAAGCTCTGGTGATTTTCCTTTGACTCTTCACAGGTGCTATAGGAAGGGTACTGCTGACTGAAGCGCTAGTAAGAGGCACGCGGGATCTGTGACGGGGCAGCCACAGTGTCCTACCTGGTCCTTTAGCTTTATCAGCTTGGATGCGGCCCAGTCGGAATACAACAGCACGTTCATACTCCTTAACGATCTGAGAGATCAAGGGACAGCATTTAGTCTTAATGGCTCCTCAGCTCATGGGAAGAGCCCCATTCATTTCCCAGGGTGTTACCTTCAAGCACATCCATATGGAGATGGGAAAGGTAATGATCATCAACAGGAAAGAAAGAGAAAACAGAATCCAGCCACATACACCGAGCCGGGTTTTGTTGATGCCTAAGAAGTGAGAAAGAAGCAAGCCTGTAAGTGACATGACTCCTAGAAAAGCCATGCTGACGAGTGAGTGTGTGAGGAAATTGCCTAGACAGCTGGCCGAACCTGAGATGAACACCTAAATTCACCCAAACTCATAAATGCAGTTAAACACACACACACACACACACACACACACACACACATGATATTTCATGTTTCTAGTTCAAATTGATCTATCTTTTTCAAGAAGTTTCAGAGTAATCAACAGCAATGCTTCCACTACATTTCTACTGGGCTGACAGGGTATATTATTCTCAAAACACATAAAATAATATTTCTCAGAATGTTATCTAGGGACCAGCTGGACTAGAGAATCAGATTCGTGGGCCGCATAAATTCTCCAGGTGAATTTCAAAGTGACCCCCAAAGTAGAGAGGTGGGTGCTATTGTCCTAACAGGGGGACAATGTAGCACATGGAAAAGCATCTGGAGATGCTAGGTGTGAGTTTCTGTGTGAATGCCCTCATTTATCAACTGTTTGACCTTATAATTTCTTGGGGGTCTCAATTGCTTCATCTCTAGAATGGGGATCTAGAAGTTACCTTCCTTGGAACATTTAACTTAGACTAAAAAAAGATTACTTTGATTTGGCTCCTGATCCATGCTTTGACATCTATGTTAGTAAACACACACTGCTACTGTTATTCCTGCTTTACATATGGTTAGGAATTGCAGAAATTTGTCAGATCTTGATATTCGATATTTCTGACTTTTCGTGGAACTCTGTAGTGTTGGCTCATCGCGTTAGATGTCTTTTTATTGATAATACATTATGATAGTAGAGGAATTTGGCTTAATGAATATTGTCCTGCAATAAGACAGAATTGAGTTCAAGTCCTACCTCAACCATCTAAAAGTTTTGTAGTTTGAGTCATAAATACATCATCTTGCAAGTCTCAGGACTGTTGTTGGCAAAACACACGTTAGGCTGTCTAATTTTAGAATTCTTTATATTTCCATTTTGCCTCCTTTCAATCTTCATTATATATGCCCTTCTCCTTGCCTTCACAAACAAGGTTGTGTCAGCTGGTTTGTGTGTGCCTCATTGACCAACATGCGCTTTCCTCAAATCTTGATAGAAGTGCTCCACCCAACACTGTTCTCATCCTTACATGTCTGTCAGTTAAGCCATGTTCTCCACTGTACATGTGAACACTGTATTTCTAGATATCCCCGCTGAAGGAATCCCTCAAATGCCATACGCTACCTCTACCTCAAGCACGCCTTGACCACTCATCCGATTGCCCAGGCTGGATGGGTCCTGACTGCTCCTTCCTTGTCTGATTGCCAACATTACCAACACCAATGATACCGCTTCAAACCCATCACCGCTGACCCACTTCACTAATTTCTTCTAAGTAGTACATGTTTGCAAATCACGCAGTTTACAATCATCTTGGGGAATAGGTGCATGTACATAGTACATCTTGATTCCTTTTTTAAAGCCCCCTCCTCTTCCCTCCTCCCTCCCTCTTCCTCTAAATCCCCTTTCCCCATTTTCATTTTTGTTGATATTATTAATCTTATTGCATGTTTACGACACATAGTATTTACAGTTATTGAGATTATTAGGTTTCTTCATTCTACTTGTTTCCCCTCCTCTTCCCTCTCTTCTCTCACTCTCGGTCTCCAGGACCCTTTCCCTTTGCAAGAGATGAAGCCCCTTGTCTCCTTCTATCCATCCTCTATTGTGTTATTTGTACTTTTGAAAAGTTAGGAGAGTTCTAAGCTTTCAGCTCACAAACATTGTTATAATGTATGTTTCTCAATGTCTGTTTTTGTGTACTTATGTAAGATACATTCCTGGCAATGGATGTGGTAGGAGAAAAAGGTTACCCTTCATCATTTTGATAGATGGTAAATGTCCTTCAAGGAGTTGGTACCAACCTGCGTCCTCACCTGCAGGACACATGTGTCCTTTTCCACATGTGCTGTCCTTGTGAGACACCGTTGGATGTGCTGACTGTTATATTCTGATAGGTGAGAAGTATCTAAGTTTTAGATGCATGATTTACTATTAAAATTGTGAATGAAAACATTCCTTTATAGGGTTTAAATACACATAAAGATATATTCTAAATCATAAGGGCTTGCTGGCCAATTTCAGAGCTTAAATTCCTAAATTCTAAACCACCTTGGATACACCTTGAGGTAGATTAGACTATCAGTATGCAGGGGAAAAAAAGACACTTTGTACCTTCTGAAAAAAATCTTGGCTGTATTTTATTTATCAGTGCTTTCTAACATTGTTTTATTTATTAGGAGCATTTATTTTTATTTATTTCAATACTGTATTTTATTTATCAGTTATTTAATATTTGTGCTAATAACACAGCCTGCACATTCTTATTGAAAATCATTTGAAAATATAATTAAAGTCCCTACCAGTCCCCCAGCTCCGTTACAGTTTTAAGTTTCCTAGTTATTATCAGTTCGGTGCATTTCTTTTTGCATTTAGAAAATATCAGCCTTGGTTTCTAGATTTTATTTTCATTTAAAGACATCACACTTGTTTCCTTTTTTTTTTTTTAACTAAGTTATCTTGGATGCATTTCCATGTCATTACACATGCATTTACCTTAGCTGTTGCCTCCTCTTCCGTTCTAAGCCTATGTCTGTTTTTTTAACCATTCTCATATTGATTGACATTAGGGTTATGGGCAATTTTGCCTTTGCAAACAAGGCTGTATTAACTAGGCTTGTATGTGCCTGGCTGAGGCATTTTCCTAAATTTTTAATGAAAGTGCTGAGAAGACAACCTGTTTCTGCCACTTTGGTGTGTTTCCGCCCTGCTAACATTGACATATTTGATGTTCAGAGACACGTTAGGGTGTTCTAAGGCCAGGATATTTTTAGTGCAGCATGCACAAACTGGAATTCCAAGGATACCATCTACACTTGTGCCCTGAGCCATGCTCTATACAATTTCAAACTAATCTTAGCCTTAACACCAAGCTATATGAAGCGCTTTTATCACAGACAAACTGTCCTGACCAGCAGGAGCTCCTTCAGAATCACACCTAAACCTTTGCATCATTACACACGAGCAGGAGGCTCAGCTCTGTGGTACTCAGCATGCTGAAAGAGAAAAGAGATGAAAACCTTCCAAGGTTTACACCTGATAGAATCACCAGTCCACACGCTGCTGCAAGGATTGCTGGGCGTCATTAGCTGCTGTTTACAGTGGGACTGTTACTGCCCTAGTCAGCCTCCCCGCAGATTCTGTAGCTCAGCTTCCTGAGCTCTCACCGCCTGGGGGGCCAAGGCCACAAAGTGCTACTTTTCAAGATTCCAAAGGTGCAAACCCTTCAGGCAGCCTTTCCCCTCCTGTGTCCATCCCACACTTAAAGCCAGAATGCTGTGCTGAGACCTGCATTTGAGGATATATTTCCTGCCAAAAGAAAATGCCTTTTTTTTTTCAGTTACAAAACGCCTTCAGAAATTTCCCACCCTGCCTTTCTGTCAGTTTGCACAAGCCTCCTTCCAGACCTTTTCCTTGAGGCTGAGGCTAGGATGAGAGGAAAAACTTAAGCCCTGACCACATCTAATCATCTGGTTCAGTGAAATCCACACATAGGTAATTTCCGGGGATAATTGTCACATAAAGCATAAAGCCATTATGCTGACTTCTGCTGGAGATCTTGCTTTTGCTGCCCTCCACAAATTGCCCCTAATTTCTCAGGCATTCATTCAACAGATATGCTACCAATTACGTTCCAGACACTGTGCTGGTGCCATGGCTCTAAGGAGATGTGGGACTTGCCATCAACAGACAAGTCTGGGAGCAAAAAGAGACAATAGGGACAAGGATCATGAAGACAGTAGTTAGTCACATTTAACTAGGACAGCTATTGCTGAGGAAGCAGCTGGAACCTGCCTTCTGCTCATGGCTATGAAAAAGAACAGAAGAATGCTCTCCAACACCTTCCTTTCAAACTGAGAGAATTAGAGCCATGACATAGGCACCTGAGGCCCAGAGCCACTGCCACTAGGAGAAGGAGCCAGAACTTTCCACTGGAGGGACTTTGAGACAACCAAAGCTTACCCTTTATTTGCAGCCAGAACTTCTTGATTACTGTTTTCATCACTGTCTTATTCTCTCTTTGAGTAAGGTGAATAATTCATGCCTACCTTTACTGACTTCATGCCCACCTTACTCTTTACTGACTTCATGCCCACCTTACTCTTTGAGTAATGTGAGTAATTCATGCCCACCTTTACTGACTTAGGCAGTGTTATGGTTTGTGTCTGGATGTCCCCCCAAAGCCTCATGCAGTCATGGGGTGGGCTTCTAGAGTTTATGATTGATCCATGGTCCAATGCTAGGATTATGGGCATGAGTGCTACACCTTCCCTGGGGCAGGTAGTTTGCATACAGTATAAGGGAGGGAAAGAGGTTTGCTCTTTCTGCTGCTCCTCCCTTTTTGCTCTTGCTGCTTTTGCTGTTTTCTGCTGCCATGAACTGTTGCCCCTGTGCCATGTGTCACTCTGCCTTGGAGCCAGCTGATTATAGACTGAAACCTCCAAAAACTGTGAGCTAAATAAACCTTTCCTTTGTTAATTCTGGGCATCAGGTATTTTGTCTCAGCAAGGAGAGAAAAGTAAGCAAGATAGGTAGTAAGGCATAACCAAGCTTCACCCAATGAGGCATGCCCCTGAGCATTTCTCCTGACACTTAAATACAACCCTTTGTGTCCCAAAGACTCAAATACCCATTAGGCCCTGGAGTAAACACTCCAGGCAGGATCTGGTTCTTGCACAAGGATAGAAAGTGGGGGAGAATATTTCAAATATCTAGCCTCACTTGGATAACGTTAGAACTAGAAATGAATTATAGTAAATAAAATAGGCTAAGTGACTTTCTTGTTTATTTTCCCACTTTGGCCAAATTATACAATATTTGATCACAGACCTATATTATCATAAATAGTCATTTCTTTTTTAGGAGAAAAAGTAATTCAGGTATTATAACATTTTAAAACATCAGAATAGAACAATTCACATTACATATCACAGAAATGAAAGTGAAAACCACAGTTGATACTAATACACACAATTCCCAGAAAGCAAGCATTAAATGCTAACAATATCACATTTTAGCAAGATTATAGAGGAACAAGAATGCTCAGGTGTGCTACTGGGAGTACATATTGGTATGACCACCTGGAAACCTGCACTGAAGTATAAAGCTGAACACACAGCTACTGTTTGAATCAGTAGAATTCAACCTGTAAATAATACCTGAGAGAAATGAGTGTGGACAGTGGAAAACATGTTCAAGAATATTCATTGTCATCTTATTCATAAAATGGCAAGACATGAAGAGTCAACAAAATCTATTGACAGTTAAATGAATAATAAACATTGGGGTATATTCATACAAGGAACATCACTCAGCAGAAACCACTGCCATCTGCAAAATATGGATGAATCTCATGAATATGACATCAAGTGAAACAAGCCCAGAGTACCTACTTCCTAATTCCATGTATAAGATTTGATGGAGGGTGTATGATTTATTCAATACCAACAAACTACTATGCCTGAAGTCATAGGAGTAGCTATCTCTGAGTAGTGGGGTTGTTGGTAGTTGAAGTATTAACCAAGGAGGGACTTGAGCGAGGCTTTGGGGTCCTGGACATGTCTGTGTTGATTACATACCCTTATGTACCTGGAGCCTTTGGAAATAAATAAGGCCAATCAAATGTGAATAGCAAATGCTATTTATTCAGAACTTGCTATAGTGAGGACTCAGCCAGCATCAATCATGTCTGAGCAGACATGGCAGTGGTGACATGATAGACCAGAATGCAGGGATGGCTCAAGAGCCTTATGGGGGTTGTTGGAGGAAAGAAATTGCAGGCTGCTAACCAGCAAGGGAGTGTTCTGCAGGGACTGGTTAGGGGGTGTATTTGGATTTCTCTGGTAGGTCCTAAATTTGGAACAGGGATAAAAGTTAAGGAAGCTGTAGGCCATTAACTAGGTCTTGGTCATTCAGGGCTAGTTCTTACAAAAGTTGGTGTCTGGCTTCCTGGATTGTTGCTAGAGACAGTAATCTACCTCCTGCTAGGCTGACATGTGCAGGCCACCGTCCTGGGGTGTTGACTCCAGATAAGAGGCACTGATGTCTTGGGCAAGTTGCTGCAGGTTGTGGGTCAGAGCGCTGTTTTATGTACAGACTAGCCAGTGTCCCTTTGCATAGTCAGTCTCCCAAGCCAAGAACTTAGAACTTGTGCCCTGTACTGTCTGTATGTCACATAACTCACATAAAAGCCAGAGTATATAAACTAGTCCTGGGGATGAAAATTTTACAGCTTGTTCTTCATTCTCAGAAAGAAGAGAGTAAAAAGCCCTTTAGAGCCAGCCTGGGGGCAGACAGGAGTCAGGCAACCAAGGCCCAGTGTCAGTCGGCTGGGGTAATTCTGACCCAGACAAGTCCACCTTGAAGCTACACGTTATTCACAAGTCACCTAACCTGCTTACATCTTGGTTTCCTCTTCTGTAGCATGATAGTAACAGTTAATTTGAGGGTTATAAGAGATAAAACATGGGGGCTGGGGATTTAGCTCAGTGGCAAAAGCGCCTGCCTGGCAAGCGCAAGGTCGTGAGTTCGGTTCCCGGTACCGGAGAAAAACCAAAAAAAAAAAAAAGAGATAAAACATGTAAGAGAATTATGAGCCCGATGATGAGGCCTTCTCACCATCCTGCAGTGACCCAGAGTTCTTCAGAGGTGAGCTTTGACCAACATGGGCTTAGAGCCCTCAGCTTGTCTCAACATTTGACAGGATTCTTTCTGACTCTAACCTCTGTCTACCCTTTTCTTGGACCATATTCTTTAAAAAATTTGTCACTGTGAATTTTTTTTTTTTTTTTTTTTTGAGAGAGAGAGAGAGTCTCACTATATACACCAGGCTAGCCTTAAACTCATGGCAATCCTCCTGCCTTTACACCTGAAAGCTGGGATTACAGGCGTGGGCCACCACACCTGGCTTGTGAATTCTTGCTATGCCCTTTTGATATGTTAATCTTTAAAAAAAATTCTCTTTGAGTTATACAACCCAAAATGATCTCTCTCAAAGACTTGAATCTATCCTTTGAAACATAAGCATCAAAGAAGATAAGCCTGTATCTCCCAGTTTCTCTATAAAACGGGCCCTAACTTGGATGGGCATCTTTCTCCAAGTTGTAAAACTACCTCTTGCCATGAAGATGGGAGAAATACATTAGTAAACACACAGGGTAAGTGACCCCGACTAACACCCTACAAGACTTTTCTGCTGGCTCACCTCGACCTTAAGATCCTTACCACTGCTGGAAGGGGTGGCGCACGCCTGTAACCCCAGCACTCAGGAGGCTGAGGTAGGAATACTGCTGTGAATTTGAGGCCAGCCTGGGCTACAAAGTGAGTTCAAGGCCAACCTGACCTGCATAGTGAGACCCTGTCTCAAAAAGACACACACACAAAAATTCCTACCGTCCTTTGTCTCCGCTGAGTTGATTCAGTCTCTGTTGCAACAACTGGAAATAAATGCTTCCTCACTTGTTTATTGGGCTATAATTCATACACAATAAAACTGACTGTTTGAAGTTGTATAATTCCACGGTTTTTAGTACATTTGTAATGCTGAAAAACCATCACCACTATCTTATTCCAGACTAATTCCCTTGCCATTAGCAGCCTTTCCCCATTTCTGCCTTCCCAGCAGCCCTTGGCAATCAGTGACCTGCTCTCTTTCTCCATAGGAGAATGACTCTTCCATATGTGCAAGAAATACATATTCAGTAATATACAGTGAGTCATGTAGACCCCTGAAGATTTTTACCTGCTGAAGTAATCTGATAAATCACAATGTAAACTCTTACAGAAAGCATTTGAAACCTTAAAAAAGAAAATAGAGCTACCTTTGCAGAACTACTAAATCAGAACTGGGTGATGATGTTATCATTCATGATAAACCTTCAAGTGTAATGTCCCACTACCCTAAGTCTTCCAGGCAGATTTACATTACAGTTGCAGAATGATGATAGGTGCTCAGTTACATGAATCTTACAACATATTTTATACGTATACTGTGACGTCTTTTTGCCACTCTGTTCTTAAAGAAATATTTAAGGTGTATTTTGAGGTAGAACATTTAAAATTTGAAAATAACGCCTTTGATACCTATACCCATCATTCAGCTTAAGAATGTAAGTGTTCCCAACACGACTCAAGCCCTGTTGGTCTTAATTCCTGACAACCACCCAGCACCCCTAGCACCGCAGTCTTGCCCAGCAGCTTCCCAAGATGACGCCCATCTCCGGCAGCTGAAGTCAGCAGCAACTCCCCAGCCTGCCACTCAGACAAGGCACATGGCTCTTCCTCACACGAGGAACTCAGATTTTCAGTGATAGAGCTCTTGATAGTCACCATTATAGGTGCAGCGGCTCCGATAAAGGAATCCAAACATGTGCGAGTAGTACAGAAAGCCATGCATGTCTTCACACATCTTTTAAACAAACCTATGCATTCCCTGGTCCCGTTCTGCATCTCACACTCTCCTGTCATCCATGCAGCCCCTTGGCTCACCTCAGACATCCTCTTCTTCTCTAGGAAATTGTTCGCCTGTGGCTCTCACGATTACTCTCAGATGCTCCTCTTTTACCTTTCTATGCATCTTTTGTCATAACTTCTCACAGTCCTTTGTCATTTCGAGCTAACTTTCTGTCCTCCCTGTAAATTGTCAGTGCTTTGAAAGCAGCTATCTTAATTTTGTGTCTCCACTCCCTGAAAAACAGTAGATGCCAAAAGAACAAAGTGAGGTGTACACTTTTACCCACTTTGAAGTCTCAGGACGAGGCTCAGCAACATAATAGATTTTTGGATCTCTTTGAATATTCTTGTGTGGGAATAATGATCCATCAGATGAGATACTGTTTTCTCTCAAGAGAGTCAATTAACCTGCGAACCATACGCCCTTGCATTCTCTCCTTCATGCTTTTGCCTTACTGTGCCTTCACCCCCACATCATTATGGAAAGAAAATAAAGAGAAAATGTTTTCTTGCATCATTGTCTTCTGTCCCCATGCTCTACTTACTTTCAGGCCTGGGTCTGAAATGACAGCCCTGCTAACAAGTACAAACACTTTGCCCTTAAGACTCGTGCTGGGGGCTGGGGACACGGCTCAGTGCTGTAGCATCTGCCTGGCATGTACGGAGCCCTGGGTTCCACCCCCAGCAGCACCAGGGAAGATTTATGCCCAGACATTCTCATGATAGTGTTATCACGTGGTAAATAAAAAACAAGCTGAAGGACAGCGATAGAGGGAAAATTAAGTGAGCCATACGTGATACATCCACATATCATATCAAGAATAATTTTCCTTCAAAGTTTATGGAAGCATGGGGAAATCATGGTGGGAAATTAGCAAACAGTAGTTTATTCAAAATAGGAACAGTGGTTATTTCTCTCTCTGTCTTTTTTGAGACAGGATCTCACTATGTGGTTCCAACTGGACTTGAACTCCCTATGTAGCCCAGGCTGGCCTCAAGTTCTCAACAATCCTCCTGCCTCAGCCTTCTGAGTGCTGGGGTTTTAGGTGTGCATCACCATGCCAAGACCTACAGTGGTTATTTCTGAGTGGTAGAAATATAGTGGCTCTGCGCTTTCTTAATTTTTGATGTTTATGATTCTGAATTTTGTTAAGTTTTGTTATATTTATAATTTTTAAAGAAAATTTTTAAAAAAACATGTCCAGTAAAAAAAGTGTTTCCAGAACAGGAAACAACAAACCTTTTCCAGGAAGAAAATAAAGGGTGTGAAGTGAGGGCAATCACCTTCCTCAGTTCCCGAACAAGTGGTAACAATTCTCTCTATCCACCTCCAAACCTGTGAGCACACTTCAGCAACTCCTTGGTTCTTTCTGTAGAGAACCAAGGACTCTGAACATCAAACAAAATTTAAAGTAGAATCCTAGGGGTAAACACTGTCTTTTTATCACCTCTAGTTCATTCCCCCCCCCCTGCCCCCGGTTTTTGTCTCTGAAAGAGGCACAGAGCTTTTTCAAAGAGCAGTTTTCAGGTAAGTGCAGAACTGCTGAAAAATACAGTGCTACTCAAAATGTGGTCTCAGTCTGATCACTTCACCAACTCTTAGGAGCTGGTTTGGATGCAAAAATCTCAAAATCAGCCAGACCTAGAATACTAGAGTTTCAGGGTCGGGGGGAAGATCAGGAGTCTGCATTTTGACAAGTTCCCTAACAAGATTCTTTGGCATACTAATGTTGACAAGAACGTCTATAATTTAGGCAACCTAGATTCTAATTACCTTCACTTCAATTGTTTAGGAAAAAGAAAAGAGAGAATGTCAGAAGCTAGTAAGTAGTGAGGTGCTAGCAAATGTTTGAAACTGTGTTTCTGTCGGGCAGGGGAGCCCTGATTCATAGCATTTCCACCTTGTAAATATCCCCCAGACCAGGTGATTCTAACTTACCCTTGTGATGTCACAAACTTGGAGCTAGGGGTGCACTGGAGAGGCTTTCAGTAGCTTGCACCTGTCAGCTGCACACTACCATGTACGACTCCTCTTGGAGTACAAAGACTCAGCTATTCATCTAATTCTCTCCCTGTTTGGGAGTGGAAATCTGAGCTGCTTAAAGAACAAATAACATTGTCTTGTTAATATATCTGAGTTGGAGGGGGGCAAGGGCAAATTTATTCCCCCAAATCCCAGAGGATGATTGATATTGCAGTTCTAAGTTCTCAAAGCACTAGAAATCAAGTTGTAAAATACAAGCCCAGTTCTGTTTGTTAGTTCTGTGACAGTGCAAGTTTTTCATTACATTAAAAATGCAAAACCAAGAAAATGTATGAGGGTTCTCAAAGACGTTGTAGCTTCAACCGTGCTGTTTGCCAAGCTGCTATCTTAATCTGTTAAAACAGAAACTAAAATATCTCATGGAACTTCTTGGTTAAAAAGAGGAAGGACACCCTTGAGAAGACTTCCCATTGTATTTTCAAATGATATTTATAACCTTCTGTGTATCAGTATTGCTATACCTAGTCCAAGAGAGAAAAATTCTCTTCCAATTCAGGTAAATGTCTTTACATGTATAAGTTTTCTTATATAAATGAATAACATCAAACATGTTCTTGATTTTCAATATTTACTATGACGTTTTAGCAACTTGAAGCGTACCACACAAATTAGACCATGCCCATAACACACTCACGCTATCATCATCACTTTGTGACCCTTCAATGCGTTTATAATCTCCGTAAAACTCTGTTTCTGCATCTTTACTATGAAATTACAAAAAATCTACTTCAAAATTATTGTAAGATTTAAAAAGATAATTCAAGGAGAATGCTGTCTCGTATATGATAGTCATTAGTATTAAGGGCAGTAGTTGGTACTTCTGGGCCAAATTTTATTTTTCTCAACTTTTCTCCATCTATCAGACATGATGAAGTTCCAACCAACTTTCTTCTGAACTATAGTGTCATCTGATACATTTGAAGACGGAGAAAAACCAACTTGTTCAACATATATTTGCTCTGGGATATGACAAAAGATGTGCAAAGATAAACAATTCTATCTCGACATGAAGGAAAAGAGCAAGTAGAAAATAAGTAATAAATCAAAAACACTGGATGCTAAAAGAAATGGAATCCAATTTGAGTCAGTATAACTCATGCTTACTCTATAATTCTCTCTAATGTTTCAACCCCCACTTTGCTTAGTATGTTTATAAAAGGGAAAACAAAGGAACTGACCCACTAAATTCTCTTTATCTTGCTTCTCAGGCGAAGACACTGCAGAATCCATCTCATCCTCAAGAAGATTTTCTGCTTGGTAGATTTTTGTGGGTTTCCAGGCAAGCCTGGGCTCCCACAGCTGTTCAGATGTGCCTGGGAGAGGGGAAGATAGGAAGGACTGCCGGAGTGAGGGTAGTCCCTTCTCCTCAGCAAACACCCTGAGGAGTAGTTGCCCGGGAGAAGAAAGTCTCATAGAGTAAACAAAAGAATTTCAAGAGTTCAGACTGTCTTTGGTCACAGAGAAAATTCAAAAGACCTTGTGGAATTGCTTCTTATAGTATATTACAATGTAATTTTCTCCATCATTTATATAATATAAAATATTTCTATGTATCTTGTATAATTTGTTCACCATGATGGTCTGCTACATAAAGCAAATACATCCATCTCTATGGTCTGTAAAAGGAGATTTAATCTAATCAATTCAATGCATACTACTGAGAGATCTTTTAAAATTCAAATCTAACCATGTCCTTATCCTGCTTACAATAATCCATGATGACCTATTGTTAGTATGGTGGACTAAAGTCCTCCAGGTTCTACGAGACCCTGCAGGTCTGGCCGTCCTCCCTCCACCAGCCTCTCTTACATGACCTTCCCCTCACCTGCTCTACCAGTCCTTCTAAGGCTTCATGGGTTGTCTTGCCACAGGGCCTTTGTCCAGGCTATCATATGCATAAATATTTGGCATATGTCCATTTCTTCCTTTAGCCAGTAATTGACAAATTACAGTGTACCGGCCAGATTTGGTCTACTACAAGTCATTTGCTTGTTTTGAAGTACACTGTTATGGGACACAGCCATGTCCACTTGTTTCTCTGGCCACTTTTGTGCTATTCCCACAGAGTCAAATAGTTGCGACAGAGACCATAGAGACTGCAGAACATTAAATATTGATTGTCTGCCTGGTATTATCCACCATTAAATACACAGCATTTAGAGCAGTGCAGGGATATAGCTGATATTAGACAAATGAATAAAGGAGTAATTTGCCGATGATAACTACTCACAAATGGTAATTCTCTTTCTTAGATGCAGAACCTCATCTCCAACCTAGGATTCCTCCTTTCATCACCTGCCTGGTATCAAGAACCACTCTGAGCTAAGTCCAATGCTAAAACATCAGTTGCATGACTTCCTGATTTTTTATATCTCTCATGTCAATATCCCAAATATTTTGTTTTCTTATATGTGGAAGCGAAACAATTCAAAACAAAGTGTGATTTTCTCTGGTCATTTTGTCTTTTCTAGTTCTCTCTTTTTTTTGAGACATGGTCTCACTATATCACCCACGCTGGCCTCGAACTCACAGCGATCGTCCTGCCTCACAAGGGCTGGGTTTACAGGTGTGCACCACCACACCCAGCTCTTCTCGTTTTCTTTTTACCAACCATCTTGTTATTTTCTCATAGCAACATCATCTTAAAAATGTTCCCGGTTTTGGGTTACTTTTGCCAACCAGTTCATAATGTTAATTGCCTTCTATACAAACTCGAATTACAGTAATAACCATGGCTGTCGCTGCAGTTTGTAATTATACACATTAATATGGAATTTTAGAACATTAGGGGAGGAGGATGTGGACCCAAAACACAGAGCTAAGCAGATGCACACGAGCACTCAATAGTATGCTTTTGCTCTTCCGGACTTTCCCCTGCCTTTCCAGTGAGAGTGGGGGAAGGTCCTGGAGATTGAACAGCAAGGCCTTTGCACTGAGCTTCAGTGCTGACCTCCTCTCCCACTTTTTGGTGTTTGTTTTGTGTTTGAGACAGGGTCTCACTAAGTCACTAAGGTGCACAGAATGGACTCAAACTTGCCATCCTCTAGCCTCAGCCTCCCAGAGTTCTGAAATTATAGGCACCAACCTGGCACTGCGTTTTCCTTATTAATTCTTGGTTATGGCCCCGTGTGGAAATGATAGTAATGATATCACTAATGATAACTATATCTGAGCCCACAGCAGGCTTTGGGCTCACACTGCCTGGATAGAAACCTTAGCTCCACCATGACTTAGCTGTGTAACCTTAGGCAATTATGTAACTCCTTTGTATTTCATTTTTCTCACCTGAACAGTAGAGGTACAATAGTAGTCTCAACTAGAATTATTTGGGTGAAAATCATGATAGGTTACATGGAAAACATCCAGAATAATGGCTGACAGAAAAATGGTAACTCACTACTCTGAGTGGGAGCTGAAATGTGTGTGTGTATTTTTGGACTCAGTTCATGTCTCTCTAAATGGAAATACTGGGTTAGTTTTCACAATGCCTCCCTTCTACTTTGGTTTCTAGTGGATGTACAATTGACTGTTGGTTGACTTGGTATGTCCATACTTTCTTTTTTAAAAGTTAATTGAGTTTACTGGTACATTTTAGGTATACATAATGATCACATTCATCGTACGGAATTCGTACCTGCATATGATATAGTTTATTTTTTTCCTATCCCCCTGCCCTCCCTTCAGCTTCTCTTCCCCTCCTTTACAAAGCTTTGCTCCTATTTTTTCTTCTTTTCTCATCATTTTTTTTCTTTTCCCTTCCATCTCTCTTTGCACCCTTCTCTAGTTCTACACCAGTTTGCTACAAATCTGGAAGCTCCAGGCACACTCCCGTCTGCACTGTCAGTACGTGGACTCCATCCTGTTTTTTCCTGGCCTCTACTCGCCATGCCATCATTGCTTTGTGACTAACAGGAAATTTCCTGTTTCCATCATTTCTAATGTCTAGGGCATACTCAGTCCTGGAATACAAGACCCTTCCCCTTTGAATACGATGTCCCCACCCCCACCCCATCTTGCACATGAAGCAAAGGCTGGAGTTTAGCTCATTTTTAAACATAGCTCCACTTAATATTGGCCAAATTACATTTACGCTAGCACTGCCTGTCACTGAGGTGCAAGGCTCAAAACAACAAAAACAGTAATTGTTCCCTGGAGGCAGCTGGCAGAGCCTCAGGAGAGCTTGCTGCACACATCCACTTGGGAGATGACTAAGCAACTGTTTTTCTTATTCAGGCAAAATGTTCCAAATGTCTTGGCTGAGAAAGAAAGAGTGCTTTCACAAATAATGAGCACCTATGACCAGCTTCCCTACAGAGGGGCAGGGAACTAAAACCTGAG
>NW_004955431.1:7318816-7323729 GCF_000276665.1 Chinchilla lanigera | reverse complement strand
CACCACTCACTCAGTTCAGCTGGGGGTTATAAGTTGACCACCAGTTATCAATCCACTACAGATGATGAAAGGTTAATGGATTCTCCTGGCTTCATCATGGGTGAAGGAGGATGGGAAGAATGCCGGGAGGGGCACCCCACAATAACCTTCCTGTGTCTGCACTTTTATTCTGTCAATTCCTGCACTAAAGTCCGGAGGCAGGTCAGCTGTTTTTAGATGTCCTGACGACACTCTCACTTTTGACATACAGGACCTCCCTCCCTCAGTGTATTTTCTCTGAATGATCAGCTTAGAGCAAAATCCTTGCTTGAAACAATACGTTCTAGTCCTGAACGTTTCTCCTTTCTGAAATTGTTTCAGGAACATTCTTTGGCCAGGTGTAATCCAACATCATTTCTCCCTAAAATGCAACCTATGTTCCTGGACATTTGCTACTCAAAACACCTGCTTCCTTCCTTTCTCTCTCTCTTCCTTCCTCTTTCTTCGTGTGTGTGTGTGTGTGTGTGTGTGTGTGTGTGTGTGTTTCATTCTTTTTACTGGTAATTCAGCTTAATGGGTTTCATTTAGGCAGGGTCATACATGCACATAGCTTTGATCATTTTCATCTCCCTAACAACCCTTGCCCCGCCCTTCCCTTTTCACGTAGGAGGTTCACTGTGGAATATTTTGTTTGTATCCATCCCCACTTACATCCCCTTCTCCTGCCTCTTAATCTCTTCCTCTTGTCTAGTAAGTCCTGCTTCTACTTGACATTTTTAAGATCCCACATATTAGGGAGAATAGATGATATTTGTCTAAATCCAGCTTATTTCACCTAGTGTGATGGTCTCCAGATTCATTGGTTTTCTTACAAATGGTGGATTTTCATTCTTCCTCATGGCTGTATAACATTCTGTTGTGTGTACATACATAATCGCAATTTTAATTATTCATTTATTTGTTGATGAGCATCTAGACTGGTTCTGTGCTTTGGCTACTGTGAACTGTTCTACAGTAAACATTAGTTTGCATGTATCATTACTGTGTGCTTTTTAATTCCTTCAAGCATGTGCTGCACCAAGGAGTGGTGTAGCTGAATCAAATGGTAGATCTACTTTTAATTTTCTGTGGATCTTCCTTGTTGATTTCCACAGTGTCTGTACTAATTTACTTTCTCACCAGCAATGCAGAAGAATTCTTTCCCCCAGTAATTTAATTTTATTTATTTATTTACTATTTATTTATATTCTCAAGGATAGCCATACTGACCAGGGTGAGATAGACTGTCATTGTGGATTTTGATTTGTACTTTCATAATAGCTAAAGATGCTGAATGGTTTTCTCATTTACTTATTGGCTGTATCTTTTATTTTGAGAAGAGTATGTTCAGTTCATTTGCCTATTTATTGATTGGGCTGTTTGATTTTTTTGGTGCTAAATTTTTTGGGTTATTTCTATATTTTAGATATTAATCATCTGACAAAAGAGTAGTTGGTAAAGACTTTACCACAGTCTGTAGATTGTTCATTCTGTTAGCTGTTTCCCTTGCTGTATAGAAACTTTTAAACTTTTCCCATTTCTTGATTCTTCCTAACATTTTGTGTGCTATTCAAGAAGTCTTAGCTTGTGCCTATGGCTTCAAATGATTCCCATTTTCTTTTAGCAGTTTCAAAGTTTCAGGTTTTATACCTAGGGTTTTGATTCATTTCAAATTGATTGTTATCCAGGATGAGATAGGGATTTAGTTTCAATATTTTACAAACAGTTATTCAATTTTCCCAGCACCATTAAAAACTTTCTCCAATGTGTATTTTTGCCACCTTTGTCCAGAACCACAATTGTAGTTGTGTTTATTTCTGTGTCCTTCATTCCGTTCTACTACCATGCTGTTTTCTTGCTACAGTTTTGCAGTATAATTTGAAATCAGAGATTGTCTGATACACCCAGCTTTATTCTTTTTGTTTAGAATTACTTTGGCTATTCTGGTTTTTTTTTTTTGTTTGTTTGTTTTGTATTTCCCTATGAATTTTAGGGTTGTTTTTTCTAGTTTTGTGAATATCATTGGTATTTTGATTGGGACTGCATTTGGCTATACGGCCATTTCGACAACAGTAATCCTGCAAATCCATGAATCTTTCCATCTTCTGGTGTTTTATCACTTTCTTTGGCGTTCTGAAATTTTCATTGTAGAGTTCTTTTAACTTCTTGCTTAGAGTGATCCCTAGGTATCTCATTTGAAGCTATTGTGGATGGAATTATTTTCTTGATTTCTTTCTCAGCTAGTCCATTATCGGTGTTTAGTAAGACTACTGATTTTTAAATTTTGATTTTTACATCCTGCTACATTGCTGCACTTAACAGCTCTAAAAGTCTTTTGGGAGAGTCTCTGGGGACTTCTAAGAATACAATTATATGGCTGTCATCTGCAAACAGTGATAATTTGACTTCTTTTCCTATTTGTCTCCCTTTTTTTTTCTCCTGCTTCATTGCTTTAGCTATAATTTCAAGAATATTGAATAGAAGTGGTGTGAATGGATATCCTTTTTAAATTCCTGATTTGAAAGGAAATGCTTTCAATTTTTCTCCATTCAAAATGATCTTTTGGGGGAGGGGTTGAGAGGGGCTCACTGTGTAGTTCAGACTGGCCTTGAACTCACTGTGCAGCACAGGCTGCTCTCACAGTCCTGGCAATCCTCCTGCCTCAGCTTCCTGAGTGCTGGGATTACAGGTGTGCACCACTATGGCTCAAAACGATCTTGACTGCACGTTTGCCATATGTGGCCTTTTCTATACTGACAAACAACCTTTCAATACCTAGTTTATTTAGGGCTTTTCATGCATATCTATGCGTAATTTAGCTTTATTTATTTTGGACTCCATATTGCCTGTAACGTTCATTTAGCGCTCCTGAATATGTAACACTAATAATTAGGCCACAGTTCACTTAACTGTAACACTTTTTAGGCTTTTGTTATTATAAGCAATGCCAGTGTGAATATTCTGTGTATGTTTCCTGGTGAATATACATGTAATTTCTCTTTTGCCTTCTTTTGATTTAATTTCCTCCCTTATCAAATTAAGAATAATAAACACCCCTTTTTCTCTAGGTCAAAATCAAGGTGCAACATCATCAAAATAGAATTGATATATTTTATGTTTAACTTTACAAGACTGTTGCAAAATTGTTTTCCAAAGACATTGCTGGTAATCTCATCTTACTAGTACAGCACAAGTATTGCCTCTGTTCCATATCAGTGATGATACTCATTACGGTTTTTAGTATTTGACCATGAAATGGGTATAAAACTGTATCTAGTTATAATCAGAATTTAGATTTCCCTGAATTTTAAAAAAGGCTAAACTTTCACATGCCTATTTACAATTCACGTTTTCTTCTCTGTGAATTCTACTCGTACATATACATCTCTTTTATGGGGAGGACTTTTCCTTACTATATGTAGTTTTATATATACTTACATATACATGTACAGACACCCATTTATGCATTATACTTAGGTATATTTGATACTTGGCAATTTGTGTGATAAATGTATTTTCCTAGTTTTGTCCGATGTCCTCCCTTTTTAATGAGATCAAATATGAAGTTTCAGTATATTTAATTTTGGTGTACCTTGTTTAAAAATCCTCTCCTTCCAAAGGTGTTTGTTAATGTTAAACATTGAAATATCAAGGTTTTTTGTTTTTGTTTTTTCTTGAAACAGGGTCTCATTAAGCAGTTCAAGCGGGCCTGGAACTCTCAGCAATCTTCCTGCCTCCACCTCCCGAGTGCTGGGATTAAAGGTGTGCACCACCATACCTGGCTGAAATATCAAGTTTTGATACTGGTAAATATCAAGTATTAATACTGGTAAATTAGATTGACATTGGTCTTTACCAATGAGTTAAAGAATGTTTTCTATTGTTTGGTTTGAATATCCTTGAAATGATCCATTCCTCAAAATTCAAGAATACAGCAGGAAAATTTTCTGAGCCTTTCTTTCCACTTACAAGGGTTGTGACTACTTATACAGGAAGTACAATTAACATCATTGTGTTTATTCCTTTCACTTTCCTTGCCTTTCTTCTCTATTGGCTTTTTTCTGGGTGACTTAATTTCCTCCCTCACCCATTAAGAGTAACAAACACCACTAACTTTTAGCTTTACCAAGAACTTTTAATAGAGTTTTAATAAAAGTTAAAAGAAAAGTTACAAAAAAAAAAAGAGTTGGTACCATAATGTCTCGTGTGCATACAAGGACCTTAAGGATACTAATTTTTATCCCTCTTCCAGACTTAGTTGCTAATGTTCAACTTCTTAATCTTTTAAATGACCAAATTAGATAGTTTACCAATATTTCTGCCACCTTTAAAAATCATCTCATTAAACTGGATTTCAAATCTTTTCTAAACTTATGACACCCAGTACACTTTGTAGGCTAAGCTTACCTGGCAATCAAGCAGTGAGGCTTAACATTGATCAATTATATGAATTACCAGCTTCTGCAAATTCTGTATAGACTCTAGGCCTTCCCATCAAGAGAACAGAGGCATATTTTTATTCCCTTTCCATTATGGCCATCTAATAACCTTCATTGTGGGGTTCCTTACAATAACGATTTAGTCAGTCTACTGCCTCTGATGTAACCTCCACAATGCAGCCCAAGTGACTTTTCTACAGTGCTAAGAACTTGCCAAACCTGTGACTACAGAACAAATTCCCAACTCCTTAAGTTGTCTGTCAACACATCTCTCGTTGTTTAGCTTCAAATTAAATACTATGCTCCATCCAGTAAAGACCGTATTACCATTCTGTTCTCTGCCTTTGTAAGACTGCTTTTAGTCATTCTTAAGGATTTGAATGTCACCAAGAAACTGTTCTGGGTCTCCTTGGGTGGTAAGGCTCACCTCTTCCTGCCAACTGGCCCCCCATTAGC
>NW_004955431.1:7288851-7314581 GCF_000276665.1 Chinchilla lanigera | reverse complement strand
ATCAGCTGGTTCAAGTGTTGATTACGATCTGACTTTTCCAGAAGATATTAATTGAAAGAGTAGGAAATCAGCAGTAAAATAGGGCTTCCACTACATTTGCATAAAAAATATTCAATAAATTAGCTCTTACACATACAAAAAAAAATCAAAAAGCCTACTTAGCATTTAATAAAAACACTTATAAAATATTTGTCATATCCATAAAGTTTATTTTAAAAAATTGTTAAAAACTAACCATACAGGAATATTTAATATACTTAAAAAGCCTGATCCCCATGTTGAAGGAAAATACATTTGCAACATCTTCCAGACATCATCTTTATAAAAGTAAAACTTCTAGATGCTGAAATGTACTACAGTAGACTCTATAGTTTACACTTTTAATCACAGGATTGGAATTCTGTCTTCCTATCCCCCACCCCAGTGTGGCAGTTATCACTCTTAAGGTAATGACATTCAGTCATGTAATATCACCATAGGTCCTTAAATAGAGTACACACTGCTTATTTACTAACAGAGCAAGTCTTCTCTATTTGCTGTCACATAATTATTTCAAATAACCATTTCATTTAAATACAAATAAAAATACTACACGCCATGATTGTAAACATTCACCAAGAGCTTCCAGAGTACAATGAGTGACAGGGGTGGCCCACGTGTTCCTCATCCGTCTGGACACTGCTGAGATTGGGAAAAGTTGTTGTGAAGACAAGAATTACAATAAGCCTTCGTGTATTTCCGTAAGAAAGTAGTTCTGCATATATATTTCTAGCTGAAAACACCTGAAAGTCATTCTAGAGACTACATAATTAAGCACCATTTCCACTTACCTGAAACATAGTTAAATCCAGCAGTACGTATGATCATAAATCTTAGAAATTAAAAGTAACAGTGGGTCTCCAGTTCCCTTCTGTGGATATACAGGAAATACTGAACTCCGACTGATACTAACGGGAACCACTCATGCATACCAAGGGCAGTTAACTCCCCAGGGCCACATGCAACCCATACAGCTGAGGCACAACTATTACTTCTGTCCATGGATGCTACACAAGCAGATTTAAGGCTGTATTCGGCTACAGAGTTCAGTCTTCTCTTTTAATGTTCTTTCAATATAGACCACATACATGATTCAAAATTTTGTAGGATGGGAGGTGAAAAGTCCCCAAATAATTTTTTAAATGCCATTCCCCTTACAATTCATTGTCAGCATATTTACATAAGGGATTGGAAAGTATTCATACTTAAAACCATTTTTAAAAATGCAGTTGGGATTTTCAATTTCCCAAGGATTATCCTCATTTTCATCTTCTGAATTTTGGCTGACTTCACATCTGTCAGATTGTTCACTGCAGTTCTTAGGCAAATCTCATGTTGTTTCCAAGAATAAGAAATTTAAAATATTCACTGCCACCCACTTTGGGACAGGCTTGGTTGCAGAGAAAACGGCGTTCCCGGTGTTGAGGGGTAACTTGGAAAGCCGTCAGGCTGAGCTGGATAGCTTTCCAGAGCTGAAGCTGAATGAACCTGAGTGAAAAAGCACACAGTTTAGCAGAATGTTTAATTCAAGCAACTCTGTGCTCGCTTTCGCCCATGGTATGCTAGATAAAGAAGGAAAGCACAAAGTTGGGCAAGATAAGTCTACTCAGTCTCTCACGTTTCAAAAGCCGTGGTCAAACTTCTTCAGAACTTAGAAATACCATTTAAATATGTACTATTCTTGCAGGTAAAACCCATTAGTTTTCTAGTGACAATTTTCTTTAATGGGGCGAGGGATATAGCTCAGTGGCATAAGCGCAAGGTCCTGAGTTCGATTCCCGGTACCAAGAAAAAAAATTTTCTTTAATGATTCATTATAGCTTAAATAGAAGACAAGTTAAAATATAACTGTCTTAAAAAGATTCCATTTTAAGTAAAACCTACAAATCAAGATTTAAAAATCTGCAAGTGTGAAAAATAAGTCATATAGCTGACTTCGTCCTAACCTGTTACTCTTCTATAAAGAACACAAGTATAATTTGCCAATTTTGGGAAGAACTAAGCTACTTTTTGCCCATGCTGGAATATCAGTATCACTACCAGAATGCACTAGGATTTTATTTACACCAGACACTGCCTGCTCACCTGCTGTAACAATGCTGACTGTGCAGCTGCATTATGCTGTAATTCTTGCAAGGACGACTGTGAAGGATTCTGGGAAAACCCAGGGATACCTGGGAGGGACAGAAGGCCTGGAAAAGCAGAGCTGCCTGCAGCTTGGAGTCCAGATGATAAACT
Organism: Chinchilla lanigera; assembly: GCF_000276665.1. Taxonomy (NCBI): domain Eukaryota; kingdom Metazoa; phylum Chordata; class Mammalia; order Rodentia; family Chinchillidae; genus Chinchilla; species Chinchilla lanigera. The sequence goes on along the minus strand of NW_004955431.1, from coordinate 7,312,304 downwards.
ACAATTGACATAAAAACAGGTCAAATTGCAGATAAGACAGATTTGCTTATATCTTTGTCAGGTAGTATTTTAAGATGCACAAAACAAAACAAAAACAGAATCTATCCCTTGATGAAAGGAACCAGGAAATCAGTCACTCAATTTCAATTAAAATAACTCTGCATTCAACAAATCTGTTTTACATAGTACTTTCTGCTATAAGCAAATTACCAAATACAGATTCTCTTTTGAAAAGAACTATAACATCAGCCACTCAATTTCTATTAAACTGTATTATTCTGAATTTAGTAAGTCTATGGTTTACTTAATAATTTCTGCTATAAGGAAGTTAAATTACCGAATACTAAGTCCTAAAATTGTGAATAAGCATAATATTTATATATTTATCTTAGAGCCATGAAATATTTTTCAGCACTGAAGTTTTGGTCCAGAAAAACTTAATTTAGGATCACCAAATAATTCAATTTTGACTTTCACTTGAATAACAGAGGACCGTGAACTAAACTTAGGTGAAAACAATTTTCAGTTTGAGTACTGAAATCCTATTTGCAAACCATTCACGTACCCAGCTTGTGCAACAAGAGCAGAGTTGAAATTAGAACTGAATGCTGAAGCGAATCCTGGGAGGACGGGTGCTGGTGAGGGAGCTGTGGCTGCAACAGGCAGAGGTGTGACGGCTGTGACTGTGGAGGGCGCCTGCAATCCCGGGAATGAAGGGAGTGCAGGGGCGACACTAGGGGCGTTAGAGACGGAGAAGCCGGGGTAGGAAGGGTTGGAAGAGGGTAGCGGTCCTTGGGTGACGGAGAAGAGGGAGGGCACAGCAGTGGACAAGTTGAGGGGGAAAGGTGCTGCCGAGACCGGCGCTGAGGCGGAGAGCCCTGAGAGAACAGCTGCGGTAGAGCTGGGAGGAGGCATGGCTGTGGAGGTGGCGGAGCTGGAAGAGGTGGTTATCAAGGACCCTGGAAGAGACACGGATGGGTTCAGAGAGGGGCTGCCGGGTAATGGAAAACTGTTGGTCAAAGAAGTAAAGGGAGGAAGAGCAGTGAATACTGGAGCGATAGGAGTGGAGGCGGCATGCGGCGGAAGGGAGATGGAGGAGAGGGGATTTGAACCGTTTAAGGGAGTACTCAAACTGGAGAGGCCTGACAGTGCAGGATTAAGGCAAGTGGATAAACTGATGGGCACTGATGCGGGAGTGTACGCACGGCCCAGTGTCCCTGACAAGCCTAAAGTGCCACACGGGGGATTCGCGGAGTGAGAGGGGCCTTTGAAGGCAGAGGGAGTAGGACTGGTGGGCTCAGTTTTGATCATAACAGGAATAGTTGTCACAGCAGGGGCGGGTGAAATGTGCAGGTCTGAAGGACCCGGGTGGGCGCCGTGCAGGAGGGCAGCTGAAGAGCCGCAGCTCCCCGGCACTGATGCCGACGAGGATGTGGCGGTAGCCAAAGGAGACTGCACGGGCAGCGCAGGGGCAGTGGTGGTCGAGGCAGCCACAGGGGACGGCAGGCCCGGGAACAGGGCCAGCGCAGGAGTGGAAGACCTCTGCGAGACAGGAAGGGCTGACGGGGCGTAGCACTTGCTAGGGGCCGAGGCAGGAGAATCAGAGCTCTGATTAGTAAGAGAGGATAACGAAGCCAGCCCACTTGTCACAGCAGGCGACAAACCCGAGGAGTTGATTAAATTGGTGTCATTTGACGTCAGAAAGCCTTTTAAAGCGGACAGAAGAGGATTATTTATCCCAAGTGAACCAGCAACACTGGGAGCAGAACCGCCAGTAATCAGGGAAGCGGCTGGGTTGGACACGCCCTGGGAGGCTGGCGCTAAGGGCAAAGGGAGACCCGCAAACACTGACGACAACGAGGCGGAACTGGGGTTACTGGTAGCAGCGGCGGTAGTGTTGGTGGAAAAGGAGAGGCGGGCGTAAGGGGCCGAAGTGGAAGCAAACGTTTCACTGGAAGCAAGAGTGGAGCGAGGTGTAGACGAGGCCTGAGGGGCCAGGGCTGGAGGAGCAGAAGGGCCCGGCAATGGCACTAGACCAGAAAAAATGGAAGGAACAGGAGCAGAGGTTGTACTGTGCATGGAAGTTATAGGTGCAGTAGGCAGCGCCAGGGTCCTGATCACTGTTGGGTTTGGCATCGATGGCTGAGGTGTGTGGATGGCGGAGGAGACCTGCCCGGGGAACACAGGAAGGACAGCGTTCGGTACATTCATTCCGGCAATGGTGGCAGCCGCTGACGCTGAGGCGTGATTTGCTGCCTTGACTGGCGATGCGGTGGGGACAGGAGTGGCAGCAGGTGTTGAAGGATTAGAACCATGCGGTGAAAAGAGTTGACTTGCTGGGGTGGAAAATGCTGTGGGAGAAAAAAAGGGCAAGAATTTATCATCATACCAAAATGTCCCATTTGAACTCAAAAGAAATGCACAATTTTTGACATATTTCACAAATATCAAAGTAAAGCAAGGCCAGGTACAATCAGCTCTTGTAATATCTAAACTGCTGACTTCCATTACCCTGATTTGTTAGAGCCATGTTCTTAAGTTCAAAAGGAGAAACAAAAACTAATTCCTTAATCATGTTCAAGTAGCACAGCGTAAGTAATCAAAGTAACTACTATTACCAGTGGTACTGTGACATTTGGTCTGGTTATCTACCTCCTTCCAAATAGACTGTTGATGAGGTAAAACAGAAGACTGAAGTTTCCTTCACTTCCCTTTTATAGAAGTTAAAAGACCTGTTCAGGGTTACAAAGCTAAGTAGTTACAAAGACAAGATAAAAAAACTAGACTTCCTGATGTGAGAGACCAGATAAGAAGACTGAGGTCTAACTGGCCTCTCTGGAGCACCAGAGAGAAAGGTGGGCCTAAGTATGTGCTGACGCACTGCAGAAAGAAATTAATGCAGCAGAGATCCTATTGCTTATTAGGATAGACACCATCGACAGTGGAAGATGAACCCTGTTTTATTGATTGCCTGTGCCTGTGTCTCAGTGAATACGCCAGGGTGCGCCAGTCACTCGGGGATCTTCGTCTCAGGGAGGCAAGAGCCCCCGGTCCTCATTTTAACCTAATGCTGTGTGTCTTTGTGTTTCATCTTTGTCGCCCTTGGTCCAGGTACAAGCTCGCAGGTCGGCCCCCAAATCCTGACATCTTACGTAGCGTTCTTTCTACCCTACTCTGCTACCGCCTTCAGAAACCAGCTCACAAGGACTCATTAGGCACCAGCCTCAGGGAAGGGAATTTTCCCACTGAGACTCGTAACCATGTGCTGTAATAATTAGACTTGTGTACTACTCTGCCGTACAAGAACTGAAGCCTGGATCTGTCCCACGCCAGAAGGCACCTCCTTCCTGGTCACACACCCTCCACTAGGGGTGGTGAGATGCGTAAGTGCTGCTGCCACTCGGAGGCTCCACCGGGCCGTACTTCATTTCCAATCCTACTTTCTGCCCTGGTGCCTTTTATCGTTTCCACCTGAAGATATGCTCATAATACGTACTGAAAAAATGAAATCTAAAAGTGGAATCTGATCTACCATGTGTCAAGGGCTTTTTACCATCCTGGATGCTTATGTCAGAAAAGAAATGAAGCTTCCAAGATCAGAGTACAAAATATGGATATAGATACTAGGTAGCACTGAGACTTCACTTCAAGTTTTACAAACAGGATATAAAGTTATAAGATTAATTTCAAATCCACTTAATATGTGCATTTCATGGTGATAAAACATAGCACTATCAGGCCATTTTCAGTGAGTTTTGATTATATCCTTTCCCAAGAACTTTGCCTACAACATCCCAAATACATTCAACTCGATTTGTTCTCAGTGAATAACAAGGCATACAACCATGACAGATATCAGTGATCTCTAGATCAAATATGGTACGTACTTACTTTGATTCTGTGCAGGTTTTGACTGGGTGGAAAGATCTTCATTTTCTATGTAAAAGTAAATAAATAAAAATTCATTTCAATTTTAATAAAATTATTCAACATATTAAGAATCAGAAACAGGTGTCAAAAATGAATAAACAGAGTTAGAAACACAATGTATGTATACAAAATAAAAATCATAAATATATGAACACTGTGAACTATAAATGATTGTTTTTTTCTCCCTCCACCCTGTCCAATTCTGCTGTCCTCCCCTTAACTTGTTCGGTTTTAAATATGCACTGTAATTTCATAGATAAACTTAACAACCCTTTCTGGAAAGACACTGGCCTGAGTGTGCCATCCGGGACAAAGTGCAGCCGGGGCTAGAGTCAGGGCAGACACTGAGCTCACAACCCACTGAGGGCGGGACTACGCACAAGAGCAGAAGACTTCGGGAAGTAGGGGTGGTGCTGTGTGAATGAGCACCATCTACTGCCTTCTGAGTGAGAAAGAAGACTGAAAGCAAATCACTATAAAAGTAATTAGAGAATATGTAAGACATGTTAACTGTTGAGGCAGGGAAGGGGATCTGAAGCAAGCCACAAAACTCAGAAGAGTCAAATAAACTGATCTAAATAAAATTCAAACTTCTGTAGAAAGATACACCCAAAGATGTAAGCTACATTATTCTAGCAGACTGGCAAAGTTAAAAACTAGTAACGTCCCATGTGGAAAAGGTGTGAAGAAATTGCTCATATGCGCTCTCGTTGGTGGCATAAACTTGCACAGGGTTTTTGGAGAACAGCTGGTAACGTACTAAAGAACATTAATTCTTCATATTGCATGTTCCCAACAGTGTCAAAGAAAAAGAGAGATGAGATGTGCTGGAAGTATCAGCCCTTCTAACCTTTTCACAAGCCCTTCTTCCCCAGGGTGGCCAAATGGCATTTGTACTTCTTCATGACTTGTCAGATTGTCCTTGAGAAATGGTTTTCATGACAAACTGCCTGTGTTTCCACATGTGCTCCAAGGGCACCAAGTGGAACCTTAATGCCATTCAAAAGTGAAGGGGTCACCATGTTACCTGGCAGTGGAACTCGGGCTATAGTAGGCTAGACTGTAGCTCCCTCCCCTCTTGTCAGGCATGGGATATCCAACCCACCTCCTTCACACCGATCACTACCCTCAGCATGAACTGCCTTACAGCAAAGAATGCTTTGCTCAACTCTCTAAGTATTCATCTGGTAATTCCAGTTTCTCCACAGCTCCTTTGGTGAATCAGACAACATCTGCCCTAAGTGTCCAAAAATTCTCAATAAAGATTTAGAGGTAGAAAGAGCCTTAGCTCTCTTCAATTTGGTAGTTAACAGAAACCCTTGAAAAAAACCCAGATACTCTGATTCTTTTGGGATTGTTTGTGTGCAGATCACAGTATTTCTCAAACTTGCTTGAAGATAAAAATCACCTGGAGATCATTTAAAAATAAAGACACTCCCCCTTAAATCACTGATGCCCAGTCTCCGAAGTGGGGAACGGAGGATACTTTTAACAAATACCTACTAGTGGGCTGGGGATTTAGCTCAGTGGCAAAGCGCCTGCCTGGCAAGCACAAGGTCATGAGTTCGGTTCCTGGTACCGGAGAAAAACCAAAAAAATAAAGAAAATTAAAAAATAAAAAAAAACAAATACCTAGTAGTTCTGGGCCACAGAAAAACCACCTCATTGTCACCTTGCCATTCTTCATACAATGTTTTATTTCCAGTCTGTTCTTAGCCATTTCTTGAACTTAACTCAGTTAAATGAGAGGTACACCACTGAGTCCACACACTTTAGCAGTACCTTATATAAGCAGTTCACTTTTATTTTAGCAGGACTAGTCGGATCCCCCTCCTGTGAGTATCCACAGCACATGTACATGGTCACAGCACTGCGTATTTCTATCTTCTCTCTCAAAATCTAAGATGTCATTTGCTGTAAACCACATTCCAATTTTAGGAAAATTAAACCATAAGTAAATGTATAATTTAGAACTAATGAAGTGCCATATACTGAAATTGTCTTGCTTTCCTAACCTCTACATTTCACTACTTTGCAAAGTTTTTGTACAAGAACAGGGTTGTTTGTGTACCTTGAATCCCCAGCATAAAACACACTGTAAGGTCATCAATATTAAATGAAAGTAGGACTGATTACTATTTACTTAGTTAAGTGGTAGGATCTTGCAAAGTTGCCCAGAGCAGCCTCAAATTTGTAACCCTTATGCTTCAGTCTCCCAAGTACTGGGATTACAGGTATATGTTACCATGCGCAGCAGAACAGTATTATTAAAATATTACTCTATATTACAAATAGGAAAATGGAAGCCCATCAAGACTATGAACGCTGCCTGGTGCGACCAAGGATTCACACTCAGACTTGTCAGACTACTGAACTTGTGCTCCCACTGCTAGGACACACCACACTACACAACTGCCCCATCCCAGTGGATGTTTGTGTACGAATAAGTTACTTATTTTACCACCGCATAATAAGATGACTTTACCTGTTCCTACTGGATTAGGAGTATATGGAGGTGGAGGGGGTACACCTGGAGCTATGACATTGGCTAACGGTACCAGACCTGCATTATTGTAAGCACCTAAAGTAAAAATATAATAAGAAAAAAATACACACAATTTAGTATCACTCTGTGGCCAGCAGTTCAAACTGTATTACTGTAGCGCTCTAATCTATATTAATACTGTCATAGAGAGTTGGCTTTTAAAATGGAAATTAGAGTCTAAGGTTACGTGAAAATAGAGACCAGTGAGACAACAGGTAATTACTACTCCACTGGGTGCCACACCAGGCATAATAAGCTCAGTGAACGGCAAGGCAGGCAGCATCTGCCATACTTGAAGTCAGGAATATGCACCTGACTCTTAAATGCAGTAATACTTCACATCAAACACCATTTAGCAAAGTGAAAACCCGTGACAATAAATGAATAGAAATAATGTGCAATTAATTTACCAGAAGGAAAATACCGAGTAAACGGACAGCTGCAGTAGCTACTAGCTGCTGCACACTAGCAGCCGGCTGTGGGCAAAATCGAACTCTCATAAACTTCATAAGGGCTGCAGATTCCCTAAGCACCAACTCTAGTACTTACTTCCAATTTAATAAACACATAGTGAAAAAAAAGTAGAAATGAAAGGACTCCTTACTTGGTGCAATAGTCGCATGTGGCCGGCACGGAGGTATTGGGTAAGGAACAGGTTTATGTGGATTGTACGTTGAAGGAGGCTAGGTAAGGGGGAAAGGTACAGCAGTTAGCAGAAAAGCAAATAAGCTGTCTTCTGGTAAAACAAAATAAAATTTATCAAAATGTTTAGTCTTAAAACTGCTATATACTAAGACGCGAGACAAATGAAGGAAACATCTGCTTTAAGAAGAGTTGTTTCTATTAAATTCTAAAGGCAGATCCTGCCAAAGAGGGCTGTGTTTATTTCAGAACCCAGTCATCAGCCTTAGGTCCCACGCTACAGAGAAACAGGCATCATTTCCGATCACAGCTCTTCACGGGGATTTCTGCTGCCGCCGCTGCCCACTTGTACCCTGTTGCTTCTCGCCTCTGTTAGCCAAAGACTCGCCTCTCAGCTACTCGCCACAGACACACGAGTAGAAAGTGCAGCTCCATCGGCTGATCTTCACTGGGCTCCCAGTTTAGGTGGCACCAGGCATCCACGATGCCGAAGAATAAGAAGCAGAACGCTCCCTACCACGGTGGCAGTGGTGGTGGCGGCAGCGGCTCAGGGGCGGCTGCTGCGACAGTGGCAACGGCAGGTGGCCAGCATCGAAATATTCAACCTTTTAGTGATGAAGATGCATCAATTGAAACGATGAGCCACTGCAGCGGGTACAGCGATCCTTCCAGTTTTGCTGAAGATGGACCAGAGGTCCTTGATGCGGAAAGAACTCAAGATTTAGAGTACAAATTGAAGGGATTAACTGACCTAACCTTGGACAAGAGTGTGAAGACGTGGCAGGCAGCTCCTGAAGGCATTAAAAATGCACTGGCTTCAAAAATGTTCTATGAATTTATTCTGGAAAGAAGAATGACATTAACCGATAGTGTTGAACACTGCCTGAAAAAAGGGAAGAGCGATGAGCAGCGTGCAGCCGCAGCGTTGGCCTCCATTCTTTGTATTCAGCTGGGCCCTGGCATTGAAAGTGAAGAGATTTTGAAAACTCTGGGGCCAATCCTAAAGAAAATAATTTGTGACGGAACAGCTAGCATCCAGGCCAGGCAAACCTGTGCAACTTGCTTTGGTGTTTGCTCTTTTATTGCCACAGATGACATTACTGAGCTGTATTCAACTCTGGACTGCTTGGAAAATGTCTTCACCAAGTCCTATCTCAAAGACAAAGATGGCAATGGTATTTGCAGTGCCCCTTCCACAGCGCTCCATATCAGCTCGCTGCTCTCATGGACATTATTGCTGACCATATGCCCAATCAGCGAAGTGAAAAGGCTGGAGATGCATTTCCATTAACTTCCAAGCCTGCTTTCTTGTGATGATGTAAACATGAGAATAGCTGCTGGTGAATCCTTGGCACTTCTGTTTGAATTGGCCAGAGAGATGGAGAGTGAACGGGATTTTCCAACAGAAACTGTTAAATTTGGTCCTGAACACGTGTATATTGATACCAGGGTCAAAAAACTCACTTATGACACCTTTAAAGAGATTCTTGGATCAGGGATGCAGTACCACTTGCGAATGAATTACTTCGCAATGTGTTTGAACTTGGACCCCCGGTGATGCTTGATGCTGCAATGCTCAAAACAATGAAGATTTCTCGTTTCGAAAGGCATTTGTACAACTGTGCAGCTTTCAAAGCAGGACAAAAGCTCGAAGCAAATGTCGCGATAAAAGAACAGATGTTGGCGAGTTCTTCTAGATTTTTAGCACTTGATGACTTTTTTCTAATTTCTTTTGCTATTTTTAATGTATATGAGTCTTAGAGACAGTTTTTACCTCGGTCAAGTTATCTTATTTTTGTAGTGGGGAGGTGGATTATATAGTCCTTCCAACTTAATGTACAGTATTGTAAATGACGACTTCTGATTATTGAATGTTCTCTAAATATAATCAGTAAACATGAATAAGGTATAATGTTTGGTCATGTTCTATTTAAAAAACAAGCAAAAAGACTGCATTTCACTTGATTTCATGTTGAAAACAGTTTGATTTCTTATACTGTGCTTGTTAAAATAGTGGCGATTTTAATGATACAAGTACAAAATCATTAACTTAGATCTTACAGACTTGGATACAAGTTTTAGAAGCTAGTTCTAGGGGAAAGCTGCTGTATTTTAAATTTTAAGTGGACTGTACCTATTTCAATTTTTCCACTGGGATAAACAGGAATTATACACTAAAATTTGCAAGCGCTACACTTAAAGGCTATTACTTAATTTTCAGCTGCTGGGAGTTCGGGGCGAGTTAGCCTGGGCCGGAAAGGTTGCTGATCTGAACCTTTCGGGCAGTAATACTCATTTAATCTGCACCATGAGAGGTTGTTCTTATCACTTGGAAATGAAGATCTTTTCACACTGAAGTGCTTGTTTACTTATAGAAGAAACATTTTAGTAACTTAGAGGTATAGAGTTCAAAGTACTCAAGTCAGGTAGGACTGTTGTATATTTGAAAAGTTTAAAATGAAATAAATATAGCAATATAAAATTGGCACCCAAAAAAAAAACAACAGAACCCAGTCATCTCCAATGAAGGGTTGGACCTTATCTTAAATAGGAAACTTCTCTCTGAGCTAGCCTATGTTAGTCCAAGAACTGCTATCTCCTCCTAAGTAATCACACAAAAATAGGGTAATTTAGGAATCTTGCCTACATTAAGAACCCCAATGGGAATATCCTCCTAGACTCATTAGGAATTCAACCTATCACTCTCATCCTTCTTCCTTTTAGGACGGTAAAGGTACTGCTTGCTTTACTATTTGACATTCTGGTAACTCTCACAGAATGTACAATGGAGTAAGAAATTCATTATTTTAGTTCTTTTTTCTTTTGAAATCCACAAATCACACATCCTTTTCTTGACAGTTGGCAGTATTTATGTGAGAACCACAAATACCTGAAGCTAAACCATACTCTGTACATTTAGCTACAGAGAGCACACGCCTTTAGAGTACAAGTGGGAGGGGATGGGTTTATTTCTAAGTCTTAGAAACCACAGCCGCTGCATCCTCTTCTGTGAGTGGGCAGGGACTGCGTGGTGGCCGTGCATGGGCCTCTCGTCCTTCCACTCCAACAAGCCTTCACACTAGCGGTTGTCTTCCCTTGTCCAGTTACATCCTAATCACAGTCACTTCCCTGAAAAGACTTTCAACCACTTGGTTCTATTTTTGTTTTACTAACACTGATTTGGCCAAATCAAAACCTTAGTCAAACACCTCATTCGAGGCAACTGAACAGGTGAATACAGCAAGAGAAAAAAAATAATTTGACTGATCTCACTTTAAAATAAAACATGTAACCTCAAAAGGGCCCATCACACTGCTAATTATACTGAACTCCCTAGGCCAGTGGTGATGAACCCGAACCTTTGAGCCATAGCAGGCCGGCTGTATCACTGAAAGCTCTAAAAGGTCTGCTGTCACTGCCCTAGGCCCTTCTCCCATAGAATTTCTCCTAAACTGAAACTCTGCCAACACAGATACTTAACTCTTCTATGAGTAGACAAAAAACTGCATTAAGAGTTAAAACATTTTATCTTTTATTTTCTAAACATACTGGTTTAGATGGTCCAAGAATCCGCGCAGCTATTCCTTTGCCTTCATTGGTACAATCTTCACCATCTTTTTTCAAAGGGGTTCCCTATTTAAAAATAAAGTAAAACAATTATAACCTAAAAACAGAACAAAAAAGAAAGAAGAAAACCCAACCCAAACCAAACTGACAAATAACCACACTGTATTATATTGAAGAAAAGGATTTAATTTGGTAGGAATAAAAGTCAAGATTCCAGACCCAATTCTGCCCTGGCTGACGGCACAACCCTGCTAAGATTCTTATCCTCCCCTTGTCACGGAACCCACACAGCACCATCAGAGGTCCTTGGAAATAAAACATGAAATACACAGTGGGGGTGTCAGAGGGAAGGATAAGGTATGCTACCGACTTAAGGTGTGGCAGTGTATGCAATGCTTAAAGAACAAAAAAGAACACCTATATTACAGTTGAAAATAGAAAAAAATAGTGTCCTCTGAAAACATGAAGTGTAACTGGCCATACTTTCAAGGGCAAGAGATCTTAAAGAAAGGATTAAACTGTAACAGTGTGTTTTCCCGATAATGGGTGCCCCACTGTAAGATGGCCTTCCACAGATCCGTACCTCAGTGCTCTTGCACAGACCTGTCCCAGAGCAGATAAGGCTAACCTGTGTAACTACTGAAAAGGGCTGACCTGTGCCCTGCATAGTACTGCACAAATCATGGCATTTAACTTCCAACCCAAAGCCATTAGAGGCCCTGACACTTCCACCTGGCCTCTCTTGGACTGCATGAACTGACAAGCCAACTGCCCTGTCACAGGATACCCAAGCAGCACTATGCAAAATCCTCATGACACAAACAAACGCCTCCAGCCAACAAGTAATAGCTTAGCAGGCAAGTAAATGAGCGACCTTAAAGACATATTCTCAAGCTCCAAATCAAGCTTTCAGATAAATGCATTATCTCAAGAAACCCTCAGCAAGAACTAACCAGTTTACCAGATCCCAGGTTCCTCATACATAAAAAACTAAATGAGATAATAAAGGTTCACTGTTTTATTCCATAAATCTCCTAGGTTACTTGTTATTCAGCAACTGAAACTTTAAAAAAGTATTTTACAAAGTGCTTTGAGAGCACCAGATGATACTAAAAACAAGTTTCTTTTTTATAGGACTTCTCAGCAACTTTATTATGCAATGTGATTGTCAGGAAGGACACTGTGTGAAAAGTACCTCAAATATTCTTAAAAGTGAAACTATCTGAAAAATACTGAGAATCTGAGAAACGTTCCTTTACCAAATGTAAATCAGTACTTCTAAAGTACCTGAAAACAAGACAAAAATCCTCTTGTTTTGCTTAGCTTGTTCTGAAGATTTTAGACAAACACATTAAATGTAGTTTATACAAAAACTCTGAATTGTTGCCGAACTCGGGAATTACGTTGATAACATGATGAAATTCCTTTCCTTTGCAGATGCATCATTCATTGGTATTTTCTTTTAAATATCATTCACTTATAATATGTATCACTTAGTCAGGAGAAGTTTCATATACAGTCACGAAAGTGTGCTTACTGGGAAAATTCCATTTATACGACTAGGTTTTCCTTTGGGATACGGATTTCCTGGGATTGTCCCACAAGAAGATATCATAGCATGGGGAGCTTTGCAGCCCCCCTTGAAAGCCTGTAATGTGAAAGGGAAGATAGTGACCAAAAAAAAATCAAAAAACATAAAGTATTCTGGATATTGGGAAAAATATTAAAAGATTAAAAACATTTAACCTGTTCACTTATCAGGAGGCACTTAATGTCCTAAATAACAAATAGAATCACTGTAAGTGGAATTAGTAAAAAGGTAACACCTTAACACTGCTAACGTTACAACTACCAGACCTTTAAACAAAGATATCTTCATAAGTGGTTCCATAAACTGTACACAAAAATCTTACTATCTAATTTGTTTCATTTCTTCAGCCACCAAGAAATAACACAGTTCAAATTTATAAATACAAAAGTCATTGTACCGGGAAGGTAAGGAAGATACAAATGAAAGAGACATGGTCCTTGCTCTGAAGAAGTTATAACTTAGAAAAGAACTCATAAATAACAGAACACAGAGTGTCCAAAGAGCTATCCTTCAGAACAGTAAGAATTATCTGGACACAATGTTCAACATAACACTGCACAGTTATGAGACACTGAAGGAAGGGATTGGGTCTAGGCTATTTATTACTGAGACCCAAGCTTCTGAAATGCAGCCTCACACATACTGTTGATAATATGTACTATAATAAAAACCACTATATAAATGGTCCAATGGATCTGTATTATATGACTATGTAGCTGTATTTATGTTAGATATGTATAAAACTATATATAGTTTTGTAATTACATAAACATATTTTAAAAAGTATTTGTTACATATATATTTTTGTACAGTTGTATTAGTTTTATAGATCCACTCACAATACATATAATTATATGAGTTACATGATCTACTTCCCTACTAAATAACTCTAAAAAACATCTCAACTTTTTGGCTATTATAAATCTTATTAGGTAAATGCCCTTATATAAGAATTGTATATTTTTACTTATTTCTATAGAACAAATTTTTTCAGGCTAAAAGGTATGAACTTTTAGACTAACAAGTATGAATATTTTAAAGGCTCTTCAGGTTTACCTTGTGGAAAGCTGTACTAATTTACATTAATCAGAGAACTTTTCCATAGAACATAAAGCTCCAGAATATTTCCAAGAAGAAAAATGACACCAACAGAATGCTTTATAAGGAAAAAATGATAGTACTATGTTTGTTGTCATAAAAGATTTCAATCAAGAAAATATTAACTGAGAAAATTATTAAAGTAAAGCATCCTGGCTCAGATCTTGTCTCTGCTACAATGACACAGGACTAAGGCACAGCTGCCTGCCCTCTTTGAGTTTAGAGGAGGTGATGAGGATTGAATTGAGTAGTATGAGCTACAAGGCCTGGGATCAGCATCTTCCTCAAGCAGGTTTTTAATTATTATGTCAGTTTACAGGCATCACAACCATAGGAGCTTACTACCTTAAATGACGAATCAAGTTTTCTAGGTGTGGACAAGTATTGTACCCCAACTCTTATATATTTTAAACTAATAAAAGTGAAATTTTGCTTTAGTATTAATTTCTCATAAATCTGATTAACACAAGCCTCATAACAAAGCAAATTTGAAAAGTCAAGTTCCTTAAATACATGAAGTTAAAAACAAAGGCTTGGAACTGTGGCCAAGTGCTACCAAGGGTCCAAGACAAACACTGGATGAGGTTCAGGGGAGCGGCCAACCGACTTTTCACTCTTAAGCCTGCATAACGTGATTGGCCCAAACTAACATAGGAAGATGGGCACTTTCTTATTTAGAACATTTAGAAAAACTAGCTCCCCGTTTTCACAGCAATGTTCAGAAAATTACCTGTTCAAGTACTCTCTTGCATCGTTTCTTCTCAGACATATTTATCCTGAATAAATCTTCAATGGGCCGAGAATTTTGTGCATCAACAATATTCCTACCAAGGAAACACAATTTACCATTCTGCTTAAGAACAGGGATGTACATACAGAGGTCAGCAACTTCTGCTTATGTGAATACATTTGAGTACATGTTTCCCACTACACAAATGGAAAACAGGACAATTTACCCTTAACAGGCCACTTTCCAGTTTATACACAAGTAGTACGTTTACGTAACAGTGATAAATATAACTGAATCATCTGATTTTAGTGAAGTTATAAAGGAATACTATAAACGAAGAATCATTATTTCAAAAGCAGTATGTAGTTGTGCACACTTGTGAATACAGTTGTCTGGGAGGTGAAGCAGGGGCATTGCAGGGCTGAGGCCAGCCTGGGCAACTTAACAAGATCCTGTCTCAAATAAAACTTAAAAAAGGGCTGAGGACGGAGTTCAGCGGGGTTAGTGGTAGAGTGGTTGCCTAGCATGTGTAAGGGCCTGGGCTTAATCACTAGTACCAAAAACCATTCTGTAAGTTTTGAGAATACACCCTCTTCAATGAGTGTTAGAAGAGCTATGGCAACAGAATCACCCCACGTGTTAACTGCGTTCAAAATCATGGTTGATCTAAAGATCAAGTTCTCTCTTATCCTCTGTTTTAATGCACATGTATAAATATATAAGGGACTTTAAAATATATGCCTATAAGTGAACAACTTACACTCTTCAGTTATGCAAAGCATTAGATCCCCTCCTTTTCTCTTTGAGCTCTTTCTGCATGCCTACCTATCAAATGCTGCACTACGTACTTTCATATAAGACTATGGTATTTAAACTGCGTTACCCTCCTGAGTAGTGGTTATCCTTATTTTTACCAATGAGGGAAATAAGGCTCAGAAATTAAAGGTACTTTGCCCAGGTATGTGTCAGTAAGCAGTAGAACTTCTCTGTCTAACTCTTAAAGTCTTATGACTTCACTAACTTGCCATTCAAGTTTTTTAGAGTCTGAAGGCAAAGTAAGTTACTGCAATGCAGAAAAATCAGATTAAATAATCTTAAGTCCTACTATTTTGTAAGTTACAATCATGGTCACTGGGTATTTATGCACATGAAAAAGTCAGAATTTATCACTATCCTTTCACTATTTTATTACAGTTCCAGTTACTCACATAGTTCTGACACATTAGCACACATCAATGAGTTAAGAGACAGCTAGAAAAGCACCCAAATTTGAAGAAGATAGAAAAAAAATACTCACGAAGCTAACAGTTCAAGAGCAATGAGCTTGTCTTTACTGAAGGTGAAACAGTTGAGTATATTGACCACTTCCGCTGGGTGCACAGCCACCATTTTCTATGAACATAAAAAAAGCATTGTATTTTTCAACACAAAGCTTTCACACCAGACACGTCTCTTTTTGGAAAAACATGGATAAATATTATTAACATATACATTTAAGGTAATGTTTATGGACAAATATTATTGATGTTATTATTAACATTTAAGGTAAATTTATTTATGCAAGAGTAACTCCCAGCAACTCAAAAGTTCTAAAAATAGGTAAACTATACTTATGCTTTTTCAATGTAATATTTCAGATAAAATCAAATTATCCTGTGATCCCTTTTTAGTTCATTTTTCTCAATGTATTAATTTATAGAATGAAATACAGTAAGAAGTACTTTCCTCCAAAAGGTAGTATTTATACATATAAGGGAAGTTAGAAGAAAATTCTATGCACCAGTTGGGGTGAGAATAGGTGTGCCATGTATTAACACCCCACAAAAAGTGCAGTCCTTGGCGTTACTGACACATGAGAAAGGGCCCACAGACACATAAGCTAGGCAAACACTGAGGTAAACAGCCTCCCCTACTACAGAATTCTTTTGAGTCTTACGTTAATATGTACTGCAACAATGCTAAGATTTTTTAAATGGTTTTCAAACACTTTTATTAATGGATTACCAAAAGAATTGATAAAAATATGTACTTCTTTGAGTATTTTTAAACTGATATCTAAAGATGAATTTTCTTGCAGGTATTTATATATTTATAAAATCCTTAGAACTATTTAGCTCATTTAATTTACAGAAATGTTCATTATACAACCTTATACAGCCAAATTAGTCTTTAGTATCAAGTCACACCAGACTGTCAGAAAAGCTGAGAATTTAATACAAGTAAGTGTACTGATTTGTCCCTGTCATAAACTTTTAATTTAATTTAGAACTTTAATTCTAAAGTAGGTAGACAGGCAAGTGGGCCTCAAAGCTATTATGAACTTATTGTCCTGATAAAATATCATCAATATTTCCTATGGAGCTCTTTGCTTTGCTTGTCTCTGGTATGAGAAAAGACTTTTACCCCAGAGGATGACAGAGCCCTTTCTTTCGTAAAACAGAAGTAACTGTTAAGGAGGTGGAAAGAAGCACTAACAGACCCAGACCCCTTGTTATGCAGATCAGTTCAGGTATTCAGAATCTACTCTAAACTGCTTCTACTAAACCTGTCCATGCCTAGCCCTTGTTAGAAAATCTTCCTCTACAGCAAGATACTCCTGTTTAATCTAAATGTCCCCGATGATCTAAGTTCTAGACTTCACGATCCTATGCAGCAGCCAGGAGGAACTCGAGACCATTTAAAGGAATTTCAATTAAATGAAACTAAAAATACAGTTTCTCAAATTAACTACGCCCACTGGTAAGCATTCAACAGCCACACGGCCACCAGAATGGCCTGTACAGATACAGATTTCCATCATCGCTGAAAATCATTTGGACAGTACGGGACGAAAGAACTGTTAACTATGATCTGTTTGATGCCTCTTCTCAGACTAAGTATACAAGGATGAACATGGAGATTAAACAATAAAAGGAAGTGCATAAAAATAATTCAATTTCTTTATTTTGCTTGGTAATGAATACTCTCCCTCCAATTGGTCAATTAAGATCCTGGGGCATGTAATTTAATAATACAGTACATGCAACTTACACCAAACACAAAATTTTCCAACATAGTTTTTTTTAGTTAGTACATGTGCTTAGTACATGTTTACATTGCTTGTGTGGAGCTGGTACATGTACATAACAAATCTTAATTCTTTTTCTCATCCCGTTTTCCTCTCATCCCTCCATCTCTTGATTCCCTTCCCATTTAAGAAAGATCTATTGCCCTATCTCCTATTACCTATCTTTTATTTTGCTCTTTATTTATAGTTTGAGTTTCAAGATACTATGCAATATTTGAGCTTGTCTGTCTGACTTGATAGTTTGAGTTTCAAGATACTATGCAATATTTGAGCTTGTCTGTCTGACTTGTTTCACTTTAAGTCACATCCATTTTCGCACAAATGACTCAAGTTTATCTTTCCTGATGGTGGAGCAGTATTCCACTGTTGTGTAACACCGTGTTTTCTTTATCCGTTCATCTGCTGATGGACATATAGGCTGTTTAGTTTTTTCTGATGTAAACAAATTACAATTTGAGATAAGATTAAGGTAAACAGAGAATAACATTACTTAAATTCTTCATTCTAAACAAAAATAACTTACTTACATGCTGTAATGCCTTCATTGCTTTTAATTGAGGCTCAGCCCAGGAAAAATATCTCAGTAAATCAACCACCTGAAAGAAAAGAATTAGTTCAGCTCTAATGACAGTGTGCTTGCAAACATTTCTGTAAGATTTTAGTATCTGGAATTCTAGTCAATACATGCAGCCTCCTTGGTGTGAGTGATGAGCAAAGCCTCACAGTATAGACAGACTGGCCAACAGAGTTGCCATGTGTGATTATGTAAATTTAAATCACTTAAAATAACACTTGCCATTACAAAAGTTATCTTGGCTAATACTGGTCTAGAAAGGAAAATATCAATGGAGGAAAAAGAGGATATCTTAGAACAGGAGGCTGAAAAATACTAGATGAAAATAAAACAACAGCCCAGGAACATAAAAATGTAGTATGAATGGAAAATACAATACAATGGAAAACTGTTTTAATCACTAACAATGGTGTGATGTTGCGATTTACTATAGATCCACTAACTTCTACTCTTTCACTTACACCACTCATGTCATAGATCTATTCCCTAAAAACGTAGGGATTTACTACAGCAACTTCTACATGGAGGGCTGGGTGTGGTGGCACATGTCTATAATCTCAGCACTGGGGAGGCTGAGGCAGGAGGATCGCTGGGAGTTTGACACCAGCCTGGGCTACAAAGTGAGCTCAAGGCCAGCCTGAACTGCATAGCGAGACCTTGTCTCAAAAAGACAAAAAAAAAAAGCTTCTACATGGAACAAAATTTTCAGAGTTGAAATACCCAGGCTCTTGCTGCTTCCACCACCACTCACGACCACCAGAGACTTGAAATGAGTGGGAGGGACACTGTGAGCCCGCTAATAAGAGATGAGCCAGGGACTGAGCTTACAAGTTGGAAGTTTTGGCACAACCATCACCCTGCCTCCGAGGATATTGGAAAGATCAGAAAAAAAATCTTAAAATTTGTGTATCTGTATTAACTATTTTTACTGTAAGTAAGTGAAAATGTGCTAAGGTTTTAATTATCCTACAAAGCAGGGCCAATGGCATAAGCTGAACTAGCACATAAAGAAAATAAAAATATTTTCATTCTTTATGAAGAGTTGCACAAATAGCAAAGAAATAATAGTGCGCTATTACAAACAAGTATTCCAGTTAATTCTGGAAAGACTACCTATCCTTACTATAATGGAAATAGAATTTCTACTATATAGAAAGACTGTACCTTATAAATCATAAAACACATTATCAATCTTTAATATAGTAAGTGTATTTAGAGTATCTCAATTTACTTTGGCAAAGTAAAATTTGCACTACAAAAGGTCTTCTCCAAAGTGTCACGCACATTTACAGATACACAAATGGGGACAAAAGTTGTCAGTTGTAAGAAATTATAAATCTTTTTGTTATGGTTTGTGTCTGGATGTCCCCCAAAGCCTCATGCAGTCATGGGGCAGGCTTTTAGAGTTTATGATTGATTCATGGTCCAATGCTGGGATTATGGGTGTGAGTGCTACACCCGCCCTGGGGCTGATAGTTTGCATCTATAAGGGAGAAGAAGAGGCCTCTTGCTGCCACTCCTCCCTTTTGCTCTTGTTGCTTTTGCTATCTTCTGCCTTGTGCCACTCTGCCTTGGTGCCAGCCAAGTATGGACTGAAACCTCCACAAACTGTGAGCTAAATAAACCTTTGCTTCCTTAAATTTGGGTGTCAGGTATTCTGTCTCAGCATGAGAGAAAGGAAACCAAGACACTTTTCAAAACTTAAATTTTAAAAAGAGCAAAAGTGACTGTGTAAAGCAATGGAAAAGCTGAAAAACTATCATTAAAAGGGCAGTACAGGTACAAATCATAAAATAGCCTTTAAGAATTTAGCAGGCAGAATTTGCACAGGTTTAGTTACTCAAGCTTTTAAGTTTTTAAGCCCTGGAGAAAGGAAAATTAGACCACTTACTAACTTGACCTATGGGTACATCCACTGTTCACTCCCAGAACTGCTCTCCAGATGTCCATTTCTATTTCTACCTAATTTCTC
The DNA here is from genome assembly GCF_000276665.1 of Chinchilla lanigera. Classification (NCBI taxonomy): domain Eukaryota; kingdom Metazoa; phylum Chordata; class Mammalia; order Rodentia; family Chinchillidae; genus Chinchilla; species Chinchilla lanigera. The sequence continues at coordinate 7,292,588 of NW_004955431.1, read as the reverse complement.
CACCAAAAATTTTCCTAATTTCTCTCAGAAATACTCTGTATCTCTTTTCTTAAAATTACTGAGACTCCCTAAAGTGGGATAAAAGTTTTAACTAAACTATCATACTTAAAACACTAGTCATCTTGTGACAGTAACAGAAATGACTTTTTAGACAGTGTTTTTTATTGTTTGTTTTTGTTTAGTAGCTTCACATAAGAACGTATTTCAATCATTTATTCAAGTCTTCTTTTATATAATGTGGTGAATTTTATAATTATTGCGTTAAAAATACCATACAAATAAGGGTAAGTCTACCATTAGAAATTTATGCATTTTTAATTTTGTACCAACACTTGGAAATGCTCTTTTTTTAGGCAGTGCACTTTAAAATCATTCCAGAATAAGAACTGTGGTTAAAGTGGATGGGTTTACAAAATATGCCTGACTTAGAAATTCTGTAGTTTTATGTTCAACCTGAAAGCACCTAAAGTTCATAAATACAATAGAATTTTTAAAATTCTGCATTCATTCAGCAGGGTAAACAGACAGCCAGAACACTTGTGTAAAAAAGTTATTTCAAAACAAGTAACAAGGAATACCTGTTCACTAGAGAAGTATCCATGCACATATTCAATTGCTTTTAGTTTGTATTCTGTCAAAACAGCCTAAAAAAACAGAAAAACAGCATTAATATACACAAGCACCACAGTGATACGCACATATCAAAACTACTCAAGCAACTCAACAGTGACATGTCTTCTCTGGAATACAAAAGCAGCTAAAGTCACTGTGGTGACAGGACATTCCACCTTCTCAAGTTCCATACTGTAAAGGATACACTGATGTGCCCCCAACCCTCCCTACACAATAGAAAGAAAATAAAATTCTAATAAGTAAGATTCACCTAAGAATTTCAAAACATCCTCCAACTACATTATTATTTATTAAGACTAAATATATCAGGCATTACTTACTCATCAAGTACTTACTGAGTACCAATTATGTTCTAGGTGAGACAGAAGAGTAAGACAAGGTCAGTATTTCTACAGGGATTTAAGAGTGCAAGGAGCCAGAGGGCCCTGAGATCAGTGTCTGTTCTAACTGGCAGTGTGGCCTGTGAGAGGCACTTGAAGTCCTTTAGGACTCCTCATTCATAAAAGGCTATACCGCTTACCACCCACCTAAAAGAGACACTGCGAGGATTACAATAGCCAACATTAGATCTGACACCTAACAGGTACTGAACAAGTCATGTTTCTGTATGGAATCTACAAGTGAGAGAAAGTGGTGGCCTTAACCTAATATTATCGAGAGCCAATTATAAAATCACATGCTCCCCTTGCAGCTATTTGCCAATCTTAGAGATGGAAATACCAGGCTATCACAGTTTGACAGCCATTAATCATAAAAAATAAACTACTCACAAAGCTGGCACGCACCTTGGTGGTACCTGGGTTCCATTCCAGCACTGTCCAAAAAAACCATAAAACAAAACAAAAAAACCTAGTCCTTTTGTCCTTGTACAAAACAGTTATACTTTCCATATACTTGTGTATCATTCTGCTAGGAGAAAATATTAAGACCAGTTAACTAAACATTCAGGGTGCTCAGTAGTTTAATTTTCACTGGAGTGGGGAAAGATGGTATTTTGGGTAATGCACTACAAAGAGTTTGCTTTTCATTACTGGACACAGTAAGAAAGAGAATTTCTGGACTAAATTCTGGACAGTGCTGATGCCGACATGATCCGGTTCCTTCATCAATGATGGGAAGCATGGCTGCATCCTCAAGAACATCATCGTGCTCTGGAGTCCAGACTGCCTCAGTCTGAGTATCAGGCTCCCTACTCACCGCTATGTAAGCTTGAGCTGCCTACTTAACCTCAAAGACTAGGTCTACCATTTGTAAGATCAGGAGCATCTGTCTCCTGGGTGCTAGGAGGACCAAATCAAACAGTAAGTGCTCACTAACTGATGACTATTATCTCCTTCAAAGCACTCAATTGCTTTTTCTGCATTTTTCTTACTTCTTTTCCTAAAGTCTTATTACATGCTATTTTGCTTTAATGACAGTGGTTACCCAGAGTGACACTCAGGAAACCGGATGGCCTCGTTTAAACTGACAATTACACAGTCTAAGCAGAATTAAGATAAAATCAGTAATAACGCTCATTTTACGTGCTTATATTTTGTTCCATTTTTATAGATGACTACAATGTTTATGCATCTAATCATTTCATAAATACTGAGTGCAGACCAAATATAGGAACCTAGGTTGCCATCTTACATGAAAATAACTTTCGCCTCTGGGAAATCACTACTTTCCCTAATATTTACCACAAGACATTTTTACAGTGCGTAAGGAAAGAACATACACATGGACACTGTTTCACCCAAAACCAGAAATCTGCCTGAAAGCACAAGTATTTTCTTATAAACACTATTTTTAAAAAACTGCTCATGAACCAATTGTTACAGCTTCTAAGTACCCACCTAACAAACTGGCATTTTGGTTCAAGTCTTAATTGGGCAAACTGGATTTGTGCTACTAGAAATTTGTTCAAAGGGGAATATTCAATTCTCTCAAATACGTGAAAATCACACAAGCCAATTTGAAAAAGATTACTGTATAAACTAAAGTAAATCAGCAGCTCCAGGAATAATTTCAGCAATAACCTCTTAAGCTGAAACAAGCACCAGAGCACACGGCAGTAATTCCTGTGCTGTAGGTCAAGAGATGGAAAGGTATGAGATAGTAACCGCCCTGCAGGCCTGAACAAGGCATCTGGGGTGGATATAACTACGGTTCATCAAGTCCTCTCAGATCTAAAGAACTAAGTTTCTTCTTGTTTTTGTACTTCGTGATATTGCTGAGCTCAGGACTGCATTACAAAACTGTTGCTCTCTGGATTATTCCTGGACGTAAGATACACAAAAACTTCAGAAAGGAGCAAAAACTTAGAACGCAGGAGAAAAAAAGTGCTTTGAAATTCAAGGTACTGTTAATATTCAATATATTGATGGCCAATCCCTAAGAAAGTAATTTTCAAAGATTTCCCGTTTTCGGTCATTCTCCTGTAACTGAAAGATGAGGAAACACTCAGAAATATTAAATTGCTTATCCTGAATTACAAAGTTTTACATTAAATGCTGTAGAGCATCTCAGAACCAAGGACTGAATGTAATTTCCACAGCCCCGCACTGACTCTCAAGGTGCGTTAACAAACTTCTATTCGTGAGCTGTCTCAAGACACGATCTTATGCGCTCCCCATAAATTCAAACCCACTCGGCAATCCCAGGACCTTTATTCTGCGCCATCTATGCAATCCACCCAAGGAATTAAACCACTGCAAGTAGGGTATGTCAAGGAATCGAGTGTAATTACCTTTCTGATTTCATCCAGCACCGTTTCAAAGGATTTCTTGTCCATCTTGACGACCGCCTCGCCGCGTTTAAGTTATACTTTCAGTTACAGAGAGCTCATCCCTGTTCTGCTCCGTTGACGGCAAAAAAGGTTTAGAGCTGAAGAAGAAAAGCACTCTACGAGCAGGAGAAAAGAGGTAGAGTATTGCAAACGCCGCAAAAATTTCTAAAAACTGACACTCAGAAAAACTTTTTATTAAAAGCAAAAGGCAGTCCCGCCGCGCTTCTTCACACAAAGCTTCGGGGAAGAGCCGGTGCTCCGAGTCCCGCAGAGAGACCGGAGGCGGGAGCCTGCGCGGCGCCGTGCGGGGCGGCGAGGGCCGGGCGCGGCCGCC
>NW_004955431.1:7286257-7288751 GCF_000276665.1 Chinchilla lanigera | reverse complement strand
GCACCTGTGCCCGGGCCCGGCGGACGGCGAGGAGGGAGGCGCTGGCCTCTCCTCACCGCGGCGCTCCAGGAACCGCGGCCCGGCCCGCGTGCATCCCCCGCCGCTCCTCCCGACTCCTGGGTCCCGCAGCCCCGGCAGCGGACGGCGGGACAGACTCTTTGTTACCTAGCGTCCGCGGTTTCCGGGTGCGGGCCAGCAGCCGGAGAGCAGCCGGAGCCGGGCGAAGGGGGACGCGGCCTCGCGTAGGGGGACTCGCGAACACCCCGGCGCTTTCCAAGCCAGGCGCCCTGCCGGGTCACCCCTACCACCCCCACCGGCGCTTGGGGACTTTCAATAAAGCCCGTCGCGCTCGAGGACGCTCAACTCTGCGCCGCCAGTCTGTGCGCGGTTTCCGGAAAGCCAGCGGAGGGGTCCTGATGTGGGAACGTAGGCACCTACAGCGGATGCCTGGATGGTTCGAAATTGATTGTAGTTTGCAACCTTCTTGGAGTCTGGAGGACGTTTTGTTAGTGTCACTTCTTCTATTTGTCAGATGTTAGCGCTATACCGTGATTCTTTGCAACAACAAGTTAAAAGAATAAAGGACAAATGTGTGAGGCATATCTCTGGGCACCCCTATTTTGGTGGCCACGAGACTGCGGCTTGGACCACCCCGAGGGGTGGGGAAAGGGTGGTCACCGGCTGGGCTTTTTGGCCCCGACATGGGGGCGGAGACCCGGAAAGGCACTAGAAACCCGGAACCGATTTTCTCAGGTCTTCTTGGGTGTAAATCTGTGCTTCTTTCGGTTCTCAGTGTCCGCGCCTTCAGGGGAGGGAAGAGGAGATAGCTAGGGGCTTCGACCCGGGGGTCCGAGCTGGCTCTCTGCAGCGACGACGCACTGCGCGCCCCGAGGCTGCCGGGCGGTCCCCGGTGACCGTGCACTCCGCTGTTGCTTCGTTCTAGTAATGGCCAAATTGTGGGTCTGCGCGGCCGGCGCCGGGTTTTTTATTGCATGTGTGGTTTTGCAGGAGCGTTTCTGTGGCCCTGGGGTGAGTCGATTAGTGAGCAGATCGCCGTCGGGTAGTGTGGATGGCGCTGACGTTGGGTGGTGGCCCCGGTTCCCTCCCGCACCAGCTCGTCCCAAAACCCGGACGTGAGGCCGAGCCGCTGACAGGTCACCTGGTCTGTTAGTGTTACAAAGTGTCACTGTGGATGGCATTTGCTCTTGTTCCTCGACTCCTACTGCATCCTCGAATAATTTACAGACCTTATTGTGGCCATTTTGGTCTGCAGGCTTGTAAGCCTATTTCTTAGGAATCATTTCAGTCCAGCAAGCTTCAAACCCACCCCAGCCCACCGATTTTCTTATCTAGAGGGCAGACTGAATTTTAATCTTCTGCTTTTCCGTAAGATCTTAAGGAACTTTGCTTTTCAAGTTTCCTGGAGAAGGGAGAAACTTCTCTACCGGCTGGATTTGGGTTGGCCTGATTATTCAGAATACTTCAGTGGAACAACATTTTGTGTTGCAGTTGATTCTCTCAGCGGATTAGTTTATGTAGCTCAAGTAAGTAAAACGGGAATTTTTTTTAAAAAAGATGAACACAAAGTAAATTACAGACTTTGTGTTTTACTGTACTAAGTCACCGTATACGTTTCTGGTATGCTACTTAGGAAGCTTTGGAGGTTTCAGGTAAATGTTTTGATTTTGAACATGATATTCTGTATATATTGTTAGGTTTTGAAGTGGGTTTTTCAGACAATACTAAATTTCTCAATTAACCTTTCAGTTTTGTTTCTCTCTGATAAAATGAAGACTACGGTTGCTTAAGACCGATCCTATCTAAGCAGTTATTTTTGCATACCTTCAGAGAGGGGATAACATCCCAAAAGTGTTAGTGTTCACAGAGGATGGATATTTCCTGCGAGCCTGGAATCACACAGTCGACACACCTCATGGTATGTTTGCAGCCAGTGCACCATATGAGCAGTCCGTCTGGATCACAGATGTAGGAAGTGGTATGTGTAGTCGTATCTATTGACTTACCTTACTGGAAATCGCATCCTTGCCCATGCTCTTGCTTGTACATTTTAAAGTCGGAGTTGATAAGAGGCCTTTTCTCTTTAAAACTATCAGTTACTCTTCTCAAACTAAGTCCACACCTCTTCTGCAGTGCCGGATAAAATGCCAGTCTTTTGAAGGAGAATTAATAGAATCACGGGCTCATTTTCTTTGCCGGTTCTCTTTCAAAAGAGATTGTGCTAAGAAGCCATGACTGCTCTGTTGTCCAGAGTGCAGAGAAACTGCTAGTCATGTCTGAGCCCTTCCCACCTGCAAATATTTTCAGTAAACAGTGCTGAAGTTAGAAGTAGGCGCGATTGAAGTTATAGGTATGGCGGAAGTTTGCAGAGAACGCGGTTCGTTTGTGCCTGTGAACTGAAAGCAAGACTGGAGAAGGGCCGGCGTCCCCTTGAGAACTAAGGAAGGTATAGGATCTTTTTTTTTTTTTTTTTTTT
>NW_004955431.1:7266107-7285812 GCF_000276665.1 Chinchilla lanigera | reverse complement strand
AAATAAATTAATAAGGTCTAAGTTTTTATAAGTCACTCCATTCCCGTACCACATGTCTTCTCAGAACTCAAAAGATTTCTGGGCCTCAGATAATGGAGAAACCACTTACGTGAAGGTGTATTTTAGATGGGAAAATGTGGCTAAAACAAAAAATCTAGAATATCCCAGTTTATTGGCAAACTATAATGAGATTTGACTATTTTTACTCTTTCTTCCCCCAGAATCACTGCTAAAGGTCTTGTCTTTGAATTCATTCTGTTCATTTTATTCTTTTTTTTATAAGAAAAGCTCCCAGAAGTAAAAAGAGCATAACTTGTCTCACGTTTTCCATGATAGCCTATTTTCCCACCAACAGATCTGGTTGCGATTATGTTCTTTTTCCCCATTTTTAAAAGGAATAGATTTTTCTAATGAAAATATAGCTGCAAATAAGCCATTTTCTTAAAAAAATTATTTACTAGTATTTTATCCTGTTTGTTAATTCTTCAGATACTTTTGAGGTTTGCTTTCTCTGGTAATATTGTTTTTTCTTATTATGGCTGTGTACTTTTGCTTAAGTGTCCAAATCAAATATAATAATAATAATACGCTTTTCAAGATAGAATTGTAATGCTAACTGTTTCAGTTTATTTCTGGTAAGAGTATATTCAGTTAGTCTTTTGCATACCTATCAGTTGTATGCCTTCAAGTTTATTTCTCTTAACTGCTTTATAATTTTCCCTTCTTTATCAGTGTTCTACTTTATTCTTTCGCTTATAAGATCATTTTACCTCAAAAGTTATTTTTGTCTTAGGAAAGGGAAATTTATGGGTTCAATTTTGAATTTGTTCCCACTAGAAGAAAATACAGTTTTTTAAAAAATGTTTTATTATGGAGTTTTTTGTTGATCTAAAATTTAAGATCTGTATATAAGTGATTGAAATAACAACTTGGAGTGTAAATTGGTCCTTTATACATTGCTTCTTGATTTCCTTTTACAAGCAATGCTTTTTCAAGGTCATGAGATTAAAAAAGAAAATGTGGCACAAGTAACTTGTTCACCGTGAACTTTCTATGTGCATTGATTTTTTGGTTTATTTTTCAATTTAGAGTGTCCTTATTTTGGAGTAATTAAGATTTTAATTCATAAACAAATTTGGCCATAATAGATATTCTATTTCTGGTTAGTTATAATAATAAATTATATGAGCCTATCAACCTTTTCTTACTGTTTAATCCTTCCAAAATTTTGTTCTCTGCTTATTTGAAAGTTGGATGTTGTATAGTGGTTTTATTTTTGTCTGTCTGTCTTTACAGGATCCTACGGTCATACTGTTAAGAAATACAATTCCTTTGGTGATCTTGTTCAAGTCTTGGGTACTGCAGGCAAAAAAGGCACTGGTTTGAATCCCCTGCAGTTTGATAATCCTGCAGAATTATATGTAGAGGACACGGGAGATATTTACATTGTGGATGGAGATGGAGGATTGAATAACAGATTGATCAAACTGTCTCAAGGTATACGACTTAATTTTATGTGGTATTGTGAAATATGATTTTATAAATTAGACTTAATGTGTGTAATACATAGTGTAATATTATAACTGTGTTAGAAATGAAGTTGTGTGTAACGGACTAGAACACATTACTAGGAGAAAACTGAAAGATAGTTGGACGGGAGTGCCAATAATGCATGATTCTGCTGTCCTGGCTCCTTATACTTCACCGATGGCCGGGAGGTTCCTCCATAAGGAACTGGAGAGACTGAGAATTTATAGTCAATTTGAGGTAAGTGGATAGCCTACCCAACTAAATGAAGTTAGGTATCCATAATCCCAGAGTCAGATACTTTACAAGCTAATTAACCAGCCATATTTTCATATGTGTCCTCAGTACAAAATAGCAGTGAAGATGGGTCTGCTACGGATGAGACAGTTAAATGTAATCTATGGTAATGATTTTGAAAATCAAATGGAGATTAGAAGAAGGAGAAACTAAATTGACTAGAGAAGTAGGACAAGATCGATTTCATGAAGTACTCCTTGAACTAAATTGGTTTTGGTGGAGGGGGACTGGGGTGGGCGCAGTGTGCCTACAGGCCTTAGCCTACCAGGTCTACAGGTAATCATCAGCAGGAGTGAGCTGAAAATGCACTTTTGGAACGGCGGTGAATAAGATTTGGGATGTGTTTGAAACTTACCTGAAGATTTTAGAAACTGTATTTCGCCTATAGCACTGGTGGTGTTTTCTGGGACAGGCATCCTGTAGGTTTACCACCACTGGCCTGTAGAGTCTCTTTGAAGTTTTTGGTACAAGCATGATTATCTAAAAGCAGAGGTTTTACAAGAAACAGTATTATATTGGATGTACAGAGTCTGCCAAAAAATGTGTGCACACTTCAGGAAAAAAGAAAAACTTGTATGAATATTTTAATACTAAATTTGTTACGATGCCCTAAGTTAACTATTGGCCCCTACACTTGCAGCTGACGCTCAAAGTGGTGGCCGTCAGCTTCCAGACGTTCATTAGTATGGTGAACTGCTGCTTGGTAACCTCGGTGAAAGTGTCCATGGAGATTGCTGCACATATATTTTCAATTTCTTCTCTACGGGTCTGCAGTGCAGTGGGCTTCTGTGATATCTAGGGGCCCTCATATGGGGTAACACCGTCTGTTGTAAAACTTTGTACTATTTATCTTTTCCTGAAGTGTGTATATGTTTTCTTTGGCAGACTGTGTTTCTAATGAGTTCCATTATTTGGAGGCTAGGTAGTCAATTTATCACTTAGCAGTGAATCTGATCAGTAACAGCTGAAGGAAGGTGGCATAGAGCAAAGCAAGAATCTGAAAAATTCCATGAAAGAAAGAAACATAACAAATTTAGAAAATAGGTAGGATTTCAATATATTAGGCGCCGTGGCCACCATTAAAAATTGCTTCACAGTGGTTCTAAACAAAATAAATTTATTCTCAGCATTTGGGGATCCAGAAGTCTATAAGATGGGTGAGGCCCCTGCTAGTAGCACTAGATGAGAATTCTTCCTGGGCTCTCCTGGCCTCAGGCATACGTTGCCTCGAATCTGGAGCTTCATCTTCCCTGGCCCCTTCTCCAGGTCTTTGTGTTTCAAATACTCCTCCTTTCCCTTTTAAGGATTAGGGCCCAACTCTAAATTCATGATGGTCTCATCTCAAGATCCCTACTTTAATTTCATCTGCAGGTGTCAGAGGTTAGGATATGGGCGAATGTTTTGGAGGGCCGCAAACTGTAGACTAGTTAACAAGGGAGACACACTATAAAAACATAGTGTGAGTTTTCAAGCTCAATGAAATGAGATCACCAAATAACAGATAAGTTGGAAGGAAGAACCAGTTTGAGGAAGAGGCTGACAGAAATCCTAAACAATGATTTTGAAGCAATCTTAAAAAAATTCAAGTGGAGATAATGAAAGAAGTAGGTTAATTGTTTGAAGCAGTGTACAAATTAGGCAAGCGAGTATGTGAGGCCAGGAAAGCATAGGTAAGTCAATGGAGACATAATTAAACAGTGTTTTGCAATTTGAAAAGCGTAACATACAAATGTGTAAGGCATTCTTTGTGGTGCACTGACCATATACATTTATTGTTTGCAGATTTCATGATCCTTTGGCTGCATGGAGAAAATGGGACGGAGCCTGCCAAATTCAATATACCTCACAGTGTTACGCTCGATTCGGCTGGCCGGGTAAAAGCACAGTGTCATTGTGTCTGGGACAGTGTTGCATGTGCGTGTGTGCGCACATGCATGTGTACAAGCGTGTCTAGATCTGTGCCTCTGGGCATGTTTGTATAGATCATTGTTATATTCGTGTTTGTGTCTGTGTGTTGATTAGTAGGTAGGTCTGAGCAGTTCCTCCGGAACTGGGTACACACATGTACTTTCTTTAAATGTTGGATCCTGTACTGAGGGGATTCCTCAGGTATTTAGTGATGAGCAAAGTAGATGAGAAAGAACAAAAAATGGATGCAAACGAAGTTATCTGAAAGGAAGTGTTGCCCTCCTACTAAAAAAAAAAAAATAGGTGTTTCAGTGGTTTCAATTTATGAGCAAAGGAAGTATTGATCAAAAAGGACTGAGAGAGATTAATCTTTTTCTTTGCAACACTGGGGATTTAGCCCAGGGTGTTTGAACTGAGCTATATCCCCATTCATTTTTTTTAATTTCCTACTTTGAGAGAGGATCTTGCTCAGTTGCCTAGACTGAGCTTGAATCAGAAGTTAATCTTGAAATCTTGCTCCACTCCTGGAAACAGCTTTAGCCAGCAAATTTCGGTGAAATTCTCTTTTTCTGTCCCCTTCTACTACCACCTTTGTGGCTTGTACCCATCTACTAAGCAGACATACCACTTTGGCATTACGTTTCCACACCCAAACTTCCATCAAGCATTTTTATATTAAGTTCTCGTTTTCTGATAGCGGCCTGTAATTCTCTATTATGGTGATTGTCATGCTGTATTGTAATCATTTAATTGTCTGTTTCCTCTAATAGGTTTAGGCTATATAAGGGCATATACCGAACCTCTTAATATCTTACCGCTTGGCGCATAGTAATCGTGTGTGTTTGTTAAATGACAGAACATCTTGTGTCATAGTAGCTATATCAGGCTACTTGCCCGTATGCCATTAGACACTTAGTCTGTTTCCACTTTGGATTTTGTGAGACCCAAACAACCTTCTAATTGGGATTTTTTTCAATAATAACAAAGTATAAATGTTTTGATCATTAAATTTTCCTATCTACCATAAGAAATGAACTGACCAGATGAACTTTATATATAAATTGAGCACTAGAAGTTAGAGTCCTGTTTTTACTTCCGTTGTGGACTAAGAAAAAGTCCAGATTTCAGAGCATGAGACACCTAGCCCCAGGTAAATTCTCCATGGTTAGCAATGTCCTGAGAGGCCTCGGAGATCATTTGCTGAGAGTATTATGGCATTTCTGAGTCACAAGGATGACTGTTAAGATCTGTATGATTGTGCTTTTTCTAATAGAAATACTATTGGGAGCACTTAAAATAATTTAACTTATTTAATTCTCACCACAACCTTATATGAAACGCTTGTTCCTTTTAGAGTCAAAGCTTGTTTTTCAAACAGAATTTCCTGTGATCAAAATTTGTTGAGTATTAAGTAGAAAAGAAAATGCTGCTAGTCTGTATAGCTGTGGTGGTGAACCTATGGTACGCATGCTGCAGGAGGCTGTTATGTATCACTGAATGCGCTGAAAGGATTCACCATCACTACTATAAATATCAGGGCACTCTAGGATGCAAACTGTATTTCTTCCTTGGTCATTCGTCTGAGACACAAAATCCTCCTCACTTTTACTAAAGAATCACAGATCACGAAAAGACATTGAGAAATTATTTACTTAGGCATCAGAAACTGAAATGGGATCATGAGAATTTGTTTCTGCTTGGAAAGGAAGTCAGTGGCTACCAAATTCACACACATTGATAGAGTTGGGGTTGCCCTGAAAAATGATCCCTGAATCCACAAACCCAAGAAATTCAAAGAGTCTGAAGAGGGATGTAGGATCAGCAGGCTTCGCCTTTCCCATCCAGTTCATTTTTTCTCTCTCTAGGCCTCCCTACATGTCATCAAAAACCATCTCACTTTGTGTATGCCATGAAGTTGCCCACAGACAATACAGGAGTGTCGTTTGGAATGAATTGGGCTTCCTCTTTTATACCAACAGTTTCCTAACTCATGACAGCATATGACAAACCCAAGGGAAACATTTTATCATACTTTATGTGTTACTAAACTCTCCCAGCCTGTATCTTATTTAATGCTTGAGAACTTTAAACAGAATGTAGGTTTAGTAATACAAGAATAAATAAGTACCTCCCTTGCTGAGTTCCTCAGGAGCGAGGCTGCTTTTGTTTAATGTCCTGTTGCCCGGCCCAGGAACTGGCAGGCTGATGGCACGCAGTGAAGGTGAACTTTGTTAGAAGAACGAAGACTCCTTGTTGCTTTTTACTATCAATCCTCTCTGCTTTACAGGGGCCTACTCAAGTTTTTTTAGTTGTTTTAATCACATGTCTGGTACCATAGACAGAGCATTAAGACAGCAGTTAGATTGTGGTTCTGACACGTGGAAGTGCAGTTCAGACAGGCATTTAACCTCCCGGATTCAGGTTTTCCTCAGCTGAAAATGGGGTTTATAATATGTTCTTTGGGGTCTTTTGAGTACTGAGATACTGTATGTGAAACTAATGAAAATAAGCACTTTTCCTTCTTCTCATGTAGTGAATCTTTCCCCAGTTGATATGCTTTTGGTTTCTCAGGTGTGGGTTGCTGACCGAGGAAATAAAAGAGTCCAAGTATTCGATAAAGTCACTGGGGAGTGGTTAGGGGCATGGAGCAACTGTTTCACGGAGGAAGGACCTTCTTCTGTCAGGTGATTATTTCTTGTTATTTTGAAATGCTTATTTCAGTTGATTTGTGTTACTTCCTCTATTAGACAGGTGAAAGTGTAAAATCTTCACTGTAAATTTTAAGCGGAGGGTCTAGGGATATAGCTCAGTGGTATAGTGCTTGTCTACCATGTGCAGGGCCCTGGGTTCAAGCCTCATTATCATCAAAATAAGAAAAAAAGAAAAGAAAAGAAAAAGCAGGTGGAAATGGATTGAAACAAGTGATAAATTTTATTTTTGAATCCCAGGTAAAGTAGAAGCAGTTAAACTCCCCGTGCTCCATGGAACCCCAGTGTCAGCGATAATAAAGATATGCTAGATGTCTCCTGTAACCTTTGGCAAAGGTTTAAACAAATAAAGACAATAAAAGTTTGAATGTAGTTTAGAGTTCTTTAGTTTTATCTTGTTTAATACTGTTATATCGACAATTTTTGTATTTATTTATTTATTTATTTATTTAATTTGGTTTTTCTCCAGTACCGGGAACCGAACTCACGACCTTGCACTTGCCAGGCAGGTGCTTTTGCCGCTGAGCTAAATCCCCAGCCCCTAAATTTTTGTTTTTAAATTTAAACTAATCTGTGTCTCTACCATCGCAGACCTGGTACATCCCTCAACAGCATTAGATCAAATTTAAATTCTTACTAAAAGAATCATTCAGCAGATCGGTGCCTACTGCTGTTCAGCGCTAGAGGAACGTCAGTGTGGAGAAAGTAAACGTGTATGGTAACTGTGCTGTGTCATCTGCCCTTCCCTTAGATTCACTCCGGATGGGAAGTACTTGATTGTGGCGCAGCTGAACCTTAGCAGGCTGTTGGTTGTGGCAGCGCCCCCGGTGGGCAGCGTTGGCGACTGTTCTGTGATCAGCACCATCCAGCTCCCGGATCAAGTCCTGCCACATCTCCTGGAAGTGGATCGCAAGACTGGAGCACTCTATGTAGCAGAAATCGGGGCAAAACAAGTACAAAAATATGTCCCTGTGAATCGCTATGTGTCTGTGTTCAGTACATAGTGTTTTTTTCTGGAGATATTTCAAGTGTCCGTTCAAATTCTCAGATTTGTTAATTGTTTAAAAATGGGCTTCAAGCACAAAATTTTACTTTTGTCTGATCTAGTTACACAAAGCTCTGTCTGTGGGTCATTATGTGTCACATTTCATTGCCATTGTGGGACTCAGGTTTATTTACTATGTGCATAAGGATATTTTAATGAAAGAAATGTGATTTTAAAAATGGAATCAGAGAGAGAGAAACCAAGATTGTAGCCTAGTTACTAGCCCTGATAGATTAATTCTTCTTGGTTAAAAAATAGGAATAAAAGTGGCTTGCTAGGATAATTCACCGAATTTCATGTGACGAACTAAGTGTAAACCTCCAGTTTGTTGGACGTGTATAAAATGGGCCACCTGAGAGACTATGGCAGACATGGGGCACTGAGTCATCTGAGTGCTCGCTGGGGGGTAGATAGTGAAGCCACGAAATGGAGCTCACACTCACGAAGACCCTGAGCAGCTTACAGTCCAGACGGGAGACACAGGCGACAGCCAGCACAGTGGCAGCTTCACGTGTGTGTGCTGGGACTATAAAGAAGATCACCGGACCTGAGCGAGACATTCATGGCGACGACAGAGGACGTCAGCTCGAGCTTGGACTGAAAGTCTCAAGAGGAAGCAGTGTGGTCCCAGTAGAGAGTTCTAGAAAGATATAAACTGGCCATGAACTTTTATGTGCATTCAGGCCTTTTTTATTAAAGCTCAGCTTAACATGGATTTTTTTTTTTAGTTGTAAGATCTTCATGTCGGCCCTTAAATAATGCAATACAATGGCTGGCATCTAAGCACTTTACCGAAAGGAGTTCTTAAAAGTAAGTAAAAATTTTTAAAAGTTGATCTTAGAAATAGGACCCCTCCTCAATGCTTTGTTTTGGTACCGGGAATCAAACTCTGGACCTTGGGCTTGCAAGGCAGGCGCTGTGCCGCTGAGCTGCATCCCTGGCCCTCAGTTCTTTTTAAAGCATGAAATAAGTTTGTTCCTAAAATTTGTCTACCTCAGAGAAATTCCAGGGTTCTTACATGGATACGTGCCAAACACTTTGAGTTACCAGGATGGAAACTTCCCTGCCTCTATTTCCACATCCACCCCCCTTGGTCTGAATATCAGCTTCCTCACTAGAGTGATTTCTGAGTTTGTCCCGGTGTATTCTAGGCTTTGGTGGAACTTTGCCATGTCACAGTCTTTCAGACCACTCTGCCCCTCTCTGCAGTCAGCTCCCCTCTGTGTCTCAGGGTTTTACTGTGAATGCCATAGCATATCGAAGTCTTGACTGACTTTGCGAGGTGCCTATTCTGCCTGGGGGTCTGTTCTCCAGGCTGAAGGCCCTTGTCCTAGTTCTGATGCTTTGGAGCGTGTCATAGTGCAGCTAGGAAGGCAAATCAGTAGCAGCAGCAGACCCAGTCCTGTATCCCAGGGCCACTGAAAAATGTGCTGTGTCCCTGATGGGACAACGTCATCTTGAAGGAGTTCCTTAGTTTGCTGTCAGTAACATGGGAGCGTCGTCGTCTCTCCTGCATGCATGCTGTGGGGATCGTAGGTGCAGCAGGTGTAAAGGTGCCTTGTTTGTTCTAGGTGTGCTGCAGGCCTTTATTAATGGCTCTTTAAGAGTCCAGAGTGCTAACCATTACACAATGGAACCTAACAGCTCTTCCTAAATGTGCATGTACATGATACCAAGTGCAAGGTTTGCCTTGATTTTGTATTTAGGCTTTTACCAAAGCGCATCCTGATGAACCTTTGTGCATTTAGGCTATTGTGATCAGCTGATCAGGATTTAAAAGAATAATTTGAGGCTGTGTTTTTTTTGTTGTTTGTAAACCGTGACAAGAAGTACAAATATGTCTTGGAAGGAGTGTAGGTTAAGTAAACTGATTTTATCATTTCTAAAATGTTTTATGTAACTTTTATACCAGATTTTTATAAAACTTGCTGAAATGTTCCTGTCTATCTCATAAAAAGTGATTGTTAACATACTTGAAATTACAATATTTTACTTTTTTCTTTTGGATGAATTAGTTGAATGAGAAATGTGTTTTTCCTTAAAAATGCATATTAAAGTTATGGAAAGAAAAGTGATTATCATCTGGCTGTCCAATTAAAGATTAATTTCATTGTCATAAAAGCAATTTATAGCTTCTTTTTTTCCACTGAAGAATTTCAGCAACCATGCGATCACAGGTTGGTGCTAAGAGAAGATCCCTGTCTTCATATACAAAAAGTGTGAGCTGAGTACTGGTGGTGGTTGTTGGAAGGCTTGAATAGCATAGCTTCATCTGAGATGGTGGGTGGGCACACCTGATGAAGTAACTAGCTCACTGCATTTCTGCAATAGACGTAGAACCTCTTTGTCCCTCTACTGGCTAGGTTTATTCCTAGGAAAGAGATGGGAATTCCAAGGGGACGGGTATCAGAAAACCAAGGCTCCATGTATCTTTCATATAAGAAGGAAACCTCAAAATTTAAGTGGAATTGTTAGAGAGAACTTGGATGCAGTCTAATGCTAATGAAAGAGAATCCATAATTTGTTTTTAGGTCACTAGCAAAAGACTGCTTCAAACAAGGGCCGTAAGGCTGTGACAACAAAGTCCTAAGTTGTATTTCTGTGTTTTTAAACATTCTTGCAGTTGTTTTTTTTGTTTTGTTTTGTTTTTGTTTTTCTTCCGGTACCAGGAATCGAACTCGCAACCTTGCGCTTGTCAGGCAGGCGCTTTGCCACTGAGCTAAATCCCCAGCCCCCATTCTTGTATTTGAAAGCAGGATAAACTGTGCAGCCAGTGTTAAAACTGGGAATAAATTTCTGTGTCTTAGGCTTACTAAAATACATCTGAATCTTAAAAGTTACAAATTTACAGCTAACTTGTTCTGTTCTCTGTGGGGGTGTATTTTCAGCAATAATCAGATAAAACATTTCTAAAGTCAGTAAATCTTCACACAACAAAAATTCGTGAGACAAGCAGCACGAAGTGGGTTAAGCAAGTTTTCTGCCCGAGTCGTTTGCTGCTGTTTGGAAAAAAACACTTCCTTACACCTGCGTCTTTTAGTGATTCCTGGAAGATTCCCTGTTCTGGCACTTTCTTGTGTTACACTGTTGAAACAAAAGAGGGCAGTAAAGTTCTTATGATAAGTACTTAAATGTGAGCAAATGTCCGTTCTTTATACTTTGGCTTTTTAAAATTAAGTCTGTGTTAATCATGGTTAAACCTCTTCCTCTTTTTCTTCAGCTAGTTGACATCCTTAGCAAGTTGGTTTATAGTTGACACATTTTACAAGAGATTTTGGAAATTTTTACGATGTAATTGTACTTTTTTCCTTTAAAAAAATTTCATTTAGTTCAAACCAACAGCCAAAGTTGAGTAACTCACTTGAAACAAAAATGAAACTATAATATGATTATGAGTTTAGTACAATGGAAAACATATTAGAAAAAATTATCTTTTTTGTTACTATTTATTGAAAGCAATTTTGCCTGGTAGTTGCTGATTATTTTATACATAGGAAAAATGAATTAAGACCCAGTCATTTCTGTAATTTGCCTTTATAGAGTAACTCTTCTAAATGCTTCATAACATGTAGATACTTTTTTTTGTGCACAAGAACTGAATGAAATTTGAGCAATGAAAAAGAGCTTTTCTTAAAACATTTCTTCCACTATGAACACTAAAACTGTTAATTTTGCATTAGTGTAATTCACAAAGAAAAAACAGTTTAATACCTAAAGCAAGAATGTGCCTAGGTAGACTAAGTTTTGGATATAGTCTTTACAAGGCTAGATTAATGTGTCACAAGAAGCTGATACTATAAACTTCTCAGTTTCCTCCACTTTACTGCTTTATTCCCAGGAAAGAAAATTTTAGTAGCATTGTTTAATTTTGTTCTTAACCATTATAACTGTACTTTGTTACAAAAAAATTTTATTGTGTGACATTAAGTGCAAATTATGTCACTAAACAAATTTTCTTTAACATTTTTCACAGTTTGTGTAAAGGAATTTGTAAAGGTTTTGGTACTGTATTCAACTGAAATCCTCATTTTTACATAAAGAATTTAGGAACTAAATGTATGTTTTGTTTTTAATCAACATTAATTTAAAAAGTTCTATCCACCTTTCCCCCCTTTGGGGTTTATGTATACCAGTAAATGTGCATGTGTATAAATACATTACGTAAGTTAAAAGCATTCGACCAAATGGATGAGAACAGCTTGGTCAAAACCGTTGAAATTTAACATGGCTAAATATAAATCCTATATGTAAACTCAAAAAGTTATGGAAGGAAACCTGGCATGAAAACAAAGTATTTGAAAAATATTTGAGGTCTCCCAACCAAAGCCATACATATTAAGAAAATGTGTATGGCTTATATCTAGATGTCCCTCTAAAGCCTTAGGTGGGCATAGCTGGGGCTTTTGGGGGTAACCAGATCATGCATGTGTGGCACTGGGTTACTCGACTGATGGGTTTATAGTATGATGTTGGGAGGTAAAGCCTGGAGGGAAGATTAGGTTACTGTGGGCGTGGCCTGATGCATTTTATATATATTATATATATATCCCTCCTCCCGTGATGGCATTTTGCCCTCTGTCCACTACGCCATGGACTGTTTCTCCTCTGCCATGTCCCTGTCTTGGAGCAGCAGACTGTGGACTAAAAGCTCCACAAACTGTGAGCCGAAGTAACCCTTTCTTCCTTGAACTTGTGAGTATCAGGTATTTTGTCTCAGCAATGAGAAAACTAAGACGCGTGTTGCTATATTAGCCAACAGTGATGTAAATATAATGGCAAATTTAAGCGTATCATATAAACAAAGCTCTTTAACCCCAAAGCAATTTCATAGATAGTACAGTGTGCATCTTGTAAATACAGCTTCCTTTTGAATGCTGCATTTTAACAGAATCCTACAAACAGACTCTTCAATCCAAAAGCAGACAACCAAATAGCTTTGAACCCCTCAGAAGGTGACCATGTAGGAAACCGAACAGACTTATTGGGCTTTCCACCAAAACTAAGACAATGAATTGCAGTAACAGTGGCTAGTTGGCTCAGCCTAATAAAAGAACCTTGTCACAAAGCCGTTTAGCAGTGGATTCAGACCTTGATCAGGAGTTTGGCTGACCTGTGCTGTGATCCTAAGCTACAGGCCTCATTGTTTTTCTCATTTGTGGAATAATAATATTTCACCATGGGATTATTGAGAATACAAATAGGATCATGTGCATAAAGTATTGAGCCCAGTTTCCAATACAGTAAGCACTCAATGAACCTGTAACAGCCTCTTCAGCAGATTGAGTATTAAAGCCAAATGTGGCAGCTGTGCCGTATTTGGGCAGTGACACAGATTGGGAGAACGCTGAGGCTAGATGACCTTCCCTATCAGGGTTTTGTCATAGTATTCAGAACTAAAGACATGATTGTAATACAGTAAATGTTCATCATTTAGAAATGCTATTTTAAAAAACATGTTTTTAGTTGACATCGAAGCTGTTTATTCAGCCAACAGATAGTCCACATGTCAGGTACAGGAATACTGTAGTAAGCAAGGTAAGTGCTTTTCTGTGCTGGAGTTATGTTCTAATTGAGGAAACAGAACAGTTGTACAGAAAAAAGTGGGGTTTTGTTTAGAAATTTGTGGTGTATATTAACAAGAGGCAAAAAATTCACCCAATTCCCAGCCTTCTCCCTGGCCATCTCAGAATCGTGAGGCAACAAACCAGCATTCTTCAGGAAGGTGGAAAGGAGTCTGGGTTTTTATATTTGTGAACCACTGCACTGGCCTCGTATTTCCTTTTTCTAGACTTCTTTTTATATGAGATTATTAAAAGTTTCTGTCTTATGCCACTGTCACCTGTTTTTGTGCAGTTGAAACCCTTCCTAAGAAATAACAGTATTGAATGAAGCTGCATTAATTTAGGAAGGATGGATATTAAGGTTTCATATCCAAGATTATGTCCTTTCAGGAGATTTTATCTTTTTTCCACTTTGTATTCATTCTTTCCCTTTCTTTTGTGACATGTAGATTTCATATCAAATTTATCTTATGATTTTTTCCCATTATCGGTTAGTCACTGGGGGAAGAAAAAAGGTATTCATTTTCATGTATCTATTTACCTCAATAAAATATCACTGACTTTAATAAGCTACTTTAATTATGTAGATTTTCTAGGTATTCATCTTTGAAGGTAAAGATAACTGTACAGCTTTTAATATTGTTACTATTCTTAAATTTTAAAAATGTTAGCTATACCATTCATAACAATGTTGGATAATAATGAAGAAAAGGGATATCTTTGTCTTATTTTTTAATGGTCATATCAGTATTTCACCAAGTAGTATGATCTTTACGTTTGGGCAATTTTGTTCTTTTAATCGCAGAATTTTATTTTAATTTCATAAAATGACTTTTGGTATTTATATGACATGTTAATATAGGGGCTGGGGATTTAGCTCAGTGGCACAGCGCCTGCCTGGCAAGCGCAAGGTCGTCAGTTTGATTCCTGGTACCGGAAGAAACAACAAAAAGAAAAAACAAACTGACATGTTAATATAATGAGCTTTAACAAATTTATGTTTTACTACTGGAAAAAAATTTTCCTTGATCATAATGTCTTCCTTGAAACAGTTACTGTTGAAGCAAAGAGGGCAATAGAATTCTATTCATATACATCTTACTATGTTCTACCTATCTCGAAAAGGAATTAATAGTTTCCTTATGATAAAATATTTAGACTACATTAAGATAGAATAATGTCAGAAATTGTAAGGAGGAGAAATAAAAGTACATATATCTCAAACCTGGGCTAATAATAGTTACAGTAAGCATTAAATTACTTCTGAGTAGCTGTGGAAAAAAAGAATTGCAGATATATAATTCTTACCTGATAAAAGCAAATATACCCATTCTTTAGAGAACATTGTTTTTCCTATTTATATTGAATTCATTCTTATAGAGGAAACAAAACAGCACATCTTTGAAATGTCATTTAACATGAAGAAACTTATGCAGTGGAGAATCAAGGATGATGTTTTTAAAAAAAGGATAGAGCCTTTAACCCAGTAGTACGTAAGTGTTTATATTTGGTGTACTCGCCTCTAACTGCATGCATAGTCTAACAGAAGTGAGGATGGTAGTGGCCTGTATCTGTATTTTCCCATGTGGTAGCCTCTACCTTGTGTGGTTATTGAATGTGGCTTATGTGTCTGAGGTGCTGAATCCTACCATATTTTTAATTTAAATTTGATTTGTCACATGTGGCCTTTGGCTGTATTGGAAAGCATAGCAGCATAATAGATGACTCTAGATTTGTCATGATAATGACAGGTAATTTGGTTTTATTCAATATTTTTGTCCATCTTTGTAATTGGCCTTTGTTTTGAGACATGCCCCCCTCTTACTAAACTGAGGCTCTATTATCTTTTACTAGCAGCCCTCCCCATAGGACAGTCAGGGCAACTAAACAGGTGTTTATAATCTGCATTTCTCAAGATACTTCTTTTCCCTGGTGGGTGGCTTAATACCTATTTGTCAGATGGGAGACCAGGAGGTCTGTCACAGGAGAACCTCGTTTATGCGGGCAGTCCCTCATGGCTTTCGTCTGCTCTATGTCCAGCTTGTATCTATCTGACCATCGCTCTAGGCCAGCGCCATGTTCTCCCTGATGTCCAAGGAAAGCCCAGTCTGGGGCAGTCCCTGGTTCTTCATGTGGAAGGCACATTCAGTCCACCACCACGAGAGAAAATGTGTTTAAAATTTTAAATTAATGTTTAAATGTGCTTAAAAATTTCTACAATTCTCCATTCATGGGACACATACATCATTTTAAATTTTCAGGCAAATGTGTGAGTGCTCCCTCAAGGGAAGGAGCAGGAAATTGGGAAGGCACCTCAGTCTACTAGGTGGGAGAGATGCCTCTAAATTCTTCTCTCTGGCCACTGGTTTGAGCCATTTGGCTATAGTATGAGTAGAAAGCTGTGTCAAGGGTGACTAAGCCCAACTTCTGGAATGACAAAGTCAAATCTGTATTCAGAGTAGATGCTGAAGTGACATAAAATTAGAATTCATTAAACCCATCTCCTGCCAATTCCTAGAGATCGTGGATTATCCAGTGTGACAACCCCCCACTCTTAGAGATTTGGAGTTGTATGAATTTTAAATTTTTACTGTATGTGTATGAGCTCAAGGGGCAACAGATGGAAAGGACCAACAAAGAAAATTATTTTGGGATATGAACCAGAATGGCTTTCTTAACCCTCATGCTGGTGACAATACAGATCTTTACCTACTAAATCGCTACTTAGGTAATTTTAACCATGAAAAATTTAAGAGAACCTGGTGTCTTGCACCCACTCCTACATGGGGATTCTGATTTAGGGGTAACAGTCCCAGAATGGGCTACCATTTTGAGGTAGCTACAAAAATGTATGTAACTGAACAAATTGACCTGTGAATGGGTTGTTCACTATTTTTTTCATTTGAACTTTACAAAGTATCTGCCTGCCCCCTCCGCTGACTTTCATTTTGGTATGCTTAATATTGGATTCCTTATTTCTAAAGCATTTAGCTGTTGCCTGAGGTGGTTCTGTAAATCTGATTATAAAATCATGTTACCAGATTTCAGGGGAGAAATGTTCTACTGACATTTTTTTAGCACATACTCTGTCAGGTACTGAGAATTTTTTTGTTTTGTTTTGCTTTGTTTTTATTTATTTTTAATTTTTAAATGTAAAAAAAACCACTGACTCCTATTACTATTTTTAAACATACAGTTCAGCACTGTTTTTCATATTCGTGTTATGTAACGTCTTTTGAACCTTTTCATCTTGCAGAAGTGAACCTGTACTCCTCAAACAACTTCCCGTGTCCTTCTGTCCATTTCCCGGCCACCAGCATTCCTCTTTTTCTTTCCATGATGTGACCACCTCAGCTATCTCCTGTAACTGGAACATTCAATATTTGTCCTTTGTGATTGGCTTACTTCACTCATGGTAAAATCCTTAAGCTCCATGTGGTAACATGTGGCAGGATTTCCTTCTGTTTAGAGGCAACAATATTCCATTGTGTGCCAACGACATCTTTTAAATCCATTCATCTGTCAGTGGAAACATTTGGTCTCCTTCCTCTTGGCTATTGTGACTAGTGCTTCAGTAAATACGGATGTGCAAGTATGTCTTTCAGATCTTGGTTCCATTTCTTTAGAGTACATACCCAGAAGTAGGATGGCTGGATCATATGGTGATTCTATTTTTAAGTTTTTGATGAAACTCCACACTCATCTGCACAGCAGCTGCACCGTTTTACAATCTCACCAGCAGTGCACAAGGGTTCTCTCCAGCCTTACCAACACTTGTTATTTTCTGAGCTTTTGTGATAGTGGGCGTCCTAATGAGTGTAACTTTTGAGCTAATAACTATACGTTGAGAAATATTTCAAAATAAACTTATGGTTGACATGTATTGCTTACTTATTCCTTGGCAAGCACTGCTCTATTTATAATCTATTAACTCAGTCCTCATCGTGGCCTTTGAGGTAAGTGGTATTACTTACCTAACCTTATGTATATGAGGAAACTGTCACAAGGATAAACCTGCTCCACTGGTAAACTGCTGAGAAGGGACTCGAACTCCGGGAAGTCTGGCTCTAAATCTGCGTGTGTAACCATTTTTACAATCTTCTTCTCTCTTAGAGGGACACATGCAGATATAGTATCTGCACACAAATGTATGCGTGTATTACAGAATATCTAGAGCAGTGATGTGATGTTAAGTAGCAAAAAATTAGAATTCAGTGTTACAACACGGAAATGAGTGAAGCATAATTTGCTTTTATATGGCCTTTAAAAAATGATTAATGAGTATGATGGGGAGTTGATTAGGACAGAATATGAAATGGAAAAGACTAGCAGGAAGGCAAAACTATGAAAAGTTCCTTATGGTTACATGTTTATAAATAAATAATAGCATATAATATTCTCTCAGACCAAGTACTCTTCTAAGCTTTCTGTGAGTTGTCTTATTTAATCTTTACAGAAATCATGAAAGTAGGTATTGCTACTATTCTCATGTTACACCCTCGGCAACTGAACTGGAGACAGTTGAAAGTTAAGGATTCAGAGCAGTAAAGGAAGAGCATTTAAAGCCAAGCGTTTGATCTCCAGGGTCCACATGCTGAGCTAATGGTCTGTGCATTATATCAACAAATTCTAGAAAAAAAGCCAGAGCAATACTGATGGTACTGGGGCTGGGGATTTAGCTCAGTGGCACAGCGCCTGCCTGGCAAGTGCAAGGTCATGAGTTCGATTCCCGGTACCAGAGAAAACAAAACAAAACAAAAAATACTGATGGTACTGTTGGGTGGTAGAGTTATGGGAAAGAAAAAAAAAACTATTGAAAACATTTTTCTGTGTAATTTCAAAGAATTTTTATTTTTATTGTTTTACAATCACACTCAGTAAAATAAAAGGGGTGAAATTACCATTCTAGGTTGCAACCCTCCCAGTTAAATGGCTTTTGGCTTCTTTCTTTAGTCTATCCATTTCCACTTTCCCTCTTTCTAAAAGCTCCTCCATTCTAGCACCCCCTAATCAGTATATGTGCATGATAATTTTAAACTTTGGAGACGCTCACTGGTAAATATAAAACTGACTATACGTTTATGCCTGATTTTTTCCCGTTATATCTCCTTAAAGCATCTTCCACATGGCCTCCAGGGTTCCACCTGTCTCTGGGCTTCCATATGCCTCACCGGCTCCCTGTCAGAGTCTTTGATTTTGGCTGCTTCTCTCTCTCTGACTGAGTGCTGGAGTGCCTCCGGGCGCCATGCTTGTTCTTGCTGTCTCTCTGCTCATCCCACCACATGCAGTCCAGTGAAAGTAATTATCACCCAGATGCTAAGGACTGTGACATTAGCATTTGTGGTTCAGAGTGCTCTTCTGTGCTCTGGACTTGGATAGACAGTTACCTCCTTGACATTTCCATGTGGACATTTAATAGTTATCTCAAAGTTACCACGTCCAGCATAGTTACATGATTCCTTTCTCTCCATCTCAGATAGTAGAACGGTGCCAGCATTTATTTACCCAGCTGCTCCTGTGTCTACCTGGAACCCTCTTACTCCAGATCTTTACCTGGGTCAGTCTGTGTATTTTTTCATGTTCTACTCAGATAAAACATCAAAGACACATATGTGAGCCAGTGCTATCATTGGCCTTTGACTACTCTCTCAAGGCCCATTTTTAAAGGCCTGGTCCCAGCCTGTTGCTCTACTAACTGGTGGTGGGGCCTTTAAGAGAGTGGTTTGGTGAGGAAGTCGGGCCATTGAATGTATCACCTTGAAGAGGACACTGGAGCTCCGCTCTTCCTCTCTGTTTGCTTCCTGGCTGCCCTGAGCTGAGTAGCTTCTGCCAGGGTATACTGTGATACTATATTCCCAAAGGAACAGGGCCGCGTGACCATTGACTGCTCCCTCTGCAGCCATGAGCATGACAAAAACCTAAGATAATCAACATAGAAAGTGGAAAGGCTTATTTGACTCATGGTTGCAGAGATTTCGGCCCCATAATTGCTTGGGCCCATTGCTTTGGGGCCTTTGCAAGGCAGTGAGCGTGTGCTGCAGCAAGCTGCTGACCTCGTGGAAACCAGGAGGCAAATAAAGCAAAGAAGAGAAACAGTCTGGCGTCCCACAATCCCCTTCAAGGGCACATTCCCAGTGGCCTGATTCTTCCCGTTAGCTTCACCTCTTAAAGGTTCCCCCATCTCCTGATACAGAGAGCTGTGGGCTGGGGAATAAGGCTTTAAGGCATAGGCATTTGGGGGTCATTTGGAATCTAATCTATCGCCAAGTGTGTCCTGAACTTTTGCTGTAAATAAGTTTCCACTCTTGCCATTCTCTATCCTTTCATCCTACTCTATTTTCTTCATGGCTCTTAGAATTCTCTAACACTACTCATTTATTTTTTACTCTTGTATTACCTGTCTCCTTAACTGCAACATCAACTTTGTCAGGGCTGGTGTGATTTTGCTTGGGTCAGCATCACAGCAGCACATAGTAGATGGTCAATAAATACTCATCAAGTATCAACCACTTGAGTGAATCTCATTACCTTGTATGATAATTTCGTTTTCAGTTCACTGTCGTGTTTTTGAACAGTTCAGTATATTGTTAACCAGGTTAAGCATTTCAGGCCAAAGGATCTCTCAGTGTATTTATGTGGATTCCATTTCAAGCTAGCCC
>NW_004955431.1:7217432-7265846 GCF_000276665.1 Chinchilla lanigera | reverse complement strand
AAATACCCTGCATCCTACATCACATTTTATGGATATCTCCAATCTGCTTCCCTAGTGTTTGTTTCTATAAATTCACCCCAGAAAGTGATTCTTCTCACACCTGATGATTTGTCTGTGTCGAAGTGTCATTCAGTGAAACTGGGAAGACACGAACCATCTCATGCTAGAAGGAAAGAGATACACAGTTTGTTCTGGTCTGAATTATTCCTCCTTCCCCCATGATATCCAAATCCTCTTTCTCTGAAACTGGTGATTGCTACTTTATATGGCTGAAAAGAAAAGTTTCTTGGGATGAGACAATCCTGGGTTCTTTGGACACGCTAAGGTAATCACATGTATCTTTGACGGGGAGGGAGGAGACCTGATAACAGAAGAGAGAAGTCAGGGCAATCATGAAGGCAGAGGTTAACATGAGAGAACCACAGGGCAAGGAATGTCCTCAGCCACAGGAAACTGGAAGAGGTGAGGGATGAATTCCTCCCTGGATTCTCCAGGGAGGGTAAATGAGGACCTGTCTGAATTTTGACTTTTGACTCAGTAATAACTGATTTCAGTCTTACGGCTTTCGGTATTGTGATGATAAATTTTACAACTAAGTTTGTGGTAATCTGCTATAAGAGCCATGGGAAACTACTGGAGATTTGGTACTTAGCAGTGGAGTTCTGCTGTAATATACACTGAAAGGTGGAACTGGATTTGGATTGGATAATGCACAGAAGCTGGAAGAATTTTGAAAAACATAAGGGAGAAGAAGCTTAGGTTACCTGAAACACATTGTTGGTGGAAGTATGGACCTTCAAAGGGGCTCAAAAAGAAATGGAATATAATAACCATTGTTAATTTCCTATCACCTTATTTTCAAATTCTGTATCATTTTTATTGTTTTTTTATTATTGTCTTTAAAATTAAAAAAAAAGAAATGGAAACAGTAGTGAAAACCTGTATTGCCTATATATTATATCAGCATACATAGATTCCAGTAAAAATCTGAATGTCAAATGTGTTGCTGGTAAGGGCTCATGAGGAAATGATCACATTTTTGGAAAATGGAAGCATAATTTCATTATATATTATGTGAAATATACATAAGAATGACTTAATAGACATTACATGGAAATTAACATGAGGAAATTATAAATCATAAGATATCTTTAAATTACTGAAAGAAAAAATTCAATCTAGAAAACTACAACCAGGAAATATTTCTTTCAAAAATAAAAACAAATAAAGATATTTCAGGGAAGGAACTGGTTTTTTTTTTTATTATTGTTTTTGTTTTTGTTTTTTGTTTTTTGAGACAAGGTCTTGCTATGTAGTTCAGACTGGCCTCAGCCTCCCAGGTGCTGGGACCACAGGCGTGTGCCACTATGCCCAGGAAGGAAAGAATTGTTGAGAATATTCATTGCCATCAATTCTGTATTACAAGAAATGTATCTAGATTTTTAGGACAAAAAAATGGTACTGTTGGAAATGTACTTGTCCACAAAGAGATAAAAAGGGCCCAAAATGATAAATGTGGGACTAAATATCAAAGATAAGTTTTCTTTTTAAAACTTCTCTGTCAAAGTTGAATATCTGCCTAAAGTTAATTAATTGATATGTTTGTATAATAGGTATAAATAAAAAGTATGACAAATATATCACAGCAGATGAAATGCAGGAAATGCAACCATACTGTTTAAGATGAAAAGTGGAGTGTCATTCAAAAGTAGGTTCTGAAAACTCGAAGAATATTGTAAATTTTAGTGCAACCAATAAAATGTGAAACAAAAACGTACAGATAAGCCAATAGATTAAGGTAAAAGCCTATGCAAATAGTCAATGCCAAAAGAGGCTGGAAAAGAGGGAAAAGGAACAAAAATATGATAAATAAAAAGCAAATAATGGCAGACAGCCAGTCATATTAAATGTAAATGATATAAATATCCTACTTAAAATTCAGTGATAATAACCAGGGATGATGGTGCACACCTGTAATTTCAGCACTCTGGGAGACTGAGGAGGAAGGACGACAAATTTGAGCCCAACCTGGGTAACCTTAGGACTCAGCAAGACGCCGTCTTAAAATATAAAGGATTGAGGATGTTGCTTATTGCAAAGGTGCTTGGTTTAAGCCCCAGTACAGCAAAAATAAATTAATTAATTAACTAACAAAAAACTGATAATAAAAAAGCTATCGAATGTGTCAGGTGTTCTCATTTCCCTTAGTTTCTCTAGTCATGATTTGTTTGCATCCCAGAGAAAGCAGGGTTAGGAGTTACTAAGGATCAGAACTTGACTAGTAAGAAATGTCTAGTGCTAGGAAAAGCAATGTGGGTGTGACTAACTAGTTTGAACAGAAAACTTAATGGGTGGGGAGGAGTAGTAAACCTTGGTTAGAGTAAGGAGGAGATTGAGCATATATGAAAGACAGTGACAGGTACTAAGTAAGCATGATTTGGATTAAGAAAAATTACTTTCTATGATCAGTTGATATATTATGCAGCATGAGCTTACCAAATTAGGATAGTAATGACAGGCAGCTAAGGCTGGAAATATGAAACACTCCTATCAGTGCAGACTTAGAACAAAAAATCCATCTCCTTTTTGTAGAGAGTAGTCTCCACTGACATCAACTTTATCAACTTGAGCTCTGACAGGAAAGTATTCCTTATCCTCCTTAATTTATGACTCCAAATGAGAATTTTATTCAAGATTATCTCATATCCAGTCTCCCTTCCTGGTGGGCCATACCGTCTGTATGCAGTGGACTCTAGGATGTGAGTCCAAGCGGAAGGCAAGTTCACTGCAGACTAAAATGGGCTAGACTGTCCTCAGTGTCTTGGGCCCTTAATAGGGTGGATGATGGATGGCTCTTACTGAGGAAAGGAGGACAGAGAGGTTTAAGCTCATCAGTAATGCAGCCAACTTCTCAAGAAATGTCTGGAGATCATATTTGAAAGTCAATCTTAAATTGGAATAATGCACATAAAGATTATAGCCTACATCATTTGCATATGTCAGACTTATAACTATTTATGTAGAAATATTAGCTTACAATTCATACCCACACCCCCACACCCCCACACAGACACATACACACACACACGCACACACACACACACAGACTGAATACTACTTTTCCAATTTAGAAAAACATGAAGGGTAAAAATGCTTTTGGGGCATGTGATATGACATCAGGTATCAAGATCATTACTGTTATTTGTAAATAGCCTTTGAAGTATTTAATATTTCTGTCTCTCCTTTTTCATTTCCTCTAGTATCTGTTCATTTCTCAGTTTACACCTAAATGTACCTATTGTTTTCACCTGTTTCCTCAATGTCTTAACCTTCATCATGTTTATAAAATACTAGAGAGTAGAATATTGATATCATTCAAATGCTTCCGCCAGTGTCATGCACATAATAAACATTTGACTAACACAATCACACCTGGATTCAGAGATTCTTCAATGATGGAAAGTAGCAAAGCAGTATGGGGGATTTCCAGTTTCAGATTTGAGCGCAGAGCAGCTATGCTGTCTGAAGGGAAAGATTCTCACCAGTGTTGGTGTGAGCTCAAGGAGAAGAAAAGCCAATTCTTTAGGCTCAAAGAACCCTCTGTGGCTAAGCCTTACACAGTTTTGTCCTTGACTGCACATACAAGGGTACACAGACTGCACATACAAGGGTACGTTTTCATCAGGAGGAGATGAATAAGGGACACACAGGTCTGACAAGAATATGAGCTTCCTGGCTTCTTACAATCGTCCCTCCCAATCAATGGCCCTTGAAGACCTGCAGTGCCACTACCTGACATAATTCCTGTATGGGATGCTGCAGAGAAGTGAACTGGAAGAAATTCTTCCCAGATGTGGTGTTGTACCGAGTCTATTGTCTCACACTGCCTTTGAGCATTTAGAGCTCATAATACCAATGCACTCTACTTAAATTGCCAGCCAAGGCAAGTATAAAGCAGGAAATCCCCGCAAGGTACAGCCCCTAAATGAGGAAGAATTTCACGCAGAGAGCTATCTCCATGCTTGGAGACAAACAGAAGTAAAATTTTCAGTTTAACTCTACGTATCCACAGAATAGCTGGACTACCGCTGAATAGGAATCAGCAGTGAACTCTCGTGAATTTCTTTATTTAAAAGGAAAGAATTTGGAAAAGCAGTGGATGAGGGGCCAATTTTCACATCCACTTGCAGTGTATCTTAGGAAAACCACTTAAGCACTTAATAATAGATACTTTAGGTGTAAACTGAGGAATGAATAGATACTAGAAGAAATGAAAACCACTTAACCAGTTTTTTCTTTAGTAAAATACAATACTACTAGCGGTGTCTCCCTCATAGTATTGTTGTGAGGGTTCAATGAATGGCTGCGTTGGAAGAGGTTAGAACATTGTGTGATCCATAAAAGTAGCTCAGTAAACATTAGTGTCTTGATTACTTTTCTCCTGTTGCTGGGACAAAATACCCAATGCCCAGCATTAAGGAAGGAAGGATTTATTTAGCTCACAGTGTATGGAGGTTTCAGTACATTTATCTAGCAAAATATTTTCAAATCAAAATAGTGTGAACAACCTGTGGTGGACAGAATATCAAACTCATGAGTAAAGGCAAGATCTGCCAGGGCCCTGTTCTAGTCAGGCAGAGAGGTTACCTCAGGCATAAAGGGAGTTGGATCCTATCTTAATTTAAATTGCTGATGTTGTCCTCCTCCTGGGCTTTATTTTTATATGGGTTTTGTTTTTTAAAAAATACTGAATTATAATATTAGTATCTTAATAACCACATTCTTGGCATCCCCATAATTTTGTGCCTAAGCTGAGGGTCCCAGTCTCTCCATCCTAATGTCGGCTTTGGGAAGAGACCAGAAACCTGGGAAATAGTCCTGGGACCTCACTAAATGAAGAAAAGGGCAGGAAGCTTCCTTAAGAATGTCTGCAGCAGGCTCCTTTCATGCATGATCTCCTTGGTTCTGACAGCCACCCTTCAAGGCTCCATTAGCATCAGCTCTTATATAAGGAAGCTGAGTAACAACCTTTCAAAGGTGCAAAGTGACTGAGGCCAGTGTCAGCCAAGGTCTGTCTGCCTCTAGGTCCTGGCCATTCCTGCTACTGGGTAGAATGTGCCGAATAGCTTATAAGCAGAGTTCTTGACATTTTCTCCATCTTTTAGTTCGCAAGCTCTACCATATAAAGACAAGAATCACAAAAAGAAATTTCAATCATTTGTCCTTCTTGAAGCTGCCTGGAAATTTAAACTGTAGCTCCCTGTTACTGATGTTTTTGAATAAATTGTCATTCTTCCCAAGTTACTCATACCTGATATCTTATGAGGAGCTCAGACATAAAGATCATTGATGGAACGCCTTCTTTTTATATGTACGATTTATTACTGTGCTTGACTGGTGTATCACTTGCTAAACCACAGCATATTTGGAACACAAATGATCGATTAAGTGGATTCAACAACACTGTATACTTGTGCTGTAAACCCAGTCAGTTGTTTATGGTAATCTAATCTTGTCTGTCCTGGAAAGAGGGTGGGCTTGAAGTTTGAAGTGAAATTCATTCATGTGACTTTGAATCATTTATTTAAATTTCTCTGCAGCTTGTTTCCTTTTTAAAATAATATAGTACATTTATTATTTTTAATAAAAGTAAGTCTATTGAAATCCTGACTTCCTTAAAGTTAGCACGATCCCTTAATGAAAAAAGTGTATTTTCGTTTCTACCTTGACATCCCGAATGCGAGCTCAGTCAATAAGTCCTTGGTTACCAACTGTAATTAAGACCTAGGGCTCTCCTTGATCAAATAAATGATTAAAAGTATCAATAAATGTCTACACATAGGTTTGGCTCCCCTGATTACTTCATTATTGCATTCTGATCTTGCCATTTTCTTGGTAGCTTTCACAGGTTGGTCTTCT
The DNA here is from genome assembly GCF_000276665.1 of Chinchilla lanigera. NCBI lineage: Eukaryota > Metazoa > Chordata > Mammalia > Rodentia > Chinchillidae > Chinchilla > Chinchilla lanigera. Next base: position 7,259,927 of record NW_004955431.1, on the reverse strand, counting down.
GGACAACTATTAACAAATTCATTGCCGGGCTTGGTCTTGCATACCTGTAATCCCAGCACACTGGAGGCTGAGGTAGGAGGATTGTTAAGAGCTCAAGACCAGCCTGGGCTACAAAGTAAGATCAAGGCCAGCCTGAACTGCATAGTGAGACTGTCTCAAAAAGACAAAAACAAAACAAAAAAATTCATTATTTTGATCTTGTTTATAAATGTTCTATTGAGAACAATAACAATTTCTTCACTAAGACATTAGTTTTTGGCTTTCAAAAACTAACGTCCTTTGAATTCATGGTCTAGGCATACATAGTTATTTAGATAGAATTAATCAAACATATCTTTGAGCCCCAAAAGATTTTGGAGCATAACTCTATAATATTTATTTCATCTTTGCATGTTTAGTGCCAAGCATAATTCTTGGTGTATATAACAGCTTCCTTGGTAGATGATAGTTATTCCTTGACATAAACCGTTGCATGAGAAAACAACTGCAAACACTAGACTTTCCACCACACCATGAGATAAACATCTCTACCCTTCAACAAGCAAATGACACCTGATCTAGAGGATCAGATTGAAAAGGAAAGAGAGAGGACTCAAAAGGCCAAGGATTGATGCAAACCATGCTTTTGACTCATTCAATTAATTTAGGTCAAAGATTACCTAATTCTTATCCTTTACCTTTATTTTGAATATTTGAGTATCTGACCTTTTGGGGAGTTGGTCTTTGGAGAAGTTCATCCATTCCATAGATTGAATTTATTGTATATGAGTAAGGCATTATTTCAGATGCCGGAACCCCACAAAAATTATCTAAAATTCTAGCTCTGTCTTTAAGAATTTCAAATGCTGCTGAATGTGGTGGCACAAGACTATGATCCCAGCACTTTTGGAAGCTGAAGCAGGCGTTGTACAAGTTTGACCCCAGCCTGAGCAATTTAGTGAGATCCTGTCTTAAATAACAATGAAGAAAGGGCTGGGAATGTAGCCCAGAGCCTCAGTGTTTGCCTAGTAAGTGTGAGGCCCTGGGATCAAGCTCCTGTACCACCGGCACCAAAATAAATAGTGAAGACTAATGAATAATAGAGGCACAAAGACAAAAGTTTTAAAATGCAGAGCAAGTACTACAATATAAACATGTCCAAGAATATGCATGAGCAGTTAATTGTTATGATCCTTCTGACTAGGAATATTTAGCAAAGAAGACACAGGAACAAAGTCTAAAGGATAAGTTTTTCAGGTAGAGGACAAGCAGAAAGACCACAGAGCAAGGGAAGAGCATCTGCAAAAATATAGAAGTTGCTGGGCATGGTGGCACACACCTGTAATCCCAGCACTCAGGAGGCTGAGGCAGGTGGATCACCGTGAGTTCCAGGCCAGGCTGGGCTACATAGTGTACTCCAGACAAGCCTGAACTACATAGTGAGAGCTGCCTCAAAAATATATAGAGAGATGCAAAATAATATCATAAATTTAGAGAGTTATAAATAGCTTCCTGGAGCCGGGCATAAAGCTCAGTGCCACAAGCACCTGCCTAGCAAGTGCAAGGTCCTGAGTTTGATTCCTGGCACCAAAAGCATCCCCATAATAAATAAATTAAATTAAATTAAATTAAATCAAATTAAATTAAATAAGTAGCTCCTTATGTTTGGAACACAGAATTCTTGGGCAGGGTATTGGATTATACAGAGAATTAAATCAGGGAGTCCTCTGTATTGGTTGAGTTTTGACTTCATATTATGATTTCTCAATAGTCCTGAGAAATACAGGATATCACTTAGAAAGAACAATATATTTTTTCTTTTCATCCATATTAGCTCATTTTCATTTCATCCAAATCAGCTCACGGAATGAACCCAGCAATGATCCCTGAACTCATGCTGAGGAGTTCTCAAGGGGTAGAAATATGGCAGGTGTTAAGCAGGGGTATAGCATCAAGGTAAGTGTACTATTGGGATGGCTCATATTGGCCACTGATGGGAGGAGGGGAAAGGAGATAAACGGTACAAATGATCAATGTCTGGATTTCTCCATCATGGCGGTAGTTAATCTTACTTAAGAACAGGAGCTGAAATGTGGGTATAGTGGTTTCAGGGGCCGCAAATTATCAGTTGAGTCTAGGGGACTTCCAAAGCTTGTCCTCGTCCTGCTCTTTGGGACAGATTGGAATACAGCTCTTTTCTAGCCACAGCTGGAAGCCCTACAGCTAATGACTGCTGTGGTGCTCACAGAGCAAGACCTGCTGAAGACGATAAGGCGCACGGGGAAACTACAGATTCCTCATTGGCCCCGGTCTCGTCCTTCCCCTTGCAAAAATGCTCTGCTCTTTTTACTAGCCCACCTTTGTTGCCATTACTGTCCCTGGAAACACCCACTGTCCTTCACCCATTGTTCTTGACTCAGGTGTAATGAAAAAATTCCAAGGTTCTGGATACCTCATGGCCTTTTTCTTTCCTGTGAATATCTACTCATCCCAGATCTCTTCCTGTACCTCTATTTCGTGCCTTTCTCTTTCTTCCTGCCATAACCCCATGCAGCAAATTGGGGACACCTTGTGGGGGTCCCTCATAACTGGCACCATGGCAAGGATCTCCAACATAGTGGTACACACCTGTAACCCCAGCACTGTGGAAGTCTGAGGCAGTAGAATCACAAGTTAGTGCACAGCCCAGGCAAAAGCTTATGGACTTACCAAGATCCTGTTTTGTTTTTTTTTTTTGAAAAGAAGAGTTGGGAATGTAGTTTAGTGCACAAGTCCTGGGTTCAATCCCTAGTATCAAAAGAAAACAATTAAACCAGGAATTGGACTAAGGCAGTAGGGATATAATGGAGGAAATAGAAACACAGAACATTGTGACTTTAGAGCCTGTGAGACTTGTATCACACAGGACTGGATGAAAAGAGTGAAGGATCATGAGGCATTTAGAATAACCCCAGACTTCCGGGTGTTCTAGAAGTAAATACAATAGGGTGTCAGCCGGTTCAGAGAATTTAATTTGAGACATGATTTGAACTTGAGATACTTGTGGTATATTCAAGATGAGATGGCTTGCATATATAGTTGAATATCCCAGCCTGGAACTCAGGATAAAAATCATGGCTAACAATGGGTATTTGAGAGATATCTTTGCTAAGGTAGAATTTGAAAACAAACCCTGTAGTTAGCTCTGAGCAGAACAAGGCTGAGAACTGAAGTCTAAGTTTTAACGGGAGAGTTTGAAGAAAGGCTTAGCACATGAGACAGGGAGGAACAGGCTGACAGAGGGTAGGAAGTACAGAAAAGAATAACTTACAGCAGTTATGGAAGCCAGAAGAATAATTTCAAGAGGACAGTGTGGTCAGCCCTGAAACTTGTAAAAGAAAGCTCGAATAATGAAGTGACCACTGGGTTGATAAAAGAGGAGATTCTCAGTGACTTTAGTAAGGACATTTTTGGTGAAGCAATTAGGAAGAACTTAAGTCTATTTGCTATGTGTTGAGGAATCACACATAGGGAGGTAAAAAAAAGGAGAAGGAGAATTAAGTATGATTTTACAAGGAGTTTCTCTGACAGAGACAAATAGGATGGTGGCTAGCTAGAAAAGTCTTCAGAGTTGAATGAATGCATTTACATGTCTCATTTTAAGGTTGGAGAAAGCTGGAAATACTTGCTGAAGAAGCCTGAATTTGAAAATTCAATTGACACAGGAAGGGATAAGAGTCTACAGAATGGATGTGGCTTGTTCTAGTTTTCCTTATGCTTTGAATTCCTTTCACTGAGTGGGAAAGTCAGAAAGAGCATATGGTAACAGAGCAGGAAATGCTTATTTCTCATACCATTACACTGTATTCTCTACAATGACTCCATCTCCACTGCACTATCTCAAGACTTTGAAAATAGGTACATTTGTTATGGATAAAAATACTGTAAAGATTAGTACAAATTGTTCACTCTAACTACACAAAGCTACAATGACTTGACCCCAAAATCAGAATATAGTAGAATGAAATGTTAATTTAATTATCTGAACCTGCACCTTTAGGATTTGTTGTTGCTGTTGTTGTTGTTTTGGGGCTTTTTGAGACAGGGTCTTACTGTGTAGTCCAGAGTGGCTTTGAACTCACTTTGTAGTCCAGGCTGGCCTTAAACTTCCAGAGATTCTCCTGCCTCAGCCTCTTGAGGGCCAGCATTACAGGAGTGTGCCACCAAACCTGGCTACCTTTAGGCTTTTGTTTCATTGTAGAAACTGACTGTCATCAGCTCCCAAATATAATGACTGTTCTTGTGATCCCTGTGTTAACTTAGATACAACAGAAAAGGGAAAGCCTGTCTCTGTCCTATTAGCCTATTAGTAAACAGAGCTTGAAAAGGTTAATATGTAGTCCAGTTTACCATCTTACTCTCAATTTTCAAGTAAAGAGACATATCACTATAGAGGTTTTACTTTATGTGTCTGCAGAGCCTGAGGAGAACATTATGCATCTGGGGTTTTATAAAGGAAAAAAAAAACAGCATTTTTCCTCAGTGTACAATTATTCAGAGACAACTCTTTTGGTGTAATTTTTGGAAATTGTAATGGCAGTCACACAAAGCATGGAAGACATAAATAGCACAAAAAGAAAAATGATACATCACAGGAAATCAAGATTTCACCTCAACAGAAGTAACTCAGGAAAAAAACAGTACTTTGGTTCAGATGGACTTAAAGTGAGACTGCAATGGTGACACCTGGGGACCAGGTACTAACTGTGTTCCTGGGCAAATTCCTTCATCCCTGCATGTCTCTTGTAAATCAGTGTATGCCCCTCATGTAGGTCAGGAATGATTGCAAAAGCCGTTTCATGTCTGTTTCACAGCTATAGCTCCTGAGAACCACAGGATTAAAAGTCGGATGCACCAAGTCTTCTAGATGCAAAAATGAAGTTATGTCATTTCTAATTTAGATATTAGTACAGGGAAAGAATTTGGAAAATGTGTTGGTTTGGGGTTCATTTTGCAAGGGGAGACAATATAATACAGGACACATATTTTATAAGATTATTTATAATAATCACCCAAAGAGTGATATACAAAAGAATGCAGGAAATCTGTCCACACACTATAGACCAAGGGCCTGGATGCCATAATAATGTACTGCGTGAGTCCAGTTGAAGACCTAGAGCTCATAACAATGCCTTCCGCAAGTCCAATTGGAGGCCCAGAGCCCATAACAATATCTCACGCAGGCCTGTTTCATGGATCTGCACTGCGAAGGCCCAAGGGTCAGTGGTGGAAGTCTGTGCCAGCGGGGTGAAGGATCTGTGCTAGCAGGCTGAGGGATCTGCACTGGAGCCAGGAAGCAATGCTCAAAGTAAGAACCAGAGATCCCCTGGAAGGTACCACAGCCATCCTCAGCAACAGTGAGGTCCCGAGCTCCTCTAACGGTAAAGGCAGCTGAATTCCCATCAGGAAAGCCAATGTAGCAAGCTCCTTCAGGAGACTGAGCTGTGCACCTTCTTCTCCTCCAGAGCCAGAAAGTGATGCTCAGAGTGAGAACCAGAGCTCCCCCATGTGAACCAAACCTATTCTCAGTAGCAACAAGGCCCCGAGCTCCTTGGAGGATGAAAACAGCTGAGTTCATCAGGAAGACCAGCACGACAAGTTCCTCCCACAGAACCAACAGCTTCTTACAGCTTCTACCAGCTCCCAACAGCCTCTATCAGCTCCCAACAGCCTCCTTCTCCTTCTCCAGTTCTGCCTCTTATGCTGCTGGCAACAATCCTCAGGGGGGTCTCACATACCATGCTTACTTCAGCTTGGGGTTATAACTTGACCACCATTGGTCAATTCACCACAGAAAAATAACCTTAACTGGCAATAAGAACAGTAAGGACTGAGAGTAAAAATACAGGGATGGAAGGAAGCATGTCTGATTACACAGGGAACACTCTTATGGGCTGAAAGTTGTGTTTCCTTGCAACTTTTAGAGTTGAATACTTCACACTTTTTCTACAACCCCATTGACTAGAGAAGTGGAAAAATTCCATAGGTACAAGCCCATATGGCTCAGGAAGTGAATATAAACAAAGAAAAAGATTAGAAGGAATAATCAGCTTTGAGAAACAAAACATCAGTTGGAAAGAGCCAAGAAAAAAGCAAGCAGTGAGGAAAACCAGCTCAGCCTAGAATCTAGTAATACACATTCAAGCAAAGATGGGTATTCTGTTACTCTTTAATATTAAGTATACTCTATGTATGCTATGGAATTATTCAGCTTTCTTGCTACTGGATATAATATCCAACACCCAAAATGTAAAGAAAGAGAGGTTTACTTTGGCTCTTGGTTTCAAGGGATTCAGTCCATGGTCAGCTGAATCAAAGACAGAAACATCATGATGGAAGGGCATGGCAGAGCCAAACTGCTTAGTTGATGGCAGCTGAAAGCAGAGAAGGGAAACAATGCCAGAAAGGAAGGGGCCAGGAACTAGATATAGTATGCCAAATCACTCCTCTAGGATCCGTCCAGACACACGAAAAAGTACTTTACTAATCCTCTCAGTGGTTCCCAAGCCAATGAAGTTAATAATTGATGGAGACCACTATGAAGCAGCTCTGAATGGGATTTAATATTAACTAATTGGTTTTTCATGTTTATGTGGAGTTTGCCTGAAGCCTAGTTCCTTGTCCAGAGATGGGCAGTTGACTGATAGTAAGTGAATCTCTGTGAGTCACTGGTTGCTGCTTAGGCCTGTACTGGCCTGTGAGGTTGAGATACCTCTAAGGACAAGATAAGGCCACAGCTGAGGACCAGTGACTCCAAGTACGGTTAACTAAAAGGTAACTGTAGCTGCAGGCATCTCACTCCTGCAGTGAAGGCCTTCCTGAAGAGAATGCAGTTCTCCTAAATTAACATAAAGTATTACTTGGAAAAGTTCTTAAAGGGATTCCCAAGTTCAGTCCAGATTCCTGCATTTTCTTCAGTATCCCCCTCCTTTGTTTGAAAACCTAATAAATACGAACTGCTCAGGGAAGTCTTGGTCTTAACCCAGAGAATCTTGAATTCTATGAGAGGGTTGAACCATCCTGGAGCCCTGAAATCATTTCAATTTTCTCATTTATTTAAGCTTTTGCCATCCACACATTTGGGAGATTGTGGGCCTGATCAGCCTGCAGTAACTGAAAGTTATTAACACAATAAATTATTAAGCTTAATCATCACATCCCACTCCTCATCAATTTAATACTCAAACAAGTTAGTAATTCTGCTTAATATGATACAACTGTCTAGTGAACAATTAAAAAATGCTTCCTCTAAGACTCCAGCATTTTTTAAAAGTCCAAGTCCAAGTCTCTTCTGAGACTAAAGGCAAACTTACATTATGTTAAGTCAGCTCTCCATTGTTGTGACAAATAAGCCAAGCAAAAAAATAATGGAGGAAGGAGGGAGAGGAAGGGAAAAGTATGAAAAAAAGAAATTAAGATGCATTATGTACATGTATCAATTCCCCACAAAGAATGTACTATAAACATATACTAATTTAAAAAATAAATAACAAATTTAAAAATCAGTTGAAAATAGAAAAGGTCTATTTTGGCTAACCATTTCAGAGATTTCAGCCTGTGGTCAGCTGACCACATCACTTTGGGCCTGTGGCATCACAGAACATCCCGGTAGTAACATGTGCCTCTTACTTCATGGCACCTGAGAAGCAAAGAGAAAGACATAAGAGGTCACAGATTGATGACCTCTTAAAGGGTGAGCCAATCCCACCTCTGTAACTTCATTTCCTTTTACTAGGCCCTACCTTTTAAAGATTCTACTACTTCCCACAACCTGGGACCAAGCCATTAATACATTGGTCTTTGGGAGACTCTCCAAAACCAGACTTTTAACACACTGTCTGAAACAAAGATATACCTGCTGGCTTTTTGAAAATAAGTATTTTGGGATGTATTTAATCTGTATTTTCATTTTCAACATTTTATGTTTTTATGTGTTAGTACTTTTTTGTTTATCAAGATATTTTATAATCATTCTGTGTTACACCTTTTGCAGTGCTTATGTTTGTAGGATATTAAGTGTAGGTATCAAGAGAAAAATATTGTTGTAAGCAACTGGGTTAGACAGAAATATTATAGGCAGTCAGACAGAGCTAAGCCCTTGAAGGAGCCAGTATGGAACTGTGGGAGAGACAGGCACTTCTGCTGTGGGCCAGACCTCAAGACAAAAGATGAAACAAATGTACCCACAGACCTCCCTAGGGATGGACATCAGGGATTAATATTCTAAATAGGTATCAATCACCTTGAAAAAGCCAGGAAGAGTCACTAACCCAATCCCCTACAGGAAAAGCCCCTGTTCTGTATTCGTGCCCTCTTGCCACATGACTCACTTCCCCATTTGATCCCAATTTAATCAATTTTACCTGAACAATTATGCTTGTAATTTTATTGACTGACCATTGTTTTGTCCCACCTCATGGCCATCTTGTAATTTCCCATGTTTCCTACCTTCAACCCACCTCACATCATGGACTTGCTCTATAAAAATCCCTAGGAAAGGCAGGTTCCTTGGCAACCCACTTGGGTCCCCTTCTTTCTCTCTCTCTCTCGGGCAGAAGCTTTCTTTCTCTCAATAAATATATTCTGCTCTTAACCTCTGTTGTTCCTAAAATTCATTCTTCAGTTTTAGAGAACACAAACTAGTCCCAGATATCTAGCAGGCTGGGAGTTTCTTTCCCCCATATCAAATCTGTATTTTCACTTTCAACATTTTATGTGCTTGTATGTTAGTATTCTCTTTTGTTTACCAAGATATTTTATTATTATTCTGTGTTGCACCTTTTGCAGTTTTATTTTTGTAGGGTATTAAGTATAGATGTCATCAGGAAAATATGACCTAAAATATACTTTGTTTCAAACTATCTTATTGCTCCACTTAAAAGTCCATGGCTTTTAGTCATATACCATGTAAAACTAAGGGGAATGCTTCCATAGCACCATAGCATCAAAGACTGTGTGAGCAGCTCCCATATGTCTTCATTACAAGATCATATTTCCTTTCTTTGTGAGTGCTTCTTGTTTGTTTCTTGACAGGTTAGATCATTTTCTGTGTTCCCTTGAAAGTTACATTCAAAATCTTCAAAAGGAAAATAAGTAAAATTTTTCTCTGTAAAAAAATAAAATTACTTGTGTCCATGGTAATTGAGGATTGACATAGTGAAGGCACTACTTGTATTTCTACTTCATATTACATCTTAAAGGCTGTTAGAAACTTGATGTTTATATATTGTTCACATCTAGAAGCTCATACCTTTGTTTTTAAGAAGCATGACAAGTGACAGAGAACTTAAGCCTGTGACTCACCACACAATAGACTTGCTTTACAAGTCTATTCTTTCTGGACCTCATTCTCTGCACATCAGAAGTGAAAGGCTGACTCAGATTATCTCTAAAGATACATCCAGCTCCCAATATCTGTTATATATTCCCTGCATTTAAAAGTTTCCAGTACTTGAATTTATATCCACAATGTTAAATACAGTGAGTCCTGACTTACAAACATGAGCTGTGAACTTTCACAGATACGAAGGTGAATCGCGTTACAAATACTAGTAGATGTTAACCAATTGTGGAAGTTGCTCACTCTAACCCTAACGCTGTATCACCATTTTAGAGTAAATGCAAAAGTAAAAGTAGTTTACTTACAGTATTTGTGTGTATGTGTTTGTTTCTTCATGCTTTACATTGCATATCTGTGCGAAGGTGTCACTTTGTCGGACTCACGAATGAATCCAATTTATGAACATTCCCTGGGAGCAGAACTTGCTCGTAAGTCAGGGACTTACTGTACTAAGGTAGGAAATTGTGAGATGCTCACTTATATTTGAAGTCAGAGATCAGAATGTTCCTATGTTCCACCCCCAATTCCCATTTTATGCCAAATTGCAAAAAAATTAGTAACACTTTCCAGAGCCAATCAACAATGCTACTAACTTTTTCTTAAATTTCTTTTTCAAATATGTGTTAAAGAACCAGGAGTAATTGATTTATGTGACTGAACATACATATCACTAATTGGATTTGGTTTACTTGAATCATATTATTGTAGCCCCTGCTTTTCCAGCCTCTAGTGTTGGAGACCTGTTGAATGCCTTGTAATTTTTATGGTTCTGTTAAAGTCACACTATCCACCCACAATTATGTTAAAGGAAGTAATTTCAAGCCACCTGATCTGTTGACAGTGCCTTTTTCTTTGACAACTTCCATTGGGTTTTAGAGTGCAATTAGCAATGACTTGTCAAAGTGGAAAGGACTGAATGGGCACTGGGCCCATGGTGACCTCGTATACCTCTGTAATCCTTTTACATAGTTGTATCAAAGAAAGAGAATAAGAGGAAGCTGCCCACTTGTCAGTGTTTAATAATTTATTTCAGCCAAATTTAATGACTTTTTATTTCTCATTTCATCTTCCTTATTTTACTTTTTTGCTTGATTCTCTCCACTCTTTTCTTGCTTTTTTTGTCATTGTTATTGTCTGTCTTTATTTTTTGAGACAGAGTCTTGCTTTGTGATTCAGACTGGTCTTGAACTCACGTGTAGCCCAGGCTAGCTGTGAATTCAGCGATCCCCCTGCCTTGGCCTCCTGAGTGAGGGGATTACAGGTGTGCACCCCGCCTGGCTCTTGGTTTTGTTTTCAGTTTTGGCTTTGATCTCCTTTAACACTGCAGCAAGGGTTACTGGTATCTGTTTGTCTCTTCTGAACAGTTACATTTTTCTGGAGGTAATTTTAGGCTTAAAGAATTGCAAGAAGAGTACAGTTGTCATTCTCTCTTCATCTTTATGTTAATATCCTACATAATCACAATACAATTATCAAAACAAAAAAGTTAACTTTGTTGTATCAGTCACTTTTTCATCACTGGGACTAAGTATCTGACATACACAACTTAAAGGAAGAAGGATTCATCTTGCTGATTGTTTCAGAGGTTTCTATGGTTGCCTGGCCCCAAAGCAGAAATGGCCTTGTGCAAGAACATGGCGCAGGAAAGCTGCTCATCTCATGGAAGCTAGAAACAGAGAGAGCCGGAGGACAGCCAGAGGACAGATACACTCTTCCCAGCCACCCCCAGTGCCCCATGTTACTACAGACAGCTGAGCTAGGTAGAAATAAATAGGCCTCAAATAAGTCAGCACATACAGAAAATAAAGACATCAAGATTGTGCTGGAAGCAAATCTGAAGTTCCAGGCCTCAACAGGCAGCCTGCAAGTCTCCCTAGAGATAGACAGCAATTTGAAATTGTACTGTAATTAGCACCACCTGGTCCAGGTAGGCATCAGACACATAGGTGGATGACCAGAACATCCAGAACCATACTCCCCTCCCTGTCCCAAAATCCCTGTGTTCTGTCCACATACCCTTGCTACATAGCTCATTTCCCTATTAGATCAATATTAGCTAAACAACTGTACTTCTAACCCTCTAGATCAATTGCAGTTTGAACCATTGTCGTACCCACATTGTGATTTTGCTGTATAAATTACCATTGACAGACAGCCTGGGTGATTATATACTTAAGACCCCTCCTGGAAGTCCAGGAGCTATTCTTTTTCTTTTATTTCCAAAAAAACTCTCTTAATTTCCCCAATTGGGTTGAAATTTCATTCCTCGATGTTGTGAAATCGCAGACTTGGCACATCTGACATCCAGTGGGTTGAGAGTTATATGTTTCCATATCAATGTCCTCTGATTGGGCCCTCCAAATAGCACATACAGCTATAAACTCATCAGTGAATTAATTTATTGATGAGGCAAGACCTCATTATCTAATCCCTTTCTGAGAGTCCATCTCTGGATACTATGAGCCTTTTGGGGGACATTTTTGATCCAAATCACAATGCTTGTTAAATTACTATTAACTAATGTTAATAAGACAAAATAGAATTTAGATTTCATCAGATTTTTAAATTTTTTTTTTTGGCTATAGGATGTAATCTAGTATCTCACACTGCATTTATTTGTCAGGACTCCTTTGTCTCACCCAATCTGGGATAGTTCCTTAGTTTTTTTCCTTATCTTTCACAACTTTGACACTTTTTCAAGAATACTGCTCAGCTGTTTGGGGACTATCTTCCCAAACTGGTTTTATCGGATGCTTTTTCACGATACTGAAGTTGTGTATCACCAGGAAGGCTCTCAGAGAAGTGATGTATCCCTCACTGTCAATGTGTTTACAATGTTGTCCTTTGGTATCCCCCACAAATATCAAAATCCACATATGCTCAAGTCCTGTACATAAAATGGCATAATATTTACATATAAATTGTATACATCCTCCTATCAATTTAAATTATCTCTAGCCTATTCATATGTAATACAATATAAATGCTATGTAAATAGTTGTTATCTCTATTGTTTAGGAAATACTGAGAAAAAAATCTGTACATGTTCAGAACAGATACGTATTTTTCCCAAATATTTTCAATCTGCTGTTTGTTGAACCCATGGCTGGGGAAACTACAGAAAAGGAGGACTGACTGCATTACAAAGGTAATTATAATGCCTCAACTAAGATAGTATCTACCAGGATGTTCCACTGTACATTTACTATTTTCCCTTTGCAATTTCTACATATTTGGGGTAGATTTTTCCTGACAGTGTAAATAGCCTACTTGGAATTAAATTTTTGTCTCAGGTTGTTCAAGGCCTACTTTCTCTGGGCATAAAGCTGAAAGCCTTATATTACTACTGTAGTCAGATTTTGCAAGGGAATAGATTTAATACAGGACATTATGGGATTATTTTATAATATTCACCAAAAAAGTCAAATGCAGCAGAGTGGAATAGATCTGTCAATTCACTGGAGATCCAAAGAACCCAGTGAGGGCCTGTATCCCATGGCAATGTCTTATACAAGTGCAGCTGAAGGCCAAGAGCCCATGGCAATGTTCTCCACACGTCCAACTGGGGGTCTGGAACCCATGACAATGTCTCATGCAAGTCTGTAGCAAGGATCTGCGCTGGGAAGACGCAAATGCCAGTGGTGGAAGCTAGAAAGTCTGTACCAGTGGGGTGAAGGATCTGTGTCACCAGGCTGAGAGATCCACACTGGAGCCAGGAAGTAACACTCAAAGTAAGGACCAGAGCCCCTCATCTAAGAGAACCACAGTCATCCTCAGTAACAGTGAGGACCCAAGCTCCCCCAATAATGAATCATGCTGAGTCAGTTCATCTAGGTGTTACAAACTGACCATTAGTTAATTCACCACAGATACTTAAACTAATAAGTGCCCACCTCACCCAAACAAAGGCCTATTGTAGGGTCAGTTTACAAGCTGAGTTTAAAAGTTTTCTCTTTCCTTTTTCACTTTGGCCTCAAAGGAATTGCTTTTTACTATCCTATAAGTGTAGTTAACATATTTAAGAGAATGCTTGCTGCATTTTATTCAGCACTTCTTTCTGTCTTATTGTGGAGATTTTTGTCAGATTATGCCAGTATCTTTGAGAATGATCTTTGCTTCCACCTACCCACATACAATAACACCAACATATATCTATAGTCTCACGGCCACCTTTAAGATGACTATATTTTTCTAAATCTAAAATAAAGATTCTATATCTGAAAAAAATAGGACTTTCTTGATTTGTGAACTTTTTTGGTAAAAAGACATATGAAAAGTAGATTACATTATTCTACCTTTAGTCAGTCATTTAGTCATATTTTTGAGAGTAAGATTACTTGAAATGAGATAATCACAGAAAATCCTGGGCATGTGTTCTCTGTATGTATGGCTCATTCATCACACTGTTCAACTTCTCTGTCTCTAGTCAGGGAACTTGATCTCCTACAGTACAGCTGCACCTATGGAATATCACTCCATTATTCCACTTAATTTGGTGAAGATGATGATGATGATATGAAGAAAAGAAATACCATTTCCAAACAATGAATAAATACGTATAGGCAGCCACAGTCAAAATTATTATTGACATGTCTTAAGAGCTGGTTCTTTCTTTCCATATTGCTGTCTTACTACAGTGCCTGGTCTGACTTATAGAGGGATATGCTATCGGCATGCTTTCTTATAACAAATTTCTTTCACTGGTGCCATCTGGCATTATAATACATGTGATGATTACCAGTTTCCTAGTCACTTGTACCTCACAGTTTTCCATGAGAGAGGAGGGCCCCAGTAGGACTGTATTTTGATACTTGACTCATCCAAATTTCCTTCTGAAACTGAAGCCTGAAATAGAGGCAAGTCAAGTGATTTCTGGGTGGGAATTGTGTGTGTATATGTGTGTGTGTGTGTACGCACGCATGTGTATGTGCATTTGGGGGAGGGCAGGCTAAGTCCCACTGCTCAATAAGCACAGAACAGATGGTACTGTCAGTTCCAGGAACAGCAGAGCACACACCATATGAGCATTCCCAAACAGTGCTGCATATGCAAACCTAAGCTGCCAGCAATCCTTCTGATATTTAAATCCCCAGAGCTCCAAGAGAGCATATTGCACTGCATTCCTTTGAACAATAAAAACTGCTTGACCTTCAGCCCCCTCCACGTTCCTTTCCATACCCTGCCCCCTGGGGCAAGATGGAGAGGAACTTCAAACTTCCATGTTATGAAATCACGTCTGCAGGCATTTGTTCTCTAAAGCAAGGGGTTACTGATCCAAGGTGAAGCTGTGAATAGGTGAATGGGACTTACTACCATAAATGTGAGAATAATTTATTTAATAAACATGTGTAGAAAAAAACCTAAACAAATAAACAAATTCCCTCTCTGGGCAAATGACAGTTTTATATATAGATTTCCTGCCTTCAAACTATCATAGACAGCTAAGTTAGATTGAAATTAATATACAGTCAAAGAGGCATGGGTCCTGTGGGAAGTCAGCACAAAAAATAAAGACATCAGGATTGTGGATGGAGTCCATATTTGAAGAAGGCCAGGCCTCAAGATGGAGACAGAGTGGCCAGGACTGCATGCCTCCCTAAGAGATAAACAGCAACTTAAGAATATACTGTAATTAGCACTATCCTGTCCAGAAAGCCCAAATAGGCATCAATGTCCATGTTAGAAGGTATAGATAAACTACAGCAGATGATGCTAGCCATATACCCTTGATACATGCCTCACTTCCACATTGGATCAATATTAACTAAATAGCTATACTTGTAAACCTATAGTTTGATTATAGTTTGATCCATGTTGTACCCTCATTGTGCTTTTGCTGTATAAATTATTCCTGACAAAGGGTCTTAGTAGCCATCCATCCAGGACTCCTCCTGGAAATCCAAGAGCTATTCTTCTTATTTCTAGTAAAACTCTCCTAACTTCCTCCTTTGGTTCTTGATATTATTCCATGGTGTTGTGAGACTACAAACTTGGCAGGTCAGGCTTTGTATTTTTCCTATATCAAACCCAGTAGTAAAACACAGAAGATGAGATACCCAATATGGCAAGAATACAAATTGGGACATCAACAGCATAAAGTGAAAAGCAGTTTAAATGAATAGCATTATCATTTATTGACAAAACTATCAGGGACCCCTGCAGTGAGACAACAATCTCCTGCTAGGTGTTAGGGTACACAGCCAAAATAAAAAGTAAGAAACAAGGTTGAAAAGGAACAGGGATCTAGAATGACTTGTGCTGAAGGGAACAAAGGCCAAGAAGCAGCCAGTCTCTGGTATTTATTTCTTCCACATATGCCAGGGATTTAAGTGAAAGGGTCAAAGCTGAATGAGTGGGGGGAAATGTGTATGCACACATGGCTTATAGAAGAGGGCACAAAGCATTTTTGTGTAAGGAACAAGACAGCCAGATTTAGATTGTGGTTAAGAGTAACCTGTTTGCAGTAGATTCTAGAAAAGAATTTTCTCTGGAGTCACACAGGCCTCAGTGATGTTATCTCCTATCTCAGCTCCATAGTCTCACGGCCCACTCCTCTGGGCTCAGCTGTGGCCATTGGCAAGGAGTAATGCTAGCCCAACACACCATCCGCTTGCTTCCCTGAGGATGTGTACCCAGCCTCAGCCAGACCAACTATTCAAACCAAAAGCCAGTTTAGGAAGGTCACCTCTATATAGCCTGCCCTGCTTGAAAACAAGCACAATCCCACGTGGGTCCAGGGGAGGGTGACCTGGTGGTCCTCCACAACAGACTTTGTAGACTGCAGCACCTGAGTTACACTTTGAGATAATCCTCTTTAAGTTCCAAGACAAAGGGACCATAGTTTATTAATGATTTAATAATACATATGTCATGCAAGAGTAATTCTTATTTCTATTATTTGTCTTTTAGATGATGGAAAATTAAAATATATACACATATATGGAAATATCCCAATGTGGGAGCTGAGCATTTTCTTCTCACTGGAAGAAATGGAGATAATTTTGTCTGTGTTTGAAAATTTTCAGTCCACTAGTGCAGCTCACTTCTTGAGTTTGAACTTGTACTGCTGTTTTGGAAAACTGGACCTGAATGTATACATGTGATATGATCTTATATGTACTGCCCCAAAAATGTGTTCTAGCATATTTATAGCAATACTTGTTCAGGAAATGTGTCTCAATCATTTTTGCAACTTTGTATACCCATAATAGTATTAAAAATCATGGTAAATAACAGAGAGTACAAATTCATTGGAAGTGAATCTATCAGTTCTGCATTCATTTCTTTCATCGTCTATGGGCTAACCCGTGCCCCATCCCCACCTCCCAATTCATGTTGAATCCCTAACCCTGAAATGGTGGTGGTGGTGTTCAGCAATAGGGCCTTTGGCAGATAATGTTTAGATAATGTCCTAACGAGGGTTTAGCGCATCAATCCTATCTGAATTTCTGAATTAGCCACTTCTGACTATTACTGAGAGCAAGGGCTAGGGGCCTCTCTGAAAATACACAAAAATATTTTCTCTACAGATGATTGCTTTACCTTGACTATACGTTTCAACTGGTTAGCAGATGGCACTAATAAGGGAAGATCAATCAGCCTGTCACAATACACAGTTACAAATGGCATCCTGAACCAAAGCCAGTCATCTCAGGAAAGAGTAACTGAATAACCCCATCAGTGGAAAATCAACTCAAAGCTATTTCCTCCTAAGCAGGGTCTCTAAGTGACATTTTATAAATTAAGAGCACAATATAGTTTAATATACTTTCAACTATGTCCCTGTAATTGACTGTTAACATTGGTAGCTAATTTTTTTCCCTCTTTACTTGACTCACAAGATAATGATTGTATCTTTATTTATTTCACTACATATATATGTGTTAAGGCTTGAACCCAGGGCCTTGTGCATGCTAACCACGTGCTTTGCCAGTGAACTACACTCCCAGCTCCTGAAATACACTATATATATACATATGCATATATTTTGGTACCAGGAATCAAACTCGGGACCTTGCATTTGCCAGGCAGGTGCTGTGCCACTGAGCTATATCCCCAGCCCCTACACTGAATTTTTATAATGAATTAGATTTTCAAGGACCTATTTACTTTGTATATTTTGAGATAAATCAGAGAATTTGTGCAAGAATATTTTATTTCTTCTACTTTTTAATTTCTCTCTAAAGAGAACTTACCTGGCTGGGTTGATCCTGGTGGAAAGAAAACAGGTAGTATCCTATTTTATTCAGTGCTTTAATGTCATTAGGTCCAGCATTTGCCTGAGATAGAATACACTGGGCAGCTGCGTTCACAACACACTTTTTCTGGGATTGTTGCCAGTGAGAAGTAAGTTTACAGGCTTAACAACAAGAAACTTAAGCCCCATCTCCCTCTTAGGTTAGTTTAGTGGAGACTCTGATAGATTTTATGCTCCATTTTTTTCCAGTGGAATGAAACATTCAGATTTTTTTAAATCTTAAATTTTTGTTGATCCAAAAATGCCTCCTTTTAAGGTTGCAGGAAGTTGTTGTTTCGAAAGCTGAAAGGCCTGAGTCAAGTTGCAACCTCCTGATTGATCATCTGGTTCTTTTAAACAGAAAAATCAACCTGATAGGAAGGAAGGAAGACACTCAGAGGACTTATTTAAAACAAAGCCAGTAGGAAGGGGCTATCTACCACTGCCACTTCCCACTGTAGTATTCCATGGCTCCCCCATCCAATTCAGTGCTGCTTACCTTCTTAGCTCCTGTGCTGATTCATTCCTAAATAAATAACAAGAAAGGCAACAGAATGTTGGTGGTCATGGTCCATGCTGTCAAGTACAGCCCTGGCAGTTATAGGACAGTGAGCATTCTCAAATACAGAAACAGTACGAACCAATTACAACAAACCCAGAAAAGGAAAGAGGAAACACAGACTTCTGAATCATACAATGTGACACTGTTGTAATGAAATAGATCAAATCACAGCAGAGCTGTCGGCTCACAAAGCAGAGCTCAACTCCCAAACTCTCACTCCATTTTACCTCCTCTTTATACCTACTACAAGAGAAACCATTGTCAGAAGCTCCTTTTCTTTCAATTGGGAAGGGACATATTATTGGAGGGTTAGTTGGTAAGGTACCAAGCTGTCCATTAAGAGAGTGACAAATTATTCCCTGCATTTAACTGAAAATATCATGTTTTCTCCAACAAACATCTTTCAGTCTCCTCAGAAAAAAAGCAAGCAATATTCAGCACACTGTTCCTGAAGTAATACATGGATTTGAACCTATGAAACAGTGACTGGGGCATCTCTTCTTAGCTCTTCTGGGAAGGAAACAGCCTTGGAGATGTAAGGTCTATAGGGAATTGATGGCTGGCAAGTAGTCACTCTGATGCCAAGTATTCAAGGAAGAAAAGTTACAGGCAGCTGAGTTAGATAGAAATACTATAGGCAGTCAGACAGGGCCAGGCCTTTGAAGGAGCCAGTGCAAAAGAAATATGAGATACCTTGCAACTGTGGGGGAGACAGACACCTCCAGCTGTGGACAAAAGATTAAACAGATGCTCCTACATGCTTCCCTAAGGATAGACCTCAGGGACTGATATTCTAAATAGGTAACAATCACCTTAAAAAAGCCAGGAAAAGTCACTAACCCAACCCCCTACAGGAAAAACCCCTGTTCTGTATTCATATCTGCTTGCTATGTGGTTCACTTCCCCACTTGATCCCTAGTTAATTAATTTTACCTGAACAATTATACTTGTAATCTTATTCATTGACCATAGTTTTGTCCCACCCCATGCCCACCTAGCGAGTTCCCATATTTTACACCTTGGACCTGCCTCACCTCTTGGATTTGTTCTATAAAAATCCCTAGAAAAGACAGGTTCCTGGGCAACCCCCTTGGACCCCCTTCTGTCCCTCTCTCAGGCAGAAGCTTTCTTTCCCTCAATAAATATATTCTGCTCTTAACCTCCACTGTTCCTAAAATTCATTCTTCAGTTTTAGAGAACATGAACTCATCCTCAATATCTTTCAGGTTGGGAATTTTTTCCTCCTATATCAGAAGGAGCCAGTAGAACCCTAAATCTTTGGGTTAAATTTGCAGCACAACCGAGGCAGATGGTTGTTTTGCACCCTGTATTTACTGGCACAACTTGCCTCTGATTCTGTCATGCAAAAAGCCAAGAGGGTTTGCTGTGAAGGCCCTCTAGTCTAGGCAGCAACCAGTAGAAAGGCAAATCACCTCCAACAAGAGGTTTTTCTTTGGGCTGGGGATTTAGCTCAGCGGCAAAGCGCCTGCCTGGCAAGCGCAAGGTTGTGAGTTGGGTTCCTGGTACCGGAGAAAAACCAAAAAAAAAAAAAGAGGTTTTTCTTCTCTGAGGATCTACAGGGAAATCTGCAGCTGAGACTCACCTCTCTGCGGATCTAGAACTTCCAACTTTATTTTTTTTTCCTTTGCACTACTTTGGATCTTTAAGACAAGCCTTCAAACCCATCAATGAAGAGGACTATATCCACTCTTCATGATTTTCAGTTAAAACAACTCTATTTTCGTCTAAAGTTGGTGTGCCTTAATGGTTGTGGTTTGGTTTTTAATTTAGTGATGTGCAGCCTGTTTTCTTGCTAAAATTTGCTGCTGAGCAAAATATAGTACACCAAAGGATGCACTTAAAAGAGAGAAAAATGTGCTAAAGTCCAAAGTTCAAACGGCACTCTTACAGAAAAGAATGGCTTTACATTTTCTTGAAGAAATGATCAGTAGACACTCACAGCGGTGGCTGATATTTGTGATCATTATTAGCAAAATTTTCATAGCAAGTTGACCCTAATGCCACATTCCGTTTCCACCTCCTCTCTGCCTTGCCTGATTTTCCTCAAAGAGAGCATTTCAAATACATTAAAACTCATACACCCAAGTAAGATGTAACAGACACAGGCTGAGCACCCATCCATGCCTGTACTGGAAGATTTCTGTGAGTCTACTCCTTTAAATAGGGATAACATTGAGGCGACATTTGATTAGTTACCAAGACGCACATCCAGAACCCCAAGGAATGTCAGGTTCAAGTTGCCCTCATGTAATTACTGATGTGTATAATTAAATCATGTACAAAGACATTAAATATTTGATCAAAGTCTGTTTTAAGTTGTTTTACCCCTTGAAAGACACTAATACAAAATGATTTTCTCAGGTAAATGAGATTTAGCTATGTTGGTAGATAGAGCAGACAGCAGCTGCAGGTTTAATTAAACGTTTGCTTAACCATATAAAAAGACAATGATATATCTTCATAGCATCTGGCAGCGTCAGCGTCCTCCAGTCATTCTTTAATTAGCATGCTGGTGAATTTAATAGAAAATGGCTTTAACTCAGGAGCAGATGGTTCTTCTGATTGACAAGGGGAATGACAGTTTCTGCCACATTTACTTCCTGTGTAGACTTCTAGTCTGAAAGATTCTTTCAGAGCACAGAGCTGAGGAAATCAGGGGTCAAGTTTAATATCTTCAGGAAGCTTCCAACTCTGAGTCTACTTTAGCTGAAAATTCTGACTTGTGAGCTTCTAGTAATGTATTTTTTCTCCTTGTCCATTTCTCATATTTTATGATGAGATTATCCTAATAAAGCTAAAAGTGAAATTTTATAAGCAGTTATATGATTTTCCTGACATAGATAAAGTTATGTCTGTTGAACCCCATACAGTCTCCAGAATGACATTCACCACCATAGTTTTACAATTTAGAAAACTCTAGCTGGCACACACCTAAGCACTCGGGAGCCTGAGGCAAGGAGGATCGTTAGGAGTTCAAGACTATCCTGGGCTACAAAGTGAGCTCAAGGCCAGCCTGAACTGCATAGTGAGACCCTGTCTCAAAAAGAAAAGAAAAAAAAAAGAAAGAAAAAGAAAACTCGAACCCATTTTTCCTCAGGTGGGGACTTCAGCAAACACTTTTTATGCTCCATTTTCTACAAAGCAGTCGAGCATTCAGATTTTTATAAATGTTAAATTCTTGTTGACCCGGAAGTTCCTTCTTGTAGGAATTTATGATGAAGTAACATCTCCCCCAGGTAAAACAACACTTACATCCATTATATACTTGCATCTATTACAAGTGTATTTAATATAAAATGCATTGAGAAAACTAGGACCCCTTCAAACAGAACTGGCTGAATAAATTTTCTAAGTTTTTAAATAAATTAAACTTTTTCAAACTTAGAGAAAACAGAACATATCTACAAGATGTGTGCCTTTCATGAGTCACTGTTTTGTAACTGTCTAGTGTTGGTGAACTGCTAACTCACTACTTGGTTGTTCCTTCAACCTCATTCACATTCAACAAGTTTCCTGCTAGCAAGTTTGTGAAAATGAAATATCATTTTGGGGTGAGCAATCTGCCTGCAAATTAATGTTCTTGTTACAGTTTTCTTTAGACTTAGCACCTTGGAGGCAGATTTAACTGGAAATGCATTCATTTTGCACTTTGTAAGCAGCTAGTGTTAATAACACTTGCTAGTGCTAATAAAAAGAAACTATTTGGCTACAGAAAGGGAAAAGCAGACTTGTTTTTATTCAATTGGCACAAAGAAAACTTCAGAGAACCCCGGGGGAATAGGGAGGAAGGACGCTGAGGGAGAAGAAGAAAGGAAAGACTGCTAGCTAGCAGAAAGATGTCAGGTCAGGAATCCAGGTACCCTAACAGAGCATCTCTACTTCCCTAGGACTTCACAAATCTGTTGTAACATCTAGGACCTCATAAGGACACATTTTATCAAAGAAAAGTTTCTGGTATATTTTATCTTGTTAATGGTAACCCAAAATTCAAATGCTGTTCTTTCCTTGATTCTAGACAGTGTCACCTACTTGACAGCTGTGGATGTGTAGCTATTTTCAGGTCCCCTTAAGCCTCAGATGTCAGTAGTGGCTTGCCTTTCCCTAAAAGAACCAAAAGTATTCAAGCATTGCGAGCAACTAGGAATTCACTAGACAGTATTGTTTCTTGCAAGGGCTCCATCAAGAGCTCAAACACCTTGAGTTTTCCAGTCACTCTATTGTCATCTGAAATGCAATTGGCCTTTGTTTCTCGCTGAGCTCCAACAATAAAGAAAGCTGTAAAACAGAGTCTATGTATCTTTTGACTTTTTTTATCTTTTTTGCTCCAAAGGGACATAAGGTATCAAAAGAAAAATGCAAAATCACCAGCTAAAGTTTCATATATGGGGTGTGATTTGTCTCGAGATATCAACCTTAGACTGATTATATGCTCTCCAATGCTTTCTTAGTTCAGTCCGAAAGAAAGCTAAGAAGGAGCTTTAGTGTCACAGGCTGTTAGATGGGTATGCGGGGGGAGGTGGTAAGTGGCTGATTAGGGGGTTAAAGCACTAGTATAGCAAATGATTCCAAGAGCCTGAACCAAGGTAATAATAGTAGAGGAAAAGAAGGATATGGAATACACAGTCTTTGGAAATGCCTAGGTCTCCAGCTTGAGCATCTGGGTAGATAACTGAATGATGCTATAAATCCCCCTTCATAGAAGGTGGCCATCTCAGCTTATGTGCAAAGCAATGATGCTGAAAGGAATCACAGGAAAGGAAAATAAAAATAATGTACTACTTTGACAAACCGGTTCTTTAAGTTCTAATTATTAGAGAAAAATAGTGTAGAATTTTCCTTCCACACTAGGATGAAATATAAAATGTATTTTTTGGTAGCCTGTGTTGGTCAGATTTTCATTGCTATGACCAAATAGCTGAGAAAAAACAACTTGAAGGAAAGGTTTATTTTGGCCCATACTTTCAGAGGCTTCAGTGGATGCTTGCCTGGCTCCATTGCATTAGGGCTGTGATGAAGCAGAAGTATCATGGCAGAGAGGCACAGCAGAGGAAAGCTGCTCCTCACCTCATGGAAGACAGGGGCTAGAGACAGAGAACCACAGCCAGAGGGAAAGGACCCAGGGACAGATGCAGTCCCCAAGGCCAGGCCCGCGTGATTCATGAGCCTTCAACTAGGCTCCAATTCTTGTTTCCATTACCTCCCAGTAACGCCATTGAACTAGGATCTCATTGATAGATTGGTCCACTGATGAAATGAAAGCCCTCACAATCTGACCACTTCTCTAGACCCCAGTCAGAACTTTGCTGTACGGGAGGGAAATCCCTCAGTACAGGAGTCTTTGGGAGACACTTCCTATTTAAAAAGTAGCAAAAAATAATAATATGGGTAAAGTAATAATTTGGGTAGTGTTTTGGTTCATTAGCATCAATTTTTACATCCTATGGAGGCTGTCTCAAAGCAGTAGAAAATGAGGTGCCTATAACAATATGGCCTCCTACACACATTTGGAAAATTAATCACATCTTATTTATTTTCCATGGAAAACACTGATACTTGAAGAGTAGAGCACTGTTGATAATAGTAGGGAGAAAACTGCAATCTCTACATCACTGCCTGTCTGTCCTGTGAATAATGATAAGACCAGCCTACCAGAGAAGTCTATGAGAACGTGCAGCTCTACATGCATGCATAAATGTGCTCCTCACTCTGAAGAGTCAAGTGATGACAAAATTCAAGCCAGTCGGGGAAAAATAAAAGGGCAAGAGTTGGAATTAAGCTACTCTGTAACATGTTCCCAAAAAGTTCAAGGTATGTTTTTGTGGTCAGTTTTAAAAATTTTTTTTCAAATTATTTGAAAGTTTCTCCCTGAAGTAGAAGCTTTCCTGTGGATTGTTTGTTGTAGGGCTGCTCCCTGTAGAGAAATTATGCATTCTGACTGGCTCAGGCATAACTGTGCTATTTATTTGGACCAGTATAATGTAAGTAAATTCATAGGTGTTATTTTTAAGCAGAAGTTTCAAGAGCTAGCACATAGTGCTATAGTCCTCTTTGTCCTTCTCTTAGGAGACCTATTAATCTAGACAAGGAATCTTATGTCAGAGTCCCTAAATGAGATTATGGAACAGAGCCTCAGTTGATTCATGGTGACAACTGATGTAGGTGATAAATGTGTGTGTGGGTCTTTTGTTACTGCAACAAAACTTAGCTTACACTGACAAGATTGCATAGTTTACCCATTATGATACAAGGTTAGCATTATTATGCTACAAAATTTTATTTGGCATAATAAATAAGCATTTATTGATTTTGTTTGTGGGTAAGCTGTGATTTAACTGAGCCAGGCTGAATTCGTCTGAGTTTGGCTTCAGGTTTAAATTAGACCTAGGTTTGCTGTACATGTTATCATTATTGTGGGAATAAAAGACTATCTTGCATGTACTCTCCTCATGAGAAGACACCTTGAGGACAATCCTATGCTTAAAGACAAACTTTAAAGCCTCTCCCAAGAGGTGGTAGGAAAGGAGAAGTGGCTGAGAATAGGGACATTGACAGTGAAACTAGTTTTAGGGAAGTGCACGAGAGACTTGAGGATCTGGAAATAGATGTTCTTAAAATCCTTGCAAAATCGTAAAAGGATTTAGGTGCCCTAAACTGAAGACCACTACTTCTGTCTGCTGATATGTATGACTTCTGAACCCCTTAGGAGGGACCTTCACTGAGAAAGGACAATATTTCAAGTAAACCTCATTCACTTTAAACATTACTCAACTATTGTTGACATTGTTGATTATTAGCACAAATAATTCCTAACGTATTTTTTTAATCTATGCAACAGACCCTTTAGTGTATATCTTGGTAATGATATTTGAGATGAATAAACCAAATCTTAAAAGTGTGGAATCTTAATAAGAATACTTCAAAATTTTAATGAACTTCCCCAGTGGTTACAGACTGGTGTTCATTTGTACCTAGTGATCATACTGTTGTTAGACTGAATTTTTAAAATTACTACGCAGATAATATGAGACCAGCCAACAAATGGCCACTACATCAATCTCATATTGGGCTTCAGGACTTAAAATTCAAGGTTATTTTTGAAGCTTATGCTAGAGATTCAAACTGAATATTGCTCCCCAGGAAAACACAAAGCATGAAGAACTAAGAGTGGTGTGGCAGAGCTAGACCATGGGATAGTTGGGGTTAACCTAGCTCTGGGTACCTTGCTTCACAACATCTTGCTTTTAATTCCAGAGTTTGTGTGTTTATATCATTTTGAAAATTATTTGGTTGATGAACTTTGCTCTTGATAAAATATTATGTTATAAAGTATTTTCTTTCTTATAATAGCTCCAAGCAAATGCCTTAAAACCAGGCAAAATGAAGCAACTGAACTCCAGTTAAGAAACAGAGACATCTCCCTAGTAGTAAAGAAAAGCAAAACAATTGAGTTGATTCTTAGAGTGAGAGAGATAATCAAAATGAAAGCTATTATGACTTTAGCAGAAAGTGAAATAAACATATCTGTTCTTACATGTACCTAATGCTCGTTAGAGCACCATGTGGGTAAGGATAGCAGTGCAGGCTCTCACTTAGCCTTTGTTAGCACAGGTGGGGAATGGGGCCATGGTGAGACTTTGGCTGAAGTAGGATGATTATTTTTTTTAAATTTCCTTTTTGCTATTTTTTTCTCTTACCTGGCTTAATGCTTAGAAGGAACAGACTTTTACTGGGCTTGTGATTTGTCTGTGCCCATTACCACAGGTGACAGATTTCTCCAGAACACAATATGGGTTCTATAAAGCAAAAACAAAACCCAAGGATCTCACCTCAACATCATTCCTCAGGTCTGAAGGTCTTTCTTTGGTCTGTCTCTTTTCATTTTTCAAGGTCTTTTTTAATGTAATGTCCAAGGAATTTAGATGTATGCAGTAGGACAAATAGGGAAAACTATACCTACTCCATCTTCTTGGATTGTTTATTTCCCAGGAGCATTCCTATACATGGACCATAAAATGCTTTCTGTTTCTGCCTGATTCATTCACTTTGGGAATGATTTCATCTGTCTCGTGGCTCCGTGACTTTATAGCCTACCTTTTATTTTATATATCATTTTACCTTAACTATTTGAGTAAGGAATTTGTGATTTGTATTTTTTACTCTAAACATAGGGACAATTGTTTAGCAAAGGGTACTAATCTCAAGATAGGAGATTCACAAATATATGAAAGATCCTTAATCAGAGGCTTGTATCAGAGGAGTAGTTACAATAATTTTAACTATCTTCATCTCCAGTGCACCTCAAAGAGCTTATTTTGAGTTAGTGTTAAATTTTTGGATGTTAGAACAACTTTTTGACTGGTGAAATGAATGACCTTTAGATTGGGCAGAAGTATCACACAAGCACTGTGAGAATTCAGCAAGCACAGTAGCCCAAACCCTTTAGAAAGACAACATTATCTTAGGATTCTAATCTACTTTATGTGTGGCCACCCACCTGAGATTTTTCACATAGTTAAAATCTGTTGGAAGTTTTCTAAATAAATCTTCCAGAAAAAGTATTTATTTACCTTTTTAGCTTATTTTGGTCTGTCCCCCAAAGACAGAGATCTGGTAACTCACTGAGCTTACAAAATGGAAGATAATTGGTTTTGTGCCTATCTGTCAAGAACAGTTTATGTGTATGGCAGGACTGTACCCGCGATTCACTGACAGTATATATTATATATTATCACCTGGTGGTGATAGTGTAGGGAAGAAGACTTGCAGGCCTTTTACACTAACTTGCAGGAAATAAATTGAAGTCTTTCGAATAGAACATGATACTTATCAACTACTAAATTGCCTTAAGTCATTTGCAGTATCAGAGCACAGAGTGTTGCCTCAGTCTTCCTTCCACATGCTTTGGAGAAGTTCAAGCTCACTGGCTAAGCTTCTCTCATGAATACTAAACGTTATTCTCTGATTGGTGCCTGAAGAGAACTTGGGGGCCCTGAGAACACATGCTTTTTATTATATAATCCCAAATAGCAGCTCGTTGGTCATAGTCAGGGCCTTTAACTAAAATTATCATGTGGGCTATCTTCCTTCAATTTCTTAGAAACATGTGAACCTTCTAAGGTGCTTGGAGAGAAAAAAGGTAATGATGGAATAGAAGACATCTGTGAAACTAAGTATCTTTAGATGTTCCTTCAAAACTTCAGCGTAAGTTCATCTCAGAGTGCCTAGAAAATAAAGCATAGATTACCTTTTCCACAATTTCTAAGAAAATGATGACATAATTAAGAAGCTCTATTTTATTTCTGATCAAAGCATTATTCTTCAAACTACAGTGCCTGCTTGGAGATCAAACCTAGTAAATTAATAGAGGAATATTCTTGTTCTAAACACTAAATAGAATACCAAACATTAGGCTGGAAGTGTTGTTAGTTGTTGGAAACATTTTTCTTACCCCCCCAAAAAAATGTTGCCAGGGATTCTAACATCAAAAATGGATATGGACAATCTTACTTCTTCAGTTCGTATAAATACTCATCACAGTTTCCAGAGCCTCAAAGGTCCTCCAAGAAGCCACTGTTTAAAGACAGAGGCATTTTCACATGATCATCTTTCTGCCATCAGTTAAAATCAATTTACAAGTTTCTTTGAACTTAAATCTTCACTGCTAGGAGATTGCATGAAATGAAAACTGCATGGGAATTTTCCTCCATAATTTCAGAACAGTATTGCCTCCCACCTGGTGTGGGCCAGACCAGCTAGAGAAGCAGGGAACTGTCAGATACTCCAGATTCTTTAGGGCTGTAGCTAAAGTGAATACCTAGGTGTCAAGCAGATGGCCATGTTACAAGTTTTGGCAATGGTAGATAAAATATCTATACTCTGTTTTGAAACTATACTTTACCAAGGTTTGGAGGAGGGGTTTAAATGTTTCCTTTAAGAGTTCATGTGTTGGGAGCTTGGTCCTCCATGTGTTGATAATGAGGGACCATGTGACCCTAATAGAAAAGGTTTAGTGAGAAGTCACAAGATTGGCCTTTCCTTGTGCTGTAGCTTCCTGACTGCTGACGTGATCACTCCCTCTTGCATGTTCTCATCATGATGACTACATCTGTCATGGAATCTCACTAGATCTGAATAGATCTTGGCACCATGCTCCTGAACCTCAAGATCTACGAACTAGATAAACCACTTTTATTTATGAAGGTATCCAGACCCAGTTACCTTGTTAGAGCAGTGCCAAATGGACTGACAGACTATTTCTTCAAATAGACCCTAGGAAATAGCTCATACTCCTTTAAAAATTGGCATTGATCAACCCAATTTGATGTACCCTACAAAACTATCCTTCAGAATCAATGGAAAAATAAGATATTTCCACGACAAAGAACAACTGAAAAAATTCATTACCACCAAACCAGCTCTTCAGAGTGCTCTGAAGGATGTATTAGAAAGAGAAAATGAAGACCACAACCACAAGAAAAACAACAGAAAGAAGCCAGCCAGCAGGGCAAGCAATTAAACAGAGGAGAAAGACAGGAAATCAACAACATGAAAATCACATGAAAAAGATAAGCCAATATATATCAGTCATAATGATCAATATAAATAGTCTCAACTCAGCAATAAAGAATAGACTGGCAGAATGGATCAAAAAATAAGATCCAACAATCTGCTGCATTCGAGAAACACATTTAATGCAAAAAGAAATTCATAAGCTAAAAGTCAAAGAATGGAAAGTAGTACTTAATGCCACAGGAACCCAGAAAAAAGCTGGGGTAGCTATTTTATTCACAGTGTAAACTTGAAGCCTGAACAAAAGAGACAAAGAAGTTCTAAACAAAAGAGACAAAGAAATTCACTATGTACTTGTTAAGGGAAAATGTTAAGAGGAAGAGATATCAATCATAAATACATATGCACCAAATACTTGTGTACCCAACCACATAAAACAAATATTAACAGACGTGAAAAATCAAACAAATACTAACACAGTTATAATGGTGGACCTTAATACCTCACCCTTACAAATAAATACATGAACTAGACAAAAAAAACCCCCCAAATATTGGAACTAAATCAAGCCTGTGAACAAGTGGACTCCATAGCTGTCTACAGAGTGTACCACCCCAAAACATCATAATACACATTCTTTTCAGCTGCACATGGGACATTTTCCAAAATAGACCAAATATTAGCTCATAAAACATGATGAAGTAAATGTAGAGGAATTGAAATCATCCCATGCATACTACATGATCATAGCAAAATGTAGCTGGAAATCAATGGCAAAAAATATCACAAAAACTATATAAACACATGGAAATTAAACAACACCCTTCTGAACAACCAATGGGTCACAGAGGAAATTAACGACAAAATTAAATAATGTCTATAATTAAACAATAATGCCGATACAACATACCAGAACTTATGGGACACAGTGAAAGCAGTCTTATGAGGGAAATTTACAGTGATGAACTCTCATTTTAGGCAAACAGAATGAGCTCATATAAATAATTTAATGTTGAACTTCAAACTTCTAGAAGAAAAGAACAAATCAAGACCAAAGCTCATGCAAGGGAGGAAATTTTAAACCTAAGAGGAGAAATTACTGCAATTGATACTAAGAAAAAATACAAAGAATCAATGAATCGAAAAGTTGGTTCTTTGTGAGAATCAATAAAATTGATAAACCGTTAGTCAACCTCATCAAAAAGAGGAAAGAAAAGGCACAGATTTAAGCAATTAGGAATGAAAAAGAGGGCATTACAACAGATTCTACAGAAATCCAGAAGATCATAAATAGCTACTTTGAGAAACTGTACTCTATTAAGATGGAAAACGTAGAAGAAATGGATAGATTCCTAGGCACTATTGAATTGCAAAATCAAGAAGATATAAAAATTCTAAATAACCTGATATCAGCCAATGAAACTGAAAATGTAATTAAACACTTACCAACAAAGAAAAGGACAGGTCCTGGTGGATTCACTGTTGAATTCTACAAGAAATTTAGATATAAAATAATGCCACTAGTGCCAAAACTCTTTAAGGAAACTGAAAGGTAAGAAATACTTCCAAAATTATTCCTAGAAGCAAGTATTACCCTGATTCCAAAACCAGAGAAAATCCCAACCAAAAAAGAAAACTACAGGCCAGTCTCCCTAATGAACATACATGCAAAAGTACTCAGTAAGATACTGGCAAACAGAATGAAACAAATCATCAGGAAATTTATATACCAGATCAAGTAGAATTCATTCCTGGTATGCAGGGGTGGTTCAACATATATGAATCAATAAATGTAATGCACCATATTAACAGAAACAGAGACAAAAATCACATGATCACTGCAATAGATGCAGAAAAGGAATCTTCAAAGTCCAGCACTTATTTATGATAAAAATCCTACAGAAAATCAGAATAGATGGCTTTTCCTCAATCTGATAAAAGCCATCTATGACAAACCAACAGCTAGCATCATACTAAATGGTCAAATATCGAAAGCTTTTACTCTAAAATCAGGAACAAGAAAAGGATGTCCACTATCACCACTCTCTATTCAATATAGTTCAGGAAATATTGGCTAGAGTAATTAGGCAAGAGAAAGAAATAAAAGGAATAGGATAGGAAAAGTAGTTAAATTATCATTATTTGCAGATGACATGATAGTCTACCCAAAAACTCCACCAAAAACCTTCTAGATTTAATAATGAAATTCAGCAGTATAGCTTGATACAAAGTCAACGCTCAAAAATCAGTAGTATTCCTATACAAGCGACAAACTCACAGAAAGAGGGAAATTAAGGAAACCACACCCTTCACAATACATCCAAAAAAAATGAAATACTTATGAATCAATCTAACAAATGAAATGAAACCTATACACTGAAAATTACAGTAATATGAAAAAGGAGATTGGAGAGGATATCAGAAAGTACAAAGATACCTGTAGCTCATGGATAGGAAGAAACAACACAGTAAAAAGGACCATACTCCCAAAATTGTTATACAGATTTAATGCAATCCCAATCAAAATACCATTATCATACCTCATAGGACTAGAGAAAACACTCCTAAAATTCATTTGGAACCAGAAGAGAGCTAGAATAATGAAGGCAATCCTAGGCAACAAAGGGGGATTTGCCCAGTCCTGGGCAAGTCAGGGGTTGTCACAATCCCTTTCCTGAAGTTATGCTATAAAGCTACTGTGATAAAATCATCGTAGTATTGGCAAACAAAACAAACACACTCAGCTACCTTTTCTTTGACAAAGGGGCTACACATGTTGGCTGCAGGAAAGATAGTCTCTTTAATAAATGGTGCTGGAAAAACTGGCTTTCTACATGCCAAAAACTAAAATTAGACCCATGCCTATCACTGTGCACTAAACTAAACTCAAAATGAATCCAGGATCTAAATATTAAAATAGAAATACTAAATCTACTAAAAGTGAAAATAGGTAGAAATCTTTAAGACATAGATATAGGCAGAGACTTAATAGACAAAACTCAGACCACACAGGAAATGCTACCAAGAATCAACAAATGGGATCTCACCTTACCAAAAAGCTTTTGTATAACAAAACGGAGGGATTATCTTATATAAGGAGGAATTGTCCTGTTCCAACACTAGGCTTTCATTTTTAATAGTGTATGACAGGAAGAACCAACACAGTAACAAAAGGAACCAACACAGTAAAAAGACAATCCAGGGGCTGGGAATTTAGCTCAGCGGCAAAAGCGCTTGCCTGGCAAGCGCAAGGTCGTGAGTTCGGTTCCCAGTGCAGGAGAAAAAAAAAAAAAAAAAAAAAAAAAAAAAAAAGACAATCCACAGAATGGGAAAAATTATCATCAGTTGTCCCTCAGACAAAGGACTTCTACCTAGAATATATAAAGAATTGAAAAAAATCAAACCTCCCATATTCAATTGAAAAAAATCAAGCCTCCCAAATTCAAAGACCCAATCCAATAATGGGCATCTGAGATGAATACACACTTCTCAGATAAAGAAATACAAATGGAAAATAAGTACATGAAAAAATGTTCAATATCATTGGTCATTCAAGATATGCAAATTAAAACAACACTGAGATTCCACCTCATCCCGGAGAGAATGGCTATCATCAAGAAATCAACCAATAACAAATGCTGGAGGGGCTGTGGGGAGAAAGGGACACTTTTCCATTGTTGGTGGGAGTGTGGACTGGTGCAACACTGTGGAAATCAGTATGAGCATTCCTCAATAAACTAGGATCAGAGGTCCCATTTGCCCCTGCTATTCCCCTCCTGGATTTCTTCTCAGAAGGATTAAAAACATCATATCACAGCAATATATGTGCACACATGTTTATAGCAGCACAATTTGTAATAGCTAAATCTTGGAGACAGCCCAAATGTCCATCAACTGAGGAATGGATACAAAAAGATGTATTTTTATACAATGGAGGGGAAAGGAAGGAAGGGAATAGGATATATATAAACAAGAGAGTTAAGATAGTTTTACTGCTAGTTTCTCTTACTTCATTGAAAAGAAAGGTGTGTGCTAATATTGTTTGAAGAAGATATCATGCCTATATCTTGTACCCTGACAAACTACTCTGAGGATAACAATATGCAATGTTTTGTCACATATATTAATTATTGTTACTCTCCTATTATGTTGAAATTCTGTTGTATCTTTTTTACTCTTTTTAAAATAAAAAAATTGGTAGTGGAGAAGCAGAACTGCTTTAAGCTGAGGTTCATTGAGAATTCCTTATTTTGGTCTGGACTAAAGTCGGCATGACTAGCTTACCTTCCTGTGTGATTTCAGTAGTACCCCGAAATCATATCTGCTCTCAAATATTCACTTGACCAAGTACCTGCATTTCCCACCTAGAGATTAGTCTATCTATCCCAAGTATCAGTCAGGTAGAGTTTGGTATCCAGCAAGCACTTAGGGCTTTACTGCAGTTGTCTCAGTATGATAAGCATGGTGAGGTCTGGCAGTGGATTCTAACAGACAGCACTTGGTGACGGAAGGAAGCAGCTTTGCAGGAGGGCAGGACGGGGAAGAGGCAGAGGTGAGGCAGGCATAGTTACTAAATATCCTGAGGAGGAAGGAGGGAGGGAGGGAGGGAGGGAGGGATTATCTTATATAAGGAAGAATTGTCCTGTTCCAACACTAGGCTTTCATTTTTAATAGTGTATGACAGGAAGAAAAGAATCTGATTTATCGCTCTGACAGTGTGCGTTAATTTATCTGACTTATTTTCTTTCCAACCTAAAAGTCCTACATACCGCATAAAATCTGTGTGCCCTCATGGGTGGGGAAGCACCAAAATGAACCTGACCTAATTTATGAAAAACCAACATATGAGGAGCAGATGGGGAACGGAGGAGAACTGGGTTAAGTCACTATGACATTTGGAACACCAGTCTGCTCTTTTGTACATTTCAATCCCGCACATATGTTTATGTGTGCATAAAATATGGTGAAATAAACAGCAATGAAGAAGCCGTGCGATCTTTAAATGATGGTAATGTAATCTTCAGGAACTTTAGGTTGAATTTGACTTCCACAGAGGGAAGAGGAAGGGTGGCAGGTGAGCCACTTGATGAAAGGAGCATTTGAGCTCACAGCAACAAGAGGGAGTTTTTCCTGTTCTGTCACTGAAGTCATCAGAGCAGTCACATGGTGCTTGTTGAACCCAACACCCACAATAGCATAGATCTCTGCCGAGTGGGTCGCACTGAAGCCGTGCCTGGAGATGATGCCCCGCTTCCTACGGGTGGCATTTCCCCAGGAGTGAGAAGAATGCTCCCTTTGTTCTTCCCAGGATTTCTATTAGCACCTGTCTGGTCTGGGTCTCCCACTGCACCTGCTGAGTTTTTAGCTGTCTCTACAATAAGCCATGTCTGCCTAGAAGATGACGATGACAGCTGGATTCAGATGAACCAGTTTTTCCCTGAGGCCCTAGCAGTGACAGACCTTGAGAATTTACCTGAGCTACCCTCTTCCACAAAAACTACTCTGGGCCGGTTCAACCTAAATATGTGGAAAAATACAAAATCCTAATAAGATCTGGTATGTCTGGAAAACAAGTTTGGCAGTCATTTGTAAAGGACAAGTTAAAATGCAAGTCTGTGTTATCAGGATTTCAAAGATATTTAAAATAGGCTCCTGGAGCCCGAGGCAGACAAGATAGGGATGAATCAATAAGTTATTTTCAAAACTGGTACCAGGAAAGTTTTTTTCTTTTTAATGTGACACATTCAGAGCTTAGATCTAGAAGGGGTTATTAGCAGGATAGTGTTATAACTGCCTAATAGTTTTTATAAAGCAGACTCACACTCTGATTGTAATTGCAGAAATGCGAGGATTGAGCTCTGTGCTGATAACAGCCTGGGTCAGTGACAGCAAACAGTTTAGAGCTTTTAATGGTACAAACAGCCCGCCGTGGTGCAGGAGCCACAGGTCACTTAAAAGGTGTAAGACACACAAATTACAATTGTGAAAACTAGAAACAAGATGCCCCTTGCAGTCTGGGCGCCTCCTACAGTGTCGTGCGTAGGGTTTCGGAATGGATTCCTCTGATAGGGACATCCTGTCCCCCACCACTTCCTTCCTTGCACAAAAAGTATGCCAGCCTGACAAAAGCCAAAGGGGGAGCGCTGACCTCTCCCCTTGCTATTCTAGGCAGAGACTCTGGCAGAAGGAAGAAAAGAGATGGGACTGGGGTTCCGAGGAAGAGGTCTCTCTGGCAGAAAATTCTAGGTCTCTTCCACAGCAGTATCTCAGATTTGACCTCAGCTCTAGTCCTGTGGGTCCCAATGCAGAGATTACTTAAAGGGCAAGTTCACGGTTCCATAACAGGGAGACAGTGGTAACGGATTTCACAGCAAGATACAACTCATTCCTTTCTCCTTCCCTTCCCCTTTAATGAGCGTTTTATGTGCCAAGCACTGTACTAGGTTCCATAAAAGCAAAGCTGAGAAAGTTACAATTCCAGTTAACAGCAATATTTTATCTGCCAGAAACCATAAAATATACACAAATAATTGTATTATTGTCAAATTTAGGGTGCTAGACATCCAGGAGGTCTTCTTTTTATCCATAATCATTGGTATCTGGGAGAGACCACATAAAGAAAACTTGAAAGGTAGCTAATATTTTGAGGCAAGGAGTGGAAATGTTTTGGGATCAGGACCTTATCCTGAAAAACAAAACAAAACAAAACAAAACACAAGTTTGAAAATAAGTATATATTTCTTATATAAATACAATTTCAGTAATGTCTTCCTTACCCTATTTCACATAAAGAGCTGAGATAAAGCAAGAGTTGATTTGCGGAATGGTATACATTTTTTCCTTCAGTTTCTAGGACAATCCCTCTGTTAGCTTTGCTCGCGTGTTTGAGCTTCTCATCTGAGCCCTTTGGTGGCTCTGTTTGCAAAAACATTTGAAGGTTTAGTCAGTTTTCTTTTCAAGAGCCTTTTTTAATCTTTAGGTATTGAAGACAGTATCTTCTGGAACCTCACGGATCTATTTATACATAGAATAAGCTTCAAGGTATCCAGAATTTTAGCTCGTGCACATGCAGCATTTTAATTAATCCTCTTTGTTCAGCCTCTTTGTTCCCTGTCCCTTCTGCCTCACCCTGTCAGTATGTTCTGAGAATCTCAGGTCCTACGTGAACAAATCAGACAGATTTTTCTAGTCTTCCACGGCACATGACCTTGTTTCTAAGTTACTGCTACTACTACTTTGACTTTTCTTTCACCCACTATGTCTTGTTATTTTGAGTTATACCTAATTTCTGTAGGTGTATGTTTACAATGCAGAAAATGGTGCTCACCTGGGGAGTTGGTACATGTGTATATTGTATCATTCCCTGTGTAATCACAGAACTACATAGCTGGTTTGCCTCCCCTTTGTCTCCAGTCCAATCATTTTTCTGCTGTTCATAACACCATTACATTTTGTTATATAACATATCTAATCAAATCACCCCTCTTTTGTCCTAGTTATCTATAACCATCCCTGACTTATTAGCTTCACACAATAATAAATACTTATTTACCTCATAGTTCTGTGGTTCAGGAATTCAGGCAGGGCTTAGTTGAGTATTTCTAGTTCTAACTCCCTTATGAGATTGCATTCAAGATATCACTTGGGACTACAGTCATCTAATGGCTTAACTGGGCTGGAAGTCTACCTCTAAGGTGGCTCGTTCCTATAGCTGGCAAGTAGATGCTGGCTGTTGACAGGAGGCCTTTGTTATTCTTCACATGTTGCTTTGGCATTCTCACTGCATTGGGTGTTCTCTGGCTTGCCTAGAGTGCCCTATCCAGAAGAAAAGAACCATGTACAAGGTGATCTTTCTTTTTTTGTATTGGGGATGGAATCCAGGGATGCTCTTTCAGTGGGCTACATCCCCAGTTCATTCTGTCTTGACTCAGGGTCTCATTAAGTTGCTTAGATAGTCCTTGAATTTGTGATCCTTCTGCTTTGGCCTCCTGAGTTGCTGGGATTATAGGAGCTGCCACTGTGCTCAATCACAAGCCCATTTTTTTATGACCTAACTCAGGAGTCATATAACGTTACATGCGTCATGTTCTGTTCACTATCTGAGTCCTTAAGTTTGCTCCACATTCAAGCCTTAGAGAAACCAGAACCAGTTTTGGGAAGAAGGGTTGTGAAAAATTCACACATATTTTAAGATCGTCTCACATTCTAAAAATCTTTCAATGCTTTTAAAAATATTTATGCCATTTTTCCTATCCTCTGCCAGATCTTCAGACTACTCAACACTGTGTGAACCCACCGTGATTTCTCCGTTCACAGGCATTTGTACACCCCATCCCTTGTGCTTGCGCTCTCCTTCGCACTTCTCCATTTAGCTTTTACTTCTCCTTCACAACCATATTCTGACATAAACATTATCAAAGGCTGCACCTCCTCTACGCTCCTTCCACCAATTAAACATAAGAGAGTGCACCATCTCTTTCCAAATCCCATTTAACAACTTCTCCAGTCGTCTGAGGTCTGCCTGGTATTGTTGTTCTTGTACCCCCATTACTCAGCACAGTTCCTGCTACATTTGTAGGTGTGAAGAGTAAAAAATGAAGGTGCAAATCTGTTAACATTACTGCCTGATCCCCACAAAAGTTCAAAAAGTAAACAAGCAAATGAATTAAAGCATTAAGCACTTTAACCAAGTCAGTGGAAGTAAGTATGAGAGAAGGGGAATGATTTGAGAAAAATAAAGTGACTGGATGTAGGAAATAGAAAATGAAGAAAGAATCAGGATGACCTTGGAGTGCCTAGTTGACCTATTAGGTTAACTAAGGGAACGCAAGAATCACTGGTAGAAGGATAATGAGTTGAATTCTAAATGTACAGGTTTTAGGACACCTGTGATCCTCTAAGATTTATTGTGCAGGTCTTAGAAAAAAAGTCTGAAAGTCAGGAAAAGATTAGACTAGGTACAAATGCACACTTTAAGTTTCACTTGCAGTGTCTGGAATAGAAAAAGGACCATTAAAGGCAGACAATATTGTCAGACAGGAAGAGAGTCAGAACAGATTACCTTCCCTATGGCTTCAAGAGTAGAAAGAAGGCTGACCTGATTGACTACTTGTCATCTTTCTTGGATGTCACTCACACCATATGTTCTGGCCAACTCTAGCTACCACCTCTTAAGCACCCTTCAGGGACTATTACGGTGAAGTACTGGCCACTTTCTCGTCCTGTACTGTGGATCAGAGATTTTTACAGTTTCAATCGCAATGCCCAATTTCCTAAAGCTCAACTCAATAAAAAATTCAATTCAATTTAATTTATAATTCTAAAGTACCCTTTAGAATTGTTCTTGATAAACGAATCAATGTATTGGCTTGCCTAGTATTTTAAATGACTTTCACTCATTTATTATTGATCTAAAAATTAAAATGTCATTTTCCCCTTTGGGACAAGAGAAACAAACTATTCCTTAGACATGACTGAACTTACTTCGTCTATAAGCAACATCCTCTTTAGTGAACATACATATAGATAGGAAAGAGGAATGGACCTCCAACCTCTCCATTTTTGAAAATTAGCCTATTTCTGACACCATCCTGTAAATAACTGTGATAATTTGCAAACCAATTTTGGGGTAAATATATATAATTTTTTTTTGGTTTTTCTCCGGTACCAGGAACCGAACTCACGACCTTGCACTTGCCAGGCAGGTGCTTTGTCGCTGAGCTAAATCCCCAGCCCAATATATATAATTTTGTTTCCTAAGTTCAGAAAGCAGTTTAGAAAGTCCCCAGATTCTATTACCCTGTAGAGAGCCCCTTTCTGTAGAAATTCTAAAAGAGATCAGATTTGGAGTCCTCATGACAGCTGTGAAAGAAGTTAGCTGGATAAGCCAGAATGTGACATATCAAAGCACTTTGATTATTTTAGTAGCTATTTTATTCTTTCAAAAGCTAGGACAACGGGTCATAATAGACTGTGTTACTCTCAATGTGTGCTGTTTCTCATCCCATTTCTTCTTAGCCCCCGGCAGGGATGGCTGAAAGCAGATGGTAGCCAGGAGGAGTATGTTTGCCATCTGCATCTCTGCAATGAGCATTTGGGTATCTCAGGGGACTTGAAAACAGAGGTGATTATGTCTAACTAAGTGTCTGACCTCCCCAGTCAGGGCCTTGTTGAAGAAGTGCCAGTGTGGTGCAGATTCCCGTGAGTTATGGGTGCTCATAAACACATACTGCAATTCACAGAACTATCAACTCTTAGTCATGAAACAAAAACACCTGTCAAAAGAGTTTTACTTTAACTTGTTAATGTAATGACACCACAAATAGACAGACAGAGGACAATGTCATCGTTCCAGGGGACAGTTTTACACAGCTGGACTCTTCCACAGCTTTCAGGATACTGCAGGCTATTGCTGGTCACTAATTAGGGGAGCTTCTATGTGGACACCATAAATCAGTTGTCATTACAGAGCTGTCCTCCTCTGAATGCAGGGAAGCTGAGCGACTGTTAGTACAGAGGCCAAACCCTAAGGCAGTTACCACTGTCCAGCACTTCTTGGATATGGCTCATTGCTTAACAGATAACTTTATTTCTTCCTCATAGTTCTGAGAGGATACAGTAGCTTATTAAGTACCATTTTCTCTATTGCAATCACAGTCATGACCTCCAGGGCTCACAGCAGAGGGACAGAGAGCCTTTCATAAAAGAACATCATCTATCACTGCACCAAATGCACAAGTAACTTTTGAGACCTTTGGAGCTAGGTTAGAGATTTCTGGGCTAATTCTATCTTGTCTAGCAGGCATCATCTAACCTAACAATTCAACACAGGGTCCACTAGGCTCAATGTTGAGTCTGCTCTGGGGGGAGGAGATGCTCAGCTCTGTCTACAGATTCTCTTTTTAGGAGGCATCCCTCCAATGGAACACCAGCAATGAACAAGGCATTCAGCACTCTGTAGGCTGAATGTGTCACCGTGAAACTTGTATGTTGATGCCTTGACTCCCCACACTTCAGAAAGGGACTCTATTTTAGGAATGCACTTAAAATAAGGTAATTAGAGTGAATCTCAATCCAATATGACTCGTGTCCTAGTAGAAAGAGGAAATTAAGGTAAAGGCATGCACAGAAGAGAGCTTGTCCAATGATACACACTAGCTAAACCATCAAGCTAGTATTTCCTGCAAATAAGAATAACTAAATCTCCAAGAATAACTAGGGTGCTCTGGAATGGGAACCAACACAGTAAGGTGAAAGGTGAGAGGAATGAAGGGATAGAAACAATCTCAACCTGTTTTCACATTTAAAATACATAAGAAGCCTGGCTTGCTGGTGTGGAACTGGGTAAGTAACTAGAGATCTCCATGGGCTTCTTTTGGTGAATTGAACAGCACCAAAGGGGGAACTTTATCTTACTGCAAGACACGCATGGCTACAAACAAACCAATATGGCCCTCTTCAGACCAGGGAGACAGATCCCAGAAGAAAACAAGCCCACTGACACCTTGATCTTGGATTTCTATCCTCTAGAACTATGAGAAAAAAAAATTCTATTATTTAAATTACCCAGTCTATGGCACTGTCTTTGTGGCAGCCCTAACAAGCTAACACAAGCACTTCCTAAAATCTCTCAGAGAACTATATTTGTTTAAAACAAATAAAACAGCATGTGATGACTTGATGATCAGTGTATTTCCCCTCTGAAAAAGACAAGAATTGTTTTCTTGCTTTAGTCATGCACAAAGCACAGTTAGCTGTTCTAACTGAACTGGCTGCACACAGGATTATTAACAGTTTAGTGCAATAGATGAGTAGATTTATTAAAGTTTACAAAACAGAGTGAAATGACTTTGGAAACAAAGACATAAGAATCTAGGTTAAATGTCTGGCAATTCAAATATAATGAGAGGGTGAGGGGAAGGAGAGAGAAAGAGAGAGGAGAGAGGGAGTTTCTATTTTAAAAATGGAAGGGAAAGTGTTATCTGACAAAGAGATGTTTTGCTTTGATTTAATGTAGGCCGACATTCTGCAATAAAGATTAAGCTGTGTCTTTAGTAGAGTAATGTTAACTTTTCCAATGCTAAGCTATCATATCGCTACTTGACTTCATAGCCTTCATTCTCACTCTGTAGATATTTGCAGCCCGCTTGCTTTGTGGTGGGTGCCAAGCAGGCAAGACGGATGAAAAGATGCCAGCTCTCTGGGAGCTCGCAGTGTTCTGGGGAAATGAATCCACTGGCACCTAAGCACTGCGATCATCTGTACACACTGCTCTGGGACACAGAGAAGGGAGACAGGAACAAAGTCTCCCTGAAGAAAGAGGAATTCTTAATCAGACAGAAGTGAGAAACAGACTCTCTCACAAAATGAGCCACAGAAAGTGATTTAACTTTCAACCTCTGGTGCCTCTTCTGTAAAATGGGTGATAAAAATGTATTCCTTGTACAGACTTCACAAAGAGTTTTTGTAATAAATGTTTCAAACACATAGTCCACATACCCAACATAGTTTTCTCCTGCTCTGCTTTTTCCCCTCCTCCTCTTTCACATATTCCTCCTTCTTCTTACCTTTTCCACCTCCTTCTCTTCTCCACTCTGTCTTAGACCCTCTTCTTCTTCTTTGACCAATCTTACAGTCTTCTTCCTGCATTATCATCTGTTTAAGTTACTTTTCTCTTTGCTGAGACAAAATACCTGACACCAAAGTTAAAGGAGGGAAGGTTTACGTAGCTCACAGTTTGTAGAGGTTTTAGTCCATAATCAGCTGCCTCCAAGGCAAATGGACATGGAAGAGGGACATCACAGAGGATAAAGAGTTTGTGACAGGCAGAAGGCAACAGGGGAAGCAATGAGGCACAAGTAATGACAGCAGCTTCTTGTGCATCTCTTGTATTCTATCTCTGCTACCAGGTTTAGGGTGGGTGCCAGACCAATCACTGGACTAATTTAGCATCACCTCTATCCTTAATCCCAGCATCACACATTCTGTCTCCAACCACCTCTGAAAAAGCCCCCTCTATGACTGCATGAGGCTTTGGAGGGACATCTAGACACAAATTCCAACAAAAACTAACCTGAACATGGCAAGAGAACATACCAGAGAATCAGAGCTGATTAGATTCTTGTCCAAACTGAAAGTGTGCCTTCTATTCACTGGGTATCATTTTGTCTATCTAAATAAATATATTTAAAAAGAAAGCAAAGGAGAAGATGTTCAACACAGATCCAGTAATCAGACAAGGGGAACTGTTCACATCCATGTCATTTTACTCTGGATGCTAGCACACAACCTTATATTTAGTACGATATGATGCTACTACATTTCCCCAGTCTTTTATTTTTGAGATTCCTTATTTTGTTTCAAATGTGCAAAGAAAAATGTACTTCCAGTTTTTTTAAGACTTGTATACAGTGATCTGATTTATAACAAATTGTTTCCAGATGAAGTGGATAAGTGGACCTATTTAAAAAACCCTGTTGAAGTAATTTAGATTAGAATGTAGGTTGGATTGGGTCTTTAAATTTGGGGGGGGAATCTCATTTTTTGAGTTCTTTATGTATTCTAGATAGTAATCCTTTATCTGAGGAACAGCTGGCAAAATTTTTTCACACACTCTTCACTCTGTTGGTGGTTTCTCTTGCTGTGCAAAAGCTTTTTAGTCAGATGAGATCCTAGTTGTTGATTCTTTGTGATATTTCTTGTGTGATCAGCATTTTGTTCATAAAATTTTTGCCTATACCTATGTCTTCAAAAGTTCTGTCTATTCTATCTTCCAGTAGATTTAATGTTTCTGTTTTAATATTTAGATCT